>NC_088221.1:3045000-3363000 GCF_036934945.1 Oncorhynchus masou masou | reverse complement strand
GTGAGTCCAGGATTTCTGAAACATCTCTCAGCCTTGCGTTTGGGAAAGATTCCTCTTTCCATCGTTCATCAATGACCGATACCTGAGATCCTGTGTCCCATAGAGCTTGGAGGTGGTGGCGATTCAGGTGACACTCAATAAGGCACTGTCTGCCGACTAGCGAGGTGACCTCACGGGGGTGGCAACCTTGAGCTAGGGATGGTAAGGAGTGAGCATTTTCCTCTGTGCAGGAAAACATTTCACTGGTAGAGTCAATTTTCAGGTGAGTGCATTTTTCCTTATGTTTAGTCCAATGTTGGTTTTGAAATACTTTGGAACAGTACAGTGTCTCTTTACATGATGAACATTGTTTCAGGTTCTCAAATGACTCTTCTCTGGCACAATTTGCACATTTCTGGGACTTTTTGGTAGCTATGGTTAACACTCGTCCCTCAGCGTTAACCCGTTTCCGTTTAAAGGGGCCTTCCTTGATGGTCTGGCTCCCCGGATTTTACATCCAGCTTGAAAAACGTTCTCCACTCCCACATCGGAAGCAGTGTGTGCAGCGTGCATCTGTTCTGGCCTGCTGGTAGACAAAACACCTCCTTGGAGCTTGAGCAGAGTGGTTGGTATACCGGTTAGGTGCATATTGATGCTGCGCAGGGTCAGGTGCTTGGGACCGACTGTAGTTGCTGTAATACTGCAGCTGGGAAACTGGTGGCTGGGGGTCCCTATCTGGCCTCCTAACTGGGGGTGAGGCATAGGCACAAGGTGGTGACTGAAACATAGGCTGCTGTAATGTCTCCTTAATCTGAGCAATCTCTGAACTGAGACCTTGTAGAGAAGCTACACCTGTCTTAAGTTCAGCTAACTCTGTTAACAGTTCTGCGGGTATCTTAGCTTTGGCTTTCTTCACAGGACACTTTGCAGATGGCGTATCTTCTAACTGGACCACACTTACAGTTGTAGCAGGCTGTGGGGCATTAAACCACTTTTTGTTTCGTCTTTCTATCTCATTAGCACAAGCAATGTTAAGCTTCTCTAACAAAACCTCATCTGATGTTTCACTCTCTGGATGGAGAGGCTGCATGTCTATCCTGATACTGTCACTCTGGAGACGTGTAAGGACTGTGTGTAAACACATGCTCTGGACTAGAGCAGGGTCATACTTAAGCCCTGATTCTGACTCCTGGGATGCAAACAGTACTTTCTGCCTCAAATCTAAGACGTGCATCAGGAAGCTTAGAGGGGTCTCCTTGCTATATGCTGTGCTTCTGAAGCTAGCTGTTTGTAAAGCTCTGTTGCACTCTTCTCTTGGAAGTGGGAACGCAGGATACATCTAAGTGTGGGAAGAGTTAGTTGGGGTTTACCTTCCAAGTAGCTGCGTAGCTGTGAGCCTGGAGAAATAGCCCTGACTACTGCGTCTACTATTTCTACCTCAGGATAGCCTCTGTTAAGTCCATTCTCGATCTGATGGGCAAGGCTGGAAAAAATCTGTTTTTCTTTCTGGCCCGGTTCACCTATCTGACCAGACATTTTAAACTCTTTGCGCCAGTATGAGCTGGGCTGTGCATTGGGTGAGAGCAGCACGCTCCCCTGAAGATTGGCATGGGGTTGGGGCTGACGCAGAGAATCACTGGCTTTGGCTGCAGTAATCTGCTCAGTTCCCAGGGTTACAGTTCTCAGTTCCTCTATTCTGTGATGTGTTCCGGCTGGTTCAATATCATGGTCAATTTGCCCTGTTTTGTTATCTATGCCACTGATCATCTCTGTCAGTTCGTCTTTAAGCAGCAACAATTCCGACATGCCACCATCTTCTAACTCTGCAACTTCCTCTCTTTCAAAGAACATCATAATGTGAGTCATTAATGATTATGCGGGATTTCTGTTCGCCTGATATGTCAAGGAAATCACATATCACTAGTAATTTGTCTTTAGTCAGGATGTGCAATTCTCCTACTACCTCTTCCTGTAGTTCTTCCAAGGCGCTTGTCATGTTGACAGAACAGGAGGAACTTTTACTGTGCAGGTGTTGACTCTGAATTAGATGGTCCTTACTGTCTCTGATGGTCGATCAACGGCCTCAGTTGACACGTACTTAACCACTAACTTCCAGCTTCCCTCGAACAGCAACACTTTCCTCACTGCAGCATGCCTGAGTTGTTATGAGGGGATTTAGCTGGCTCGGAATTCAGCGACCAGGGTGTGGAAACAGGAGATCCTGAGTTCGAATCTCAGCGGAGCCTCCAAACATGTTACGCCCCTGAAAACAGGGGAGAAATAATCACGAGAGTGATACGGTGTTGTATTCTCAATTCAACGTTTAGTACAATCATTTCACAAAAGTAACACATTACAAAACAACAGAAAAACCATTATACAAATAACACAGCAAAATATCTTATTAACAACGCACATGTTCATTCACAATCGACATAAGATGGCAGCTACTCTCAGTACGATGCTATTCTTCGCTACAACCGAGCAGGGCTAATATTACTCTCTTCAAACTTAACTCTAACTTCCTCAAGACGTTACTAAGACACACCTTAAACACTCTTAACGTTAGCGAGTTATAACATTTAAATTACTATTTTTATCATCAATAAAGTACCTGAAAACAGGGGAGAAATAATCACGAGAGTGATACGGTGTTGTATTCTCAATTCAACTTTTAGTTCAATGAGAAAAGACCGCGATTTCCCCAGGAATATGGGTGGAGACCAGAGCAATCGATCTCCGGCTCATAGATTAAGAGCATTTCGTAGATCACAGATTAACACTTTTAGGCACCACAAAATAAAGTAATCAATATAATGTTTACACATTACTCTCACAATTCGTACCCTTTGTACGCTTGGCGGATTTGAACTTTAACACAATTATATGAATGTTATCAATCTCTATCAACTAATACTGAATGCATCTTTTTAACCTTAGATGTTTTAAGATCCTCACATACTATGAACTTACTAATACTTTTTAATGTATAACAGGCTATGAATGTTTCCTTTAACCTGTCACATGTCCAGTGGGTAGTCTACGTTGTCTAAGGCCTAATATTATATGCCCAAGGGGAGAAATTAGGGCCTCTGTAACTATATTTAGATATAGCCTATTTAAAACAAGTTGTTGTTTAGTTTTATTAACATTCTTCACTGTCTTTTTAGGTCTTATAAATAGTGAATTGACAATGTTTGGCATGTCCATGGCTCAGACACAAACTGTCATGTCTACTCCCGCACCCCTCTCTGGAGCAAGAAGTCGCCAGTCTACTAACCACCGGTCCTGGCAACCCATCATTACATACACCTGCCCCTCATCATTAGGCAAACCTGGACTTCATCACTTCCCTGATTACCTCCCCTTTACCCAGCATTCCATTGTTATCACCCATCATACAGTATTGTTTCTGTGTTCATGTTCAGATGCTACTCTTGTTTGTTTATTTACTCTGTTCGTTCTTATTAAACTCACCGACTGCACCTGCTTCCTGACTCCCTGCAACTTTGTTACAGAATAATGCCTCAGAATAATGTAAGCAGCAGCCAACCAAGACATCTCCCAGACCAGCTGGCCCAACTGGGGATGGCTAAGGATGAGGTCCTCCGCGTTCTTCAACGTCTAGATCTTCCAACGAGCGGAGGATCCTCTACTGTGAGTCGCCCAGCGAGCCAGCACCCCAGCCCATTCAACAGTCTGCCCAGGTCAGCGATGCCCGTTTGTCGGGACTCCATCCAAATGCCGTGGTTTCATCCTCTAGTGCACCCTCTATTTCGCTCATCAAATGGGAGCCCCCACCACCGAGAGGTCCAAGGTTGTCATGGTTATTTCCCTGCTAATCGGTCAGGCATTGTAGTGGGCTATGGCCATCTGGGAGAGGAGCTGGGTTCCTATGAGAGGTTCATGGATATGTTCAGGGGAGTCTTTGATCATCCACTGGAGGGCAGAGAGGGGGTGTGAGTGCCTACTCCAATTACGGCAAGAGGGCCAGGGTGCTGCGGAGTACGTCCTCACCTTCCGTACAGTGGCAGCATCCAGCGACTGGAATGAGTCGGCGCTCCACACCTTATACAGAAGAGGATTGTGCAAAGAGGTCCAGACAGTGTTGGCATGCCCGAGATGGCACCCTCTCATTGGACACATTCATCGCGATGGCCATCCGTCTGGATAACCTCCTTTAGAAGAGTCGGCACCCCCATCGCCTTTCTCTCTCCTTTGTTGACCATTCTGAGTCAGAGCTTGAACCCATGGTGGTAGGGGACATGCATCTCCGCGGTTGAGCGACAACGTCCCTGTAGTGGTCAAGAGGGGAACCAGCTTCAACGGTGTCCGCTACATCCCAACCCGGGAGCCACTAGAGCAAAGGGACGGCCCCATGATCATCAGTCTCCCGGGGTAGTTGTGAGCATTCCATCACTCTCCACCAAACCCTTTTTAGTACTCGTGTAGTTTCTACAGCTCTAGTGGACTCTGGTGCCGCAGGGAATGTAATTGACCAGGCCCTTCCTCCTCCCGGAATATAACATCATACACACTGTCCTCTCCATTTCCGGTTCAAGCGCTGGATAACCGACCACTAGGATCTGGGACAATCACACACATCACAGCACCATTCCTCATCACTGTGGGACCCCTGCACCAAGAAAGCCTTCCCTTCCTCATCATCCAGGCACTTGTACAAAAAGTCATACTCGGCCTCCCATGGCTCCAACGCCACGACCCCATCATCTCCTGGTCGAGGATGGAGATCACTGCCTGGGCACTTGGATGTCCAAATAACTGCTTTCCATTACCCCTCAGTTGAGAGTCCTGTGGTTGCCCTCCAGGCCGACATCCTGGAGGATTACCAGGATCTCTGGGAGGTTTTCTCCAAAACCCGTGCTACCTGTCTCCCGCCTCAGCGGCCTTGGTTCCATCTGTCCATAGATCTTGTTACTGATATTCCGTCTGATGTTATGGTTGTTTTGGACAAATTCTCAAAATCCTGCCGTTTTATCCCTTTCTCTGATCTCCCTACTGCTCTCTAGGTCACTGAGACACTGTTCCAGAAGGTCTTCTGGCACTATGGTCTTCCAGAGGACATCATCTCCGACCGTGGTCCCCAATTCACGTCGCAGGAATGGAGAGCCTTCATGGAGAAGGTCCAACGGGCAGGTGGAGAGGACCAACCAGCAGTGAGGCACCCGTATTCCATCCTGGTGATCACGTCTGGCTCTCCACCAGGAACCTCCTGCTCTGCTGGAAGATGAGCCCCCAGTTTGTGGGGCCATTCAAAGTCCTCAGGAGGGTCAATGAGGTAACTTACCGATTACAGCTCCCCACTAACTTCTGGATCTCACCCTCTCTTCATGTTTCCCTCAGGTTGGTGGTTCCTGGTCCCCTGGCTGATGCCGTCCCCAACTACACCCCTCCGCCTCCCTTGGACATCGAGGGAAGCGCCACATATGCCGTCAGATCCCTCCTGGACTCCCAACATCGTGGGGGTCAGCTCCAGTACCTGGTGGACTGGGAGGGGTATGGTCCAGAGGAGTGGTGTTGAGTTCCAGTGGATGACATTCTAGATCCCAACATCATCCGTGATTTCCACCGCTGATGTCCGGACCAGCCCACTCCTCGCCCTCGGTGCCATCCTCCTGGCCGGCGTCATCCTGCGGCTTGAGCTGCACGTTGAGGGGGGGGTTGTACTTTCACATCTACTCCCGCTTACCCTTTTCTGCACTCAACGTCGCCGGTCTACTAACCACCGGTCCTGGCAACCTATCTTTACGCACACCTGGCAACCTTCATTACGCACACATGCATCTCATCATTAGGCACAACTGGAGTTCATCACTTCCCTGATTACTCCCCCTTAATCTAGCACTTCGTTGTTATCACCCATCATACAGTATTGTTTCTGTGTTCATGTTCAGATGCTACTCTTGTTTGTTTATTTACTCTGTTCGTTCTTATTAAACTCACCGACTGCACCTGCTTCCTGACTCCCTGCATCTTCGTTTCATTAACATTCACATAAATTTGATGACAATGCAATACATAAACTGTAAATAACCACATATTTAGCCATGGAGCACATTCTGATTGGCCAGTAAAGAGAGTGCTTCCCTAGCTTGTGGACCTACAGGAGACAGAGGAGAAACCAGACAGCCCAATTCTGCAGAACCTCTGCTCTCCTCTCCTGCTCTTTTTCGGGAAATTTAAAAACACCTCTCTTCCTTCACTTCCTGTTTATGATTCACCCATCAGTCGCGTTGCAGTCACTATATGGACGGAGGCAGGGCTCTGAATGGCATTTGTGTTGCAAAGTGAGAGTCAGAGTGCTTTGTGATGTGTCAGCAGTTGCTACATGGGGAAAAGGTTTGACAATCAATGGCATGATTACAACATAGTATGTCAGAGGTCTAGTCTGCAATAGCATGTACGAAGGTCTAGTAATCAGACCTTTCCTACTCATATACAAAAAATAAGTTCTACACAGACCTTCACCTCCTCCTCTTCCTCCTGCTCTTTTTCAGGAAATTAAAAACCTCCTCTCTTCCTCCACTTTCTGTATATGATTCACCCATTGACTCACCCATCGGTGGTGTTGCAGTAGCTATGGTAACCGAGCTACACCGCTAAAGTGTTCCGGTAGTCGTCCTGTGTCATACCTCTCAGCTTTTGGGGTCTTCAGGGAAGAGAGTCTTTGATGGATATCAAAACAATCAATCAAAACATACATTAAAAACTAACATTCACATATTTTACAAGCAGAATAGAGAACAAGAAGAGAGAGACAGTAATGGGTGTGTCAGTGTGGACTTTGGTCTCATAGTCAGACAGTGACAGGGTTTGTTTGGACATCAGTGATTGATGAGGGGGCTGCTACCTTCCAATCTTAATGATGTCACTTGGTTGAACTTCCTGTTGAATGCAGTATGTCAAATCAAATCAAAATGTACTTGTTACATGCGCCGAACAGGTGTAGACCTTACTATGAAACGCTTACAAGCCCTTAACCAGCAATGCGGTTCAAGAAATTGAGTTAAGAAAATATTTACTAAATAAACAAAAGTTTTAAAAAATCTAACTAAATCAAAATGTAAGAAGAAAATGAAATAACAATAACGAGGCTATACACAGGGGACACCGGTACCGAGTCAATGTGCGGGGGTACAGGTTAGTCGAGTTAATTTGTAAAGTGATTATGCATAGATAATAAACAGCAACGAGCAGCAGTGTAGTTGTCTATGGGTAGAAGCTGTTCAGCAGTCTTAGGGGTAGAAGCTGTTAAGGAGCCTTTTGGTCGTAGACTGGGTGCTCCGGTACCGCTTGCCTGGTGACTGGAGTCTTTGACAATTTTTTGGGCCTTCCTCTGACATCGCCTAATATATAGGTTCTGGATGTCAGGAAGCTTGGCCCCAGTGATGCACTGGGCCGTACACACTACCCTCTGCAGCGCCTTACAGTTAGATGCCGAGCAGTTACCATACCAGGTGGTGACACAACCGATCAGGATGCTCCCGATGGTGCTGCTGTAGAACATCGGGGACCGATGCCAAACATTTTCAGTCTTCTGAGGGGGAAAAGGTGTTGTTGTTGTTGTGTGTGTGTGTGTGTGTGTGTGTGTGTGTGTGTGTGTGTGTGTGTGTGTGTGTGTGGGGACAGAGGAAGGGCTCTGAATGGCATTTGTGCTGCAAAGTGAGGGTCAGAGTGCTGGGCAGCTTGTGTTTACATCATAGCATGTACATACATATATTAATCAGACCTTTCCTACATTGATATACAAAAACTACAATGTCAGGAATGGATGGGAAGTTTGTTCATGGAGATGCAGTTTATCATTAACAGTCTTTTATGTTATCAAAATAAGTGTTTTTCCAATCATTACACATATATAATGTGCAATACCATCATCATGAATAAATATAATATAATATAATAATATCCCATTTAGCAGACGCTTTTGTCCAAAGCGACTTACAAGTCGGCTGGGGCCACTACTTTTTGCATATGGGTGGCCCCAGTGGGAAACGAACCCACGACGCTTGGCGTTGCAAGCGCCATGCTCTACCGACTGAGCCACATGCTCTACCGACTGAGTGGTAATGCACTACATTACAACAGTATATTTATTTTTTTACTGAATTTTGACGTTTCACCTAAATTTAAGGCCAGGGCATGACCCTCTTGGTCTATGCTCACTTAAAGTATATTTCTCCTTGCAAAGCATTAGTCAGCACAATTAAATAAATACTGACACATCTATCGATCTTGTTGGTTGAAATCTGGTACTTGTAGGTCTACTGTCATTCTTCCATTGCATGGGGCCAGCTCTCCTTCAAATCAAATCAAACTTTATAGGTCACATACACATGTTTAGGAGATGTTATTGCAGGTGTTGTGAAATGCTTGTGTTTCTAGCTCCGACAGTGCAGTAATATCTAACAAGTGAAAAGTAACAATTTCACAACATATACCGAATACACACAAATCTAAGTAAAGGAATGGAATTAAGAATATATAAATATATGGACGAACAATGTCAGAGCGGCATAGACTAAGATACATTAGAAAATAATAAAATACTGTACACTACCATTCAAAAGTTTGGGGTCAGTTAGAAATGTCTTTGTTTTTGAAAGAAAAGCTATTTTTTTGTCCATTAAAATAACATCAAATGTATCAGAAATACAGTGTAGACATTGTTAACGTTGTAAATGAGAATTGTAGCTGGAAACAGCTGATTTTTAATAGAATATCTACATAGGCGTACAGAGGCCCATTATCAGCAACCACCACTCAGTTGTTCCAATGGCATGTTGTGTTAGCTAATCCAAGTTTATCATATTAAATGGCTAATTGATCATTAGAAAGCCCTTTTGCAATTATGTTAGCACAGCTGAAAACTGTTATCCTGATTAAAGAATCAATAAAACTGGCCTTCTTAAGACTAGTTGAGTATCTGGAGCATCAGCATTTGTGTGTTCGATTACAGGCTCAATATGGCCAGAAACAAAGAACTTTCTTCTGAAACTCATCAGTCTATTCTTGTTCGAAGAAATGAATGCTATTCCATGTGAGAAATTGCCAAGAAACTGAAAATCTCGATACAATGCTGTGGTCTACTCCCTTCACAGAACAGTGCAAACTGTCTCTAACAAGAATAGAAAGAGGAGTGGGAAGCCCCGGTGCACAACTGATCAAGAGGACAAGTACATTAGAGTGTCTAGTTTGAGAAACCGACGCCTCACAAGTTCTCAACTGGCAGCTTCATTAAATAGTACCCGCAATATACCAGTCTCAATGTCAACAGTGAAAAGGTGACTCCGGGATGCTGGCCTTCTCGGCAGAGTTGCAAAGAAAAAGCCATATCTCAGACTGGCCAATAAAAATAAAATATTAAGATGGGCAAAAGAACACAGACACTGGACAGAGGAAGATTGGAAAAAAGTGTTAGGAACTCTGCCTAGAAGGCCAGCATCCCGGAGTCGCCTCTTCGCTGTTGACGTTGAGACTGGTGCTAACAGTCTGATGGCCTAGAGCTGTTTTCAGACTCTCAACCCCAGCTTTGATGCATCTGTACTGACCTCGCCTTCTGGAAGATAGCGGGGTGAACAGGCAGTGGCTCGAGTGGAGTCGCTCTGGATAAGAGCGTCTGCTAAATGACTTAAATGTAATGTAATGTGGTGGTACCTGTTTCCTCCAGCATCTTTGACATCGGGTGCACTGGAGGGCAGGTAGTTTCTTCCACATTGTAGGCCAATGTTTTCTGTAAAAGGGTAACTGACTGTTATATCATAACAATGTTCAGAATGTCAAATACTCTGCATTCTTATTTACATCCATATACCAAAATCTAAGACCTATATTCAGAGACCAAATGCCACTAGACATTGTATATGGTAATTGAGTTTTGTTTTAAGATTAATTGCAGGTGCTAATAGACTATGTAAGAACCATCAATTGTTCAAAAACTTCAAAGGAAAGATACTGCAAAACATACATTATTGGTAAAACATCTATTCATATATGTATCTAAGCTGTTAGCTGCATCTAAATATAACTAGATATCGCCACTTCTTCAGCCCTTGTGTTGTCACGTGACATCCACTTTGCTACGTCACCATCCAAATTAATTCCACGCGCCAGCCAACGAGGAAGTATCAGGCATGCATACAGTCGCGAGTTGTGTATTTACTAGAGACAGACAGTGTTGACATATTTTTAGCGTTGTACGTGACGGTCAACCTGCATTTCTCGCCGCCTTTTCAGTGTTTTCTTTCGGTGCATATGCAGACGTAGGAGTCACATTAGTTGCCGCTAGCCGGCTAACAGCATCAGCTAACGTTAGCAGGCTAATAGTTAGCGAGCAGTATTTCACTTGGCAACCTTTGCAATAATTTTAGTTTGCCTGAAGGCTATATGATTGGCTTTATTAGCAGTTGCTCTGATTATGCTTGAAACTAAATTACTTTAGTAAGATTAGCCAGCCAGCTTTAGCTAACTATCAAGCCGCTGCAATGGAACTCATGCTTACGTGCGCGTCCTCCAAAACGCCTTCCAATATAATGAGGTATGCATGCTCTACGTGCGTGTCCCTACAATTCCTGTAGCTTGAGAAAAGACTGATATGTGAGGATATTTCTATAATCGTAATATTGTACAAATAACAATAGTCAACCAATATCTTCATTTTCTACAAGGTAAAGCCCAAAAAATACTGTAAGGAGTAGGCTATTGTTATTCTGCCACCTACACTAAAGTCTTATCACACCATTCCATGCCCATTTCCTGTAGGGAATAGGTGACGATGCAGCATGACCAAAGACCCTATGCACCATGGCACAGACTGAAATGAATTGGGACCAACAGATACCTTTACCAAAGCTTTCCCCATTCCATGCCAAGATCGCTGTGGCACTAGTGGCACTGCTCTGCTTCATCAATAGCTATGATGGAGACTTTGTGTTCGATGATTCTGAAGCCATTGTCAATAACAAGGTAATAATCTACTTATCACATACTCACTACATCTTCCGAGGTACATCTTCAAGGATGCAGTGTCTATAAAAGCGTGATCTATTCAAAGTCTATATTGTGTGCATAATTTCAACAGCTAAAATAACCTCACAGCCACAGTACATACTGCATACAGTACAGAGTATACTTACAGTTGAAGTCGGAAGTTTACATACACCGAGGTGGAATCATTGAAACTCGTTTTTCAACCACTCCACAAATTTCTTGTTAACAAACTATAGTTTTGGACATCTACTTTTTGGGACATCTACTTTGTGCATGACAAGTAATTTTTCCAACAATTGTTTACAGACAGATTGTTTCACTTAACTCACTGTGTCATCATTCCAGTGTGTCAGAAGTGTACATACACTAAGTTGACTGTGCCTTTAAACAGCTTGGAAAATTCCAGAAAATTATGTCATGGCTTTAGAAGCTTCTGATAATCAATAGTCAATTGGAGATGTGGATGTTTTTCAAGGCCTACCTTCAAACTCAGTGCCTCTTTGCTTTACATCATAGGAAAATCAAAATAAATCAGCCAAGACCTCAGAAAAACAATTGTGGACCTCCACAAGTCTGGTTCAACCTTGGGAGCAATTTTCAAATGCCTGAAAGTACCACGTTCATCTATACAAACAATAGTACGCAAGTATAAACACCATGGGACCACACAGCCGTCATACCACTCAGGAAGGAGACACGTTCTGTCTCCTAGAGATGAAGTAGAAATCAATCCCTTAACCTTCGTTAAGATGCTGGAGGAAACAAGTACAAAGTATCTATACCCACAGTAAAACGAGTCCTATATTGACATAACCTGAAAGGCCGCTCAGCAAGGAAGAAGCCACTGCTCCAAAACCGCCATAAAAAAGGCAGACTACGGTTTGTAACTGCACATGGGGACAAAGATCATACTTTTTAGAGAAATGTCCTCTGGTCTGATGAAACAAAAATAGATCTGTTGGCCATAATGACCATCATTATGTTTGGAGGAAAAAGGGGGATGCTTGCAAGCCAAAGAACACCATTCTAACTGTGAAGCACGGGGGTGGCAGCATCATGTTGTGGGGTTGCTTTGCTACAGGAGGGACTGGTGCACTTCACAAAATAAATGGCATCATGAGTAGAGGTCGACCCAATATGATTTTTCCATGCCGATACCGATTATTGGAGGACCAAAAAAGTCAGATACCGATTAATCGGACAATTTTTACGTTTTTAAAATTTGTAATAATGACAATTACAACAATACTGAATGAACACTTATTTTAACGTAATATAATACATCAAGAAAATCAATTTAGCCTCATAAATAATGAAACATGTTCAATTTGGTTTAAATAATGCAAAAAAAGCGTTGGAGAAGAAAATAAAAGTGCAATATGTGCCATGTAAGAAAGCTAACGTTTAAATTCCTTGCTCAGAACATGAGAACATATGAAAGCTGGTGGTTCCTTTTAACATGAGTCTTCAATATTCCCAGGTTAGAAGTTTTAGGTTGTAGATATTATAGGAATTATAGGACTATTTCTCCCTATACGATTTGTATTTCATATACCTTTGACTATTGGATGCTCTTATAGGCACTTTAGTATTGCCAGTGTAACAGTATAGCTTCTGTCCCTCTCCTCGCTCCTCCCTGGGCTCGAACTAGCAACACATCGACAACAGCCACCCTCAAAGCAGCGTTACCCATGCAGAGCAAGGGGAACAACCACTCCAAGTCTCAGAGCGAGTGACGTTTGAAAAGCTATTAGCGCGCACCCCGCTAACTAGCTAGCCATTTCACATCGGTTACACCAGCCTAATCTCGGGAGTTGATAGGCTTGAAGTTATAAACATCACAATGCTTGAAGCATTGCGAAGAGCTGCTGGCAGAACGAATGAAAGTGCTGTTTGAATGAATGTTTATGAGCCTGCTGGTGCCTACCATCGCTCAGTCAGACTGCTCTGTCAAATCAAAGACTTAATTATAACATAATAACACACAGAAATATGAGCCTTAGGTCATTAATATAGTCGAATCCGGAAACTATCATCTCAAAAACAAAAAGTTTATTCTTTCAGTGAAATACGGAACCGTTCCGTATTTTATCTAACGGGTGGCATCCATACGTCTAAATATTCCTGTTACATTGCACAACCTTCAATGTTATGTCATAATTACGTAAAATTCTGGCAAATTAGTTCGCAACGTGCCAAGCGGCCCAAACTGTTGCATATACCCTGACTCTGCATGCAATGAACGCAAGAGAAGTGACACAATTTCACCTGGTTAATATTGCCTGCTAACCTGGATTTCTTTTTAGCTAAATATGCAGGTTTAAAAATATATACTTCTGTGTATTGATTTTAAGAAAGGCATTGATGTTTATGGTTAGGTACGCGTTGGCGCAACGACAGTCCTTTTTTGCGAATGCGCACTGCATCAATTATACGCAACGCAGGACACGCTAGATAAACTAGTAATATCATCAACCATGTGTAGTTAACTAGTGATTATGATTGATTGATTTTTTTTTTAATAAGATAAGTTTAATGCTAGCTTGCAACTTACCTTGGCTTCTTACTGCATTCGCGTAACAGGCAGGCTCCTTGTGGAGTGCAATGTAAGGCAGGTGGTTAGAGCGTTGGACTAGTTAACCGTAAGGTTGCCAGATTGAATCCCCGAGCTGACAAGGTAAAATCTGTCGTTGTGCCTGTGAACAAGGCAGATAACCCACCATTTCTAGGACGTCATTGAAAATTAGAATGTGTCCTTAACTGACTTGCCTAGTTAAATAAAGGTGTAATTTCTTTTTTACAGATTTCCCGATTGTTATGAAAACTTGAAATTCGCCCTAATTAATCGGCCATTCCGATTAGTCGGTTGACCTCTAATCATGAGGTAGGAAAATTACGTGGATATATTGAAGCAACATCTCAAGACATCAGTCAGGAAGTTAAAGCTTGGTTGCAAATGGATCTTTCAAATGGACAATGACCCCAAGCATACTTCCAAAGTCGTGGCAATATGGCTTAAGGACAACAAAGTCAAGGTATTGGAGTGGCCATCACAAAGCCCTGACCTCAATCCTATAGAAAACCTCTGGGCAGAACTGAAAAAGCGTGTAAAAAGCGAGCAAGGAGGCCTACAAACCTCACTCAGTTACACCAGCTCTGTCAGGAGGAATGGGCCAAAATTCACCCAACTTATTGTTGGAAGCTTGTAGAAGGCTACCCGAAAAGTTTGACCCAAGTTAAACAATATAAAGGCAATCCTACCAAATACTAATTGAGTGTATGTAAACCTCTGACCCACTGGAAATGTGATGAAAGAAATTAAAGCTGAAATCGTTCTCTCTACTATTATTCTGACATTTCACATTCTTAAAATAAAGTGATGATCCTAACTGACCTGAGACAGGGAATTTTTACTCAAATTAAATTTCAGAAATTGTGAAAAACTGTGTTTAAATGTGTTTGTCTATGTAAACTTTTGACATCAACTGTATGTCATATTCCAAGTTGTACATGCACACATCAATCTATGCGTAAAAAAATAAAATATATGTCCCTAGGCATCTAAAGTTGTTTTTGTCACATCTCTTTTCTGATGTCTCTCCCACAGGACCTGATCCCATCCACGCCTCTCAACAACATCTGGAGAAATGACTTCTGGGGAAGTAACCTGAGCAGCAACAACAGCCACAAGTCCTACAGGCCGCTCACTGTCCTCACTTTTAGGTAGGATACACATATGACATACACACATGCATGAACTCATGTGCGTACTCACAAGACTCCGCAAGGTAGCTCTGTCAATATATAGAAAGACGGACAGATCTAAAAGTAGGATCATAGCTGCCTCTATTCATCCTAACAACTTTTGTGAAGAACAGAATGCCAAGATGACCTTGGAATGTATTGATGGATAATTGTTGAAAACACAATTTGGTTCTCTGTGAGGATTTCAGAGGTGGGTCCCAAGTGCTATTCTTCTCTGTAGAATTGCAATTGATAGGCAATGAATATGTACGGTATATTACTTTGACTGGTTTCAGGATCTCAACATTTTATTTTCACCTGACATACTTTTGTATATACAGTGTATGTGGACACCCCTTGAAATTAGTGGATTCGGCTATTTCAGCCACAACCCTTACTGACAGGTGTATAAAATCGAGCACACAGCCATGCAATTTCCATAGACAAACATTGGCAGTAGAATGGCCTTACTGAATAGCTTAGTGACTTTCAACGTGGCACTGTCATAGGATGCCACTTTGCTATCAAAGCAGTTTATCACATTTTTTTGCCCAGCTAGAGCTGTCCCGGTTAACTGTAAGTGCTGTTATTGTGAATTGGAATCATCTAGGAGCAACAACGTCTGAGCCGCAAAGTGGTAAGCTCACATAATGGGACTGCCGAGTGCTCAAGAGCGTTGCGCTTAGAAATCGTCTGTCCAGGTTCGAATACAACAGGTGTAGACCTTACAGTGAAATGCTTACTTACAGGCTCTAACCAATAGTGCAAAAAAGGTGTTAGGGGAAGAATAGGTAGGTAAAGAAATAAAACAACAGTTAAAATACAGGCTATATGCATATATGATGAACAGAGAGTAACAGTAGTGTAAAAGAAGGGTTGGTGGGTGGTGGGACACAATGCAGATAGCCCGGTTAGCCAATGTACGGGAGCACTGGTTGGTCGGCCCAATTGAGGTAGTATGTACATGAATTGTATAGTTAAAGTGACTATGCATATCTGATAAACAGAGAGTAGCAGCAGTGTAAAAAGAGGGTTTGGGAGTGGGGCACACAATGCAAATAGTCCGGGTAGCCATTTGATTACCTGTTCAGGAGTCTTATGGCTTGGGAGTAAAAACTGTTGAGAAGCCTTTTTGTCCTAGACTTGGCAAGCCGGTACTGCCTGCCATGCGGTAGTAGAGAGAACAGTCTATGGCTGGGGTCTTTTGACAATTTTTAGGGCCTGACACCGCCTGGTGTAGAGGTCCTGTGTGGCAGGCAGCTTTGCCCCAGTGATGTACTGGCCGTACGCAGTACCCTCTGTAGTGCCTTGCGGTCAGAGGCTGAGCAATTGCCGTACCAGGCAGTGATGCAACCAGTCAGGATGCTCATGATGTTGCAGCTGTAAAACCTTTTGAGGATCTCAGGACCCATGCCAAATCTTTTTAGTTTCCTGAGGGGGAATAGGCGTTGTCGTGCCCTCTTCACGACTGTCTTTGTGTGTTTGGACCATGATAGTTTGTTGTTGATGTGGACACCGAGGAACTTGAAGCTCTCAACCTGCTCCACTACAGCTTTTCCTGTAGTTCACAATCATCTCCTTTGTCTTGGTTGTTATGCTGGCACCACATTACCACGTTTCTGACCTCCTCCCTATAGGCTGTCTCGTCATTGTCGGTGATCAGGCCTACCACTTTTGTCGTCTGCAAACTTAATGATGGTGTTGGAGTCGTGCCTGGCCATGTAGTTGTGGGTGAACAGGGAGTACAGGAAGGGACTGAGCATGCACCTACCTACCCTCACCACCTGGGAGCGGCCCGTCAGGAAGTCTAGGATCCAGTTGCAGAGGGAGGTGTTTAGTCCCACGATCTTTAGCTTAGTGATGAGCTTTGAGGGTACTATGGTGTTGAACGCTGAGCTGTAGTCAATCAATAGCATTCTCACATAAGTGTTCCTTTGTCCAGATGGAAAAGGGCAGTGTGGAGTGCAATAGAGATTGCATCATCTGTGAATCTGTTTGGGCGGTATGCAAATTGGAGTGGGTCTAGGGATTCTGGGATTATGGTGTTGATGTGAGCCATTACCAACCTTTCAAAGCTCTTCATGGCTAAGGACGTGAGTGCTACGGGTCTGTAGTCTTTTAGGCAGGTTGCCTTTGTGTTCTTGGGCACAGGGACTATGGTGGTCTGCTTGAAACATGTTGGTATTACGACTCAATCAGGGTAATTGAAAATGTCAGTGAAGACACCTGTCAGTTGGTCATGCCCAGAGCACACGTCCTGGTAATCTGTCTGTCTCCGCAGCCTTGTGTATGTTGGCCTGTTTAAAGGTCTTATTCACGTCGGCTACGGAGAGCGTGATCACATAGTCATCCAGAATAGTTGATGCTGTCATGCATGCCTCAGTGTTGCTTGCCTCGAAGCGAGCATAGAAGTGATTTAGCTCATCTGGTAGGCTCGTGTCACTGGGCAGCTCTCAGCTGTGCTTCCCTTTGTAGTCTGTAATAGTTTGAAAGCCCTGCCACATTAGACGAGCGTCGGAGCTGGTGTAATATGATTCAATCTTAGCCCTGTATTGAGGCTTTGCCTTTTTGATGGTTCATCGCAGGGCATAGCAGAATTTCTTCTAAGCTTCCGAGTCCTGCACCTTGAAAGCGGCAGCTCTACCCTTTAGCTCAGTGCGAATGTTGCCTGTGTTCCATGGCTTCTGGTTGGGGTATGTATGTACAGTCACTGTGGGGACAACGTCCTCAATGCACTTATTGATGAAGCCAGTGACTGATGTGGTATACCCCCCAATGTCATCGGAAGAATCCCTGATCATGTTCCAGTCTGTGATAGCAAAACAGTACTGTAGTTTAGCACCACTTTTTTTATAGACCGAGTCACTGGTGCTTCCTGCTTTAATTTGTGCTTGTAAAGCAGGAATCAGGAGGATAGAGTTGTGGTCGGATTTTCCAATTGGAGGGCGAGGGAGAGCTTTGTACGCTTCTCTGTGTGTGGAGTACAGGTGATCTAGAATTGTTTTCCCTCTGGTTGCACATTTGTCATGTTGATAGAAATTTGGTGGAATTGATTAAGTTTCCCTGCATTAAAGTCTCTGGCCACTAGGAGCGCCACCTCTGGATGAGTGGTTTCCTGTTTGCTTATTACCTTATACAGCTGACTGAGTACGGTCTTAGTGCCAGCATCTGTCTGTGGTGGTACATAAACAGCCACGGACAGTATTACTGAACACTCTGCAATTTATCACAATATACTCTACTTCAGGTGAGCAAAATCTAGAGACTTTCATAGATTTCATGCACCAGCTGATGTTTACAAATATGCACAGACCCCCCCTCATCTTACCGGAGCGTGCTGTTCTGTCTTGCCGGTGCAGCGTATATCCCGCTAGCTGAATATCCATGTCGTCATTCAGCCACGATTCCGTGAAACACAGGATATTATAGTTTTTTTTGTGAAGTTGGTAGGATATTCGTGATCATACCTCGTCTAATTTATTGTCCAATGATTGCACGTTGGCGAGTAGTAGTAGCTTTCCCAGGCGCCTTTGCCGGGTCCTGACAAGGCTCTTTGTCCTCTGTACCTACGTCGCTTCTTCTTGAAAATAACGGGGATGTTTGTCCTGTGGGGTTTTTGGAGAATGTCTTGAGCGTCGTCTTTTTTAGTGGAAAAAATATTTGTCTAATCTGAGGTGAGTGATCGCTGTCCTGATATCCAGAAGCTCTTTTTTTCCGTAAGATACGGTTGCGGAAACATTATGTACAAAATAAGTTCCAAATAACGCGAAAAACTGCTGCCATTTCATCCGGCGCCATTTTGTAATGCCAAGCGTCAGCTGGAGTGGTGTAAAGCTCGCCACCATTGGATTCTGGATGAGTGGAAACGTGTTCTCTGGAGTGATGAATCATGCTTCACCATCTGGCAGTCCGACGGACAAATCTGTGTTTGGCGGATTCCAGGAGAACACTACCTGCCCCAATGCATAGTTCCAACTGTAACGTTTGGTGGAGGAGGAATAATGGTCTTGTGCTATTTGTCATGGTTTGGGCCCTTAGTTCCAGTGAAGGGAAATCTTCACGCTACAGCATACAAGGACATTCTAGATGATTCTGTGCTTCCAACATCGTGGCAACAGTTTGGGGAAGGCCCTTTCCTGTTTCAGCATGACAATGCCCCGTGCACAAAGTGAGGTCCATAGAGAAATGGTTGTCGAGATCGGTCTGGAAGAAGTTGGCTGGCCTGCATAGAGCCCTGACCTCAACCCTTCACAATTCTATTCCAAACTGCTATCATTCATTTTGTTGCTGATATTTGGACTAATCACATCACCTATTACAACCAGACCTGGGTTCAAATACCACTTTAAATCTCTAAGTTACTTTCACATACATTTGAAGTACACTGAACAAAAATATCAACACAACATGCAACATTTTCAAAGATTTTACTGAGTTACAGATCATATGAGGAAAACAGTCAATTTAGATAAATGCATTAGGCCCTAATCTAAGTATTTCACATGACTGGGAATACAGATATACGTCTGTTGGTCACAGATATCTTAAAAAATTGTAGTGGCGTGGATCAGAAAACCAGTCAGTATCTGGTGTGACCACCATTTGCCTTATGCAGCGGGACAAATCTCCCTAACGTAGAGTTGATCAGGCTGTTTACTGTGGAATGTTGTCCCACTCTTCTGTGTGACGTTTCTGGATATTGGTAAGAACTGGAACACCCTGTCGTACACATCAATCCAGAGCATCCCAAACATGCTCAATTGGTGACATGTCTGGTGAGTATGGAGGCCATGGAAGAACTGGGACATTTTCAGCTTCCAGGAATTGTGTACAGATCTTTGCGACATGGGGCTGTGCATTATCATGCTGTAACATGAGGTGATGGCGGCAGATAAATGGCACAACAATGGGCCTCGGTATCTCGTCACGGTGTTTTATCAAATTGCCATTGATAAAATGCAGTTGTGTCCTACAATCAGCATGCCAATTGCACACTCCCTCAACTTGAGAAACTTGTGGCATTGTGTTGTGTGACAAACCTGCACATTTCAGTGACCTTTTATTGTCCCCAGCACAAGGTGTACCTGTGTAATGACTGTGCTGTTTCATCAGCTTCTTAATATCCACACCTGTCAGGTGGATGGATTATCTTTGTAAAGGAGAAATGCTCACTAACAGAATGTAAAATAATTTCTGCACAATTTGAGAGAAATTAGCTTTTTCTGTGTGTATGGAAAATGTATGACATCTTTTATTTCAGCTCATGAAACATGGGACCAACACTTTACATGTTGTGTTTGTATGTTTTGTTCTGTATAAATATTCAGATATGCAGTACCAGTCAAAGTTTGGACACACCTACTCATTCCAGGGTTTATTTTGACTATTTTCTACATTGTAGAATAATAGCGAAGACATCAAAAATATGAAATAACACATGGAATCATGTAGTAACCAAAAAAGTGTAAACAAATCAAGATATATTTTATATTCTTCAAATTAGCCACCCTTTGCCTTGATGACAGCTGTGCACACTCTTGGCATTCTCTCAACCAGCTTCATGAGGTTGTCACCTGTAATGCATTTCAGTTAACAGGTGTGCCTTGTTAAAAATGTATTTGTCGAAGTAATTTCCTTCTTAATGCGTTTGAGCAAATTATTTGTGTTATGACAAGGTAATGGTGGTATACAGAAGATAGCCCTATTTGGTCAAATATCAAGTCCATATTATGGAAAGAACAGCTCGAATAAGCAAAGAAAAATGACAGTCCATCATTACTTTAAAACATGAAGTCCAAATTGAGATTTTTGGTTCCATCTGCTGTGTCTTTGTGAGACACAGAGTAGGTGAATGGATGATCTCTGCGTGTGTGGTTCCCAGCATGGAGGAGGAGGTGTGATGGGGATTTGCTGGTGACACTGTCAGTGATTTATTTAGAATTCAAGGCACACTTAATCAGCATGGCTACCACAGCATTCTGAAGCGATACGCCATCTCATCTGGTTTGCGCAGAGTGGGACTGTCATTTGTTTTTCATCAGGACAATGTCCCAACACATCTCCAGACTGTGTAAGGGCTATTTGACCAAGGCGAGTGATGGAGTGCTGCGTCAGATGAACTGGCCTCCACAATCACCTGACCTCAACCCAAATGAGATGGTTTGGGATGAGTTGGACCGCAGAGTGAAGGAAAAGCAGCCAACAAGTGTTCAGCATATGTGGAAACTCCTTCAAGCTTGTTGGAAAAGCATTCAAGATGAAGCTGGTTGAGAGAGTGGCAAGCGTGTGCAAATCTGTCATCAAGGCAAAGGGTGGCTACTTTGAAGAATCTCAAATATAAAATATATTTAAATTTGTTTAACACTTTTTTGATTAATACATGATTCTATATGTGTTATTTCATAGTTTTGATGTCTTCACTATTATTCTACAATGTAGAAAATAGTGAAAATTAGTAGGTGTGTCCAAACATTTGACTAGTACTGTATATGTAAAGACAAGATTAAATCAAAAACAGTGTGATGGGTGACAATATTAGCCTATCAATTGTAAATTATATATAAAATAGTAAAAATAAAGAAAAAACCTTGACTAAGTAGGTGTGTCCAAACTTTTGACTCTGTACTGTATTTGTATTATCAAGTAAGTACACAATGTCCCATTATATCTCAAGCTAAGCCATTTTGATAGTACATTTAAACTCTGTTTTTCACAATTCCAGACATTTAATCCAAGTAAAAATTGCCTGTCTTTGGTCAGTTATGATCACCACTTTATTTTAAGAATGTGAAATGTCAGAATAATAGTAGAGAGAGTGGTTAATTTCAGCTTTTATTTATTTCATCACATTTCCAGTGGGTCAGAAGATTACATGCACTCAATTAGTATTTGGTAGCATTGCCTTTTAAATTGTTTAACTTGAGTCAAATGTTTCGGGTAGCCTTCTACAAGCTTCCCATAGTAAGTTGGGTGTAACTGCGACAGGTTTGTAGGCCATTTTACTCGCACACGCTTTTTCAGTTCTGCCCACAAATATTCCATAGGATTGAGGTGAGGGCTTTGTGATGGCCACTCCAATACCTTGACTTTGTTGGCCATTTTGCCACAACTTTGGAAGTATGCTTGGGGTCATTGTCCATTTGGAAAACCCATTTGTGACCAAGCTTTAACTTCCTGACTGATGTCTTGAGATGTTGCTTCAATATATCCACATCATCTTCCTACCTCATGGTACTATCTATTTTTAGAAGTGCACCAGTCCCTTCTGCAGCAAAGCACCCCAACAACATGATGCTGTCACCCCTGTGCTTCATGGTTGGGATGGTGTTCTTTGGCTTGCAAGCATCCCCCTTTTTCCTCCAAACATAACGATGGTCATTATGGCCAACAGTTCTATTTTTGTTTCGTCAGACCAGAGGACATTTCTCCAAAAACCAGACTTGTTTTTCTGAGGTCTTGGCTGATTTCTTTTGATTTTCCCATGATGTCAAGCAAAGTGTCACAGAATTTGAAGGTAGGCCTTGAAATACATCCACAGGTACATCTCCAATTGACTCAAGTGATGTCAATTTGCCTATCAGAAGCTTTTAAAGCCATGACATAATTTTCTGGAATTTTTCAAGACGTTTATAGGCACAGTCGATTTAGTGTATATTAATTTCTGACCCACTGGAATTGTGATACAGTGAATTATAAGTGAAATAATCTGTCTGTAAACAATTGTTGGAAAAAAGACTTGTGTCATGCACAAAGTAGATGTCCTAACTGACTTGCCAAAACTATAGTTTGTTAACAAGAAATTTGTGGAATGGTTGAAAAACAAGTTTTAATAACTCCAACCTATGTGTATGTAAACGTCTGACTTCAACTGTACATGTCTGTGCTTTGTTGATATCATTTTGTATTATTGATATATATTTTTTCAATTTGTTTGTAGAATTCATGCTGTCATCTCTTTTATGGACCCAGGCTTAACTACCTCATTGCTGGTGGGCTGCACCCAGTAGGCTTCCATGTGCTGAACATCGGCCTGCACAGTCTCATATCAGCGCTGATGATCGACATGTTCTCCGTACTGATCGGTGGCTTGGCATACGATGGGAATGGGAACAGGCTCAACCACGCACCCAAAGCTTCTCTCCTGGCTGGTCTTCTCTTTGCAGCGCACCCCGTTCACACCGAAAGCGTAAGTAGACAAACATTGTATGGAAAGGAGGGATGTAAGAAATAGTGAAAACACACAGAGAGGTACTATGCGTGTCTATCACATAATATTTGTTTTTTTATTGAGATCGACTGAGATGAGAGGAGGAGACCTATGAGATGGGTACTGTACGCAAATATGAAAAGTGGGAGTCTTGGGGATTGAACCCGGACCCATCACAAGGGGCAATGCATAGTCCGGAGTCGGCAGTGCTGTTACCAAAACCAAACTCCGGCACTGGAGCTATGATGACACTGGGTTGTTAACTCAATAGAATCAGAATGGACTAGAAGGGACGTCCTTAATCAAATATATATTCCGTGGTAGATAATCGTGTAACGGCGGCCATATCTGGTGTACCATTTGATATGTAAAACTGATAGACTTTGTCCAATTCTATGATTCCCCCTCTGGCAAACAATATCTCTTTACTTACTTTCCAAAATAATAACAGCCTCCCATCACTACATGTGTTCCAACATCCACGGGTGTTTGTTGTATTAAACATGCGTTAGAGCCATGCCAGGAACAAAGGTCCATCTCAATCGGAGTGTGCATCGAAAAGGTGTGCGTTTTGAGCGAGGCCCAGACTATTAAAAGCTTATTCATACCCGGTTGTGGTGTGTGAGGGCTGCGGTGCCCGGCTGGAGGGCTGCACCCCCCCTGCTCTCGGCTGGCTTTAATCAGGGAGGGCAACAGGCTGAGGGAGACCTGGGGGTGGGAGCGGGCAGACCACAGACCCAAGGCCTGCTGCACTTATCAAAGGAGATAGCCCCCAGGATTCCAGGACGTATGCAGTACACACTATACAGACACAGTATAAATCATGCACACTATATGCAATATACTCTCTCTCACACATACACACACCGACAGAGAGGGACACACACACATGCACTGCACACACAGGCCAGTAATGAGAGTCTCCTGCACTGGATGTTAATTGGCTGCTGTCAGTAAGGCTGTTATATACAGTACAGGAGCAGATACAGAAAGATGGTGTATTTGCGTTATTGCATTTGATCATGTGCAGGTTGTTAAAATATACATTCCGACAATCTGTTGGCTGACACAGTTGCCTTCATCATTTCTGGTCTACCCGAAGAGTCCAGGGGCAGATTAGATAATAGGTGTTGATTTTTAACTGGACATGTCAAATGACGGAATTCTGTCTCTCATACAGCAGTTAACCTTTCTGGCGAAGTCTTCCGCTAGCTACCGCCTCGACAACATCCGGTGAAATTGCAGATCGCCAAATTCAAAATACAGAAATAGTCATAATACATATTCATAAAAAAATACAAGTGTCATACATTGGTTTAAAGATTAACTTCTTGTTAATCCAGACGCTTTGTCAGATTTCAAAAAGCCTTTACGGCGAAAGCATACCCCGCGTACAAAAACATACAAACATTTTACAACCAAGTAAAGGAATTACAAAAGTCAGAAATAGTGACCATTTGAAGATCTTCATATGGTTGTAGTCACAAGAGACCCTGTTACACAATAAATGTTTGTTTTGTTCGATAAAGTCCTTCTTTATATCCCAAAAACCCAGTTTTGTTGGCGCGTTTTGTTCAGTAATCCACTGGCTCAAAGGCAGTCAAAATATGCAGATGAATACATCCTAATAGTACCCGTAAAGTTCGTCGAAACATGTCAAACAATGTTTATAATTAATCCTCAGGTTGTCAATTGTCTAAATAATTGATAATATGTCAACCAGACAATAGCGTATTCAATAGAAAGGAAAACAAGGAAGCGTGCGCATACCAGCACTGCATGATTCTATAGTTCACTGACAAAGGTCTCATTCTTCTTAATTTTTCAGAAAACAAGTCTGAAACAGTGTCTAATGACTGTTGACATCTAGTGGAAGCCATAGAAACTGCAATCTGGGTCCTAACCCATTAGTTACTCTATAGGCATTCAATTGAAAAGACTCACGTAAAAAACAATCCTGGACTGATTTTCCTCTGGTTTTTGCCTTCCATATCAGTTCTGTTATACTCACAGACATTATTTTAACAGTTTTGGAAACTTTAGTGTTTTCTATCCAAATGTATCAATTAAATGCATATCCTAGCTTCTGGGCCTGAGTGACAGGCAGTTTACTTTGGGCACGCGTCTCATCCAGACGTCGAAATACTGCCCCCAAGCCATAAGAAGATTTATTAAACCCCTCTTTCTCTCTTTCAGGTGGCAGGGATTGTAGGCCGGGCAGACCTACTTTGTGCACTGTTCTTCCAGCTCTCCTTTCTGACCTACTGCAAAGCCTTCAGAGGAGGTAGGTTTTGTATGCATTAAGGATGGTGTGTCATGGTTGCTTGAATGTATACAGAGAGATTAAGAACATGCATCACATCTATAGGCAATGTACACAAGTCTCATTCATGTTTTCAGATTTCCTAAGTTAACATAGTTGATATGTCTTGGAAGTATATATATATTACACACACACACACACACACACACACACACACACACACACACACACACACACACACATACACACACAGTACCAGTCAAAAGTTTGGACACACCCACTCATTCTAGGGTTTTTCTTTATTTGTACTTTTTTCTACATTGTAGAATAATAGTGAAGACATCAAAACTATGAAATAACACATATGGAATCATGTAGTAACCAAAAAACATGTTAAACAAAATATTGAATTTTTGAGATTCTTCAAAGTAGCCACCCTTTGCCTTGATGACAGCTTTGCACAGTCTTGGCATGTTATTGTTTGAATATGTACAGTGGGGCATAAAAGTATTTAGTCAGCCACCAATTGTGACAGTTCTCCCACTTAAAAAGATGAGAGAGGCCTGTAATTTTCATCATAGGTACACTTCAACTATGACAGACAAAATGAGGTGGGGAAATCCAGAAAATCACATTGTAGGATTTTTTATGAATTTATTTGCAAATTATGGTGGAAAATAAGTATTTGGTCACCTACAAACAAGCAAGATTTCTGGCTCTCACAGACCTGTAACTTCTTCTTTAAGAGGCTCCCCTGTCCTCCACTCGTTACCTGTATTAATGGCACCTGTTTGAACCTGTTATCAGTTTAAAAGACAGCTGTCCACATCCTCAAACAGTCACACTCCAAACTCCACTATGGCCAAGACCAAAGAGCTGTCAAAGGACACCAGAAACAAAATTGTAGACCTGCAGCAGGCTGGGAAGACTGAATCTGCAATAGGTAAGCAGCTTGGTTTGAAGAAATCAACTGTGGGAGCAATTATTAGGAAATGGAAGACATACAAGACCACTGATAATCTCCCTCGATCTGGGGCTCCACGCAAGATCTCACCCCGTGGGGTCAAAATGATCACAAGAACGGTGAGCAAAAATCCCAGAACCACACGGGGGGACCTAGTGAATGACCTGCAGAGAGCTGGGACCAAAGTAACAAAGCCTACCATCAGTAACACACTACTCAAATCCAGCAGTGCCAGACGTGTCCCCCTGCTTAAGCCAGTACATGTCCAGGCCCGTCTGAAGTTTGCTAGAGAGCATTTGGATGATCCAGAAGAAGATTGGGAGAATGTCATATGGTCAGATGAAACCAAAATATAACTTTTTGGTAAAAACTCAACTCGACGTGTTTGGAGGACAAAGAATGCTGAGTTGCATCCAAAGAACACCATACCTACTGTGAAGCATGGGGGTGGAAACATCATGCTTCGGGGCAGTTTTTCTGCAAAGGGACCAGGACGATTGATCCGTGTAAAGGAAAGAATGAATGGGGCCATGTATCGTGAGATTTTGAGTGAAAACCTCCTTCCATCAGCAAGGGCATTGAAGATGAAACGTGGCTGGGTCTTTTCAGCATGACAATGATCCCAAACACACCGCCCGGGCAACGAAGGAGTGGCTTGGTAAGATGCATTTCAAGGTCCTGGAGTGGCCTAGCCAGTCTCCAGATCTCAACCCCATAGAAAATATTTGGAGGGAGTTGAAAGTCCGTGTTGCCCAGCAACAACCCCAAAACATCACTGCTCTAGAGGAGATCTGCATGAAGGAATGGGCCAAAATACCAGCAACAGTATGTGAAAAACTTGTGAAGACTTACAGAAAACGTTTGACCTCTGTCATTGCCAACAATGGGTATATAACAAAGTATTGAGATAAACTTTTGTTATTGACCAAATAGTTATTTTCCACCATAATTTGCAAATAAATTCATTAAAAATCCTACAATTTGATTTTCTGGATTTTTTTTAAATAATTTTGTCTGTTATAGTTGAAGTTGTACCTATGATGAAAATTACAGGCCTCTCTCATCCTTTTAAGTGGGAGAACTTGCACAATTGGTGGCTGACTAAATACTTTTTTTGCCCCACTGTAATGCAGAAACCATTTTATCATTTGAATATTTAATTTATGAACTACGTCTCACTCATCTGTGGATGTCTTCTGCAGGTAGGGAGAGCGAGGAGAAGTTTTCCATCCATTGGATTGCCGTGAGCCTTTTGCTGTGCGCTGCGGCCATGCTCTGCAAAGAACAAGGCATCACAGTCCTGGTAGGGGTGTCAAAACATCCTCACCTTACTGTTAAATAAATGCGAACTTGTAGCCGCTTTTATCCAAAGTCCGTAGATATTTAGTACGTGATCCCTACGAGAATTAAACTCACAACCTTGGCATAGCTAGCGCCACTCTCTTGATAGTCATATACAGTACATTGTGTTTATGACTAAGCTTGTGTAATGGAAGCCTAATAAATTTGTAGCCTATATTTAACTCTTGTGAACTTGACCCAGCAATTATCTGATATCTGTCGCTGGTTTATATTGTGCTTGAATGTCTAATCTCTAATGTTTCTCTCTTCTCTCAGGGGGTGAACGCTGCCTTTGATGTCCTTCTCATCTGTAATGTAAATGTCTACGAGCTGAGCCAGAGGCTGTTCCTCAGGAGGAAAGCAGAAGACGTGAGTAACTAGCATACTACTTACAATGCCCAATACATGTCTTTATTCTACAAGGTATGCTAGTGTGGACATTGGAACAGTGACATTCGCTAGGGTTGGGAGGTATCCAGATTTTCATAAATTTATAATGTTCTTGTACCATACTGGGATGTATGGTATTACCGGCACTGCACACAAGGGGCGCTATTTCTTTCCGAACGTAAAAAATATACACTACCGTTCAAAAGTTTGGCATCACTTAAAAATGTCCTTGTTTTCCATGAACACATACATGAAATGAGTTGAAAAATGAATAGGAAATATAACCAAGACGTTGACAAGGTTATAAATAATGATTTTTAATTGAAATAATAGTGTCCTTCAAACTGCTTTCATCAAAGAATCCTCAATTTGCAGCAATTACAGCCTTGGAGACCTTTGGCATTCTAGTTGTCAATTTGTTGAGGTAATCTGAAGAGATTTCACCCCATGCTTCCTGAAGCACCTCCCACAAATTGGATTGGCTTGATGGGCACTTCTTACATACCGTACGGTCAAGCTACTCCCACAACAGCTCAATAGGGTTGAGATCGGGTGACTGTGCTGCCCACTCCATTATAGACACCATATAGAATACCAGTTGTCTACGTTTTCCCTAAATAGTTATTGCATAGTTTGGAGCTGTGCTTTGGGTCATTGTCCTGTTGAAGGAGGAAATTGTCTCCAATTAAGCGCCGTCCACAGGGTTATGGCATGGCATTGCAAAATGGAGTGATAGCCTTCCTTCTTCAAGATCCCTTTTACCTTGTAAAAATCTCCCACTTTACCACCACCAAATCACCCCTAGACCATCATATTGCTTCCACCATGTTTGACAGATTGCATCAAGCACTACTCCAGCATATTTTCTTCTTTGTGATCCGAACACCTCAAACTTAGATTCATCTGTCCATAACACTTTTTTTCCAATCTTCCTCTGTCCGGTGTCTGTGTTCTTTTCCCATCTTCATCTTTTCTTTGCCAGTCTGAGATATGGCTTTTTCTTTTTAACATATGTTTCTCAAACTAGACACTCTGATGTACCTGTCCTCTTGCTCAGTTGTGCACCGGGGCCTCCCACTCCTCTTTCTATTCTGGTTAGAGACAGTTTGTTCTGTGAAGGGAGTAGTATACAGCGTTGTACGAGATCTTCAGTTTCTTGTCAATTTCTCGTATGGAATAGCCTTCATTGACGAGTCTCAGAAAAAGTATTTGTTTCAGGCCATTTTGAGCCTGTAAACGAACCCACAAATGCTGATTTAGCTCCAGATACTCAACTAGTCTAAAGAAGGCCAGTTTTATTGCTTCTTTAATCAGGACAAGAGTTTCAGCTGTGTTAACATAATTGCAAAAGGGTTTTCTAATGATCAATTAGCCTTTTAAAATGATAAACTTGGATTACCTAACAACACCCTTGGGGTCGTTATCCTGTAGGAAGGTGAACCTTCTCCCCTGTCTGAGATCCTGAGAGCTCTGGAGCAGGTTTTCATCAAGGATCTCTTATCTTTCTCTGTTCATCTTTCCCTCGATCCAGACAAGTCTTCCCTGCCGCTGAAAATCGTCCTCACAGCGTGATGCTGCCACCACCATGCTTCACCGTAGGGATGGTGCCAGATTTCCTCCAGATGTGACGCTTGGCATTCAGGCCAAAGTGTTCACTCTTGTTGTTATCAGACCAGATAATCTTATTTCTCATGGTCTGAGAGTCATTAGGTGCCTTTTGGTAAACTCCAAGCAGGCTGCCATGTGCCTTTTACTGAGGAGTGGCTTCCGTCTGGCCACTCCACCATAAAGGCCTGACTGTTGGAGTGCTGCAGAGATGGTTGTCCTTCTGGAAGGTTCTCCCGTCTCCGCAGAGATACTCTGGAGCTCTATCAGTGACATCGTGTTCTTGGTCACCTCCCTGACCAAGGCCCTTCTCCCTCGATTGCTCAGCCTCGATTGCTCAGTTTGGCTGGTAGGCCAGCTCTAGGAAGGGTCTTGGTGGTTCCAAACTTCTTCCATTTTAGAATGATGGAGGCCACTGTGTTCTTGGGGACCTTCAATGCTGCAGAAATGTTTTGGTACCCTTCCCCAGATTTGTGCCTCAACACAATCCTGTCTCGGAGCTCTACGGAAAACTGTTGGACCTTACATAAACAGGTATGAGCCTTTCCAAATCATGTCCAATCAATTGAATTTACCAAAGGTGGACTCCAATCAAGTTGTAGAAACATCTCAAGGATGATCAATGGAAACAGGATGCACCTGATGTCAATTTTGAGTCTCATAGCAAAGGGTCTGAATACTTATGTAAATAAGGTATTTCTTTATTTGTAAACATTTCTAAGAAACTGTTTTTGCTTTGCCATTATGGGGTATTTTAAAGTAAGACTTTAATGTAAGAAAATGTGGGAAAATGGAAGGGGTTTGAATACTTTTCGAATGCTCTGTACATTGTGGATTTGAAAATGGGCTAGCTAGCAAACTAAATGCATAGCCGGAGCCCTGAGCTGGAGAAAATGTATTTGGCACGTCTTACGTATTTAGCTGGCATACATTAGTGAATTTAAAGTTTAAACTGATCAACTCTCTTGGGCTGCTCAACAGTGGATCATCATGTCACTTTTGCTCCATTAGCTTTTTGTAAAGAAACATGCACTTATGTGACTGGCTCAATTGAGTATTTCAGATTTTCTTTGTTGTACGGTATTTGAAATCATACCGTCGGTAGAATGAAGGTATGGATATTGCATCGTAGCTATTGTAACATAATTTCACCATACACTCATATAACCATTTAAACCATGGTTATATGAGTGTATGTCTAACTAGAGCCTGAACGATATGGGATTTTTTGTTTTTCCGATTTTAGAGAGTGGAAATATTAATCAATAACGGATATGTGCCAATTTATTTTTATTTTAGCTGAAATTTTAATAAAACTTCCGTACAAAGATACTCAACTTTGATTTCTTACATTTGAGGAAAGAACATTAATGTAATAATTTAGGAGCACCAGAAAGAGAATTTTTATGTTAAAATGGTGTTACTCTAATCTAGTGAAAGGAGAATAAACTGCACTGATTCCATCATCAACAAATAAATGCCTAGGCTCTGAAGAATGAGCTGCCTCATGCTAGCCAGCTGGAAAACAATGACAGGACACATTTTCAGTGTATTAGTAATTAGCTATGTTTTCATCGATTGTAAGGCTGTAGCCACTGAATTCTGGTAATCACTTGAAAGGAAAAACAAGCGTTGTATTTGTGCTATCTGGGATCCTTGGGACCTCCAAACAAATGTGTAATGGTTCAGGTTTAGCGTAGGGTTTCTCGATACTACTAAGCTTCAGTGAGTGGCGTCAAGAACCCTCACACAGCTAGTTAGATGGCTGGCTAGCTAGCACTTGTCAAGGAAATGGATTAGCGATTGGCGAAACGTGAATTTAAACCAGTCCCTATCAAGTGACAATGAACCCATACATCAAAACGTAGCTTCAAAGTGCTACTTTGTAAACCGCAAAGTTTTTTTTTTGTGTGTGTCTCGGAAAACATTTGAATGACAGAGCTTGAGGAATAAGCTTCGCAAAGAGCATATATAACACTAGATCTCGCTGGCTTCACTAAAGGGCATTAACTTCTTGCGTCGAGCAATTCCGTATCCGGCAGCGTAATCATAGCCTCAAGCTCATTAGCATAACGCAACGTTAACTATTCATGAAAATCCCAAATGAAATGAAAGAAATATATTCACTCACAAGCTTAGCCTTTTGTTAACAACACTGTCATCTCAGATTTTCAAAATATGCTTTTCAACCATAGCATAGCATTAAGCCTAGCATTCAGCAGGCAACATTTTCACAAAAACAAGAAAAGCATTCAAATAAAATCATTTACCTTTGAAGAACGTCGGATGTTTTCAATGAGGAGACTCTCAGTTAGATAGCAAATGTTCATTCTTTCCAAAAATATTATTTGTGTAGGAGAAATCGCTCCGTTTTGTTCATCACGTTTGGCTAAGAAAAAAAAACGATAATTTAGTCATTACAACGCCAAACTTTTTTCCAAATTAACTCCATAATATCGACCGAAACATGGCAAACGTTGTTTAAAATCAATCCTCAAGGTGTTTTTCACATATCTATTCGATGATAAATCATTCGTGGCAGTTGCCTTTCTCCTCTGAAGCAAATGGTAAAATGCACGCAGCTGGAAATTAAGCAATAATTTCGACGGAGGACACCAAGCGGGCACCTGGTAAATGTAGTCTCTTATGGTCAATCTTCCAATGATATGCCTACAAATACGTCACAATGCTGCAGACACCTTGGGGAAACGACAGAAAGTGTAGGCTCATTCCTGGCGCATTCACAGCCATATAAGGAGACATTGGAACACAGCGCCCTCAAAATCTGGACCATTTCCTGTTTGAAATTTCATCTTGGTTTCGCCTGTAGCATCAGTTCTGTGGCACTCACAGATAATATCTTTGCAGTTTTGGACGTCAGAGTGTTTTCTTTCCAAAGCTGTCAATTATATGCTTAGTCGAGCATCTTTTCGTGACAAAATATCTTGTTTAAAACGGGAACGTTTTTTTTTATCAAAAAATTAAATGAGCGCCCCCTATATCAAAGAATTTAACGTTACCACAGAGTTGAATGTTCTTAGCACGGCACTTTCTTGGTACGCCCCATCAATTGTTTGTCAAGACACCTGACATCCTACCAAGACACTTCACGTAATGGTATATGCCCAGGGTTTATTTTTGGCACTTTTATTGAGCTGGCCAGCTCCATAAAGTGGAAGCAGGAAGACGAAGAGTTAGTGCACAGTTGTTCACTCTCCTCTCTGACTTAAGGCATCTGCATGCTTCCCAGCTGAAACAGTTTGGAAGTGTTCGTGCATATATTATGATGACATTTTGTGACGTTTTTGTACTTCGGTAAGGGTTTTTTCAGCTTTTCGGGCACAATACATCTTTTCTTGAGGCAAGCCAAAGTCTATGCCCTTTCGTCGGTGATTGGTCAACAGTAGCGATTCTTCAAGTCTTGTCATTCAGCGAGAGATTACTCATTTTCATGCCCAGTTTTTCTGCACCAAACAGTTAATTAGTTAATGTAAAATTGTGCGACTAAGATCTCTGCAAAAACATAAAAATTAATGAGAGATTTCTTGAGTTATCTTAGATTAATTCTGACTATTTTTTAAGTTTTTACTAGCTGCAGTGTTTCAAAATGGACAAGCAGTTGACGCCCTCAAGACAAATAATGTCATGCACAATAAAGTCAAATTCTATGAACTACTACTTTCTCCACATCTTGTATATGTCCTTTCCAATGGATCAAACGGCGATACAAATACATCAGTAAAAGGATACTATTGGTCGGGCTCTACCCCTTACACTAATTATGTTGCTTTTCCTGCTACACTACTCTATATGCCCTTATGTTATACTAGGGAAGTTGTGTTTCCGTAGCTAGGGCTGACAGAAAGGGTTTGTGAAAAGCAGAAAGGGTTTGTGAAAAGCAGAATCAACAACCTCTGCATAATAATAACAGTGGCTTTGTGAGAATGAGAAAGTTCACAGTTTGCCATTGTTATGTAAATGCAGGCTGAAAAGTACCAGTTGCTTGGCTTTGACCCAAAGTGAGAGCATGACCGCAGGAGTCATGGCCAGTGAGACACGTCGGCCCCGCGTTGATGGAAACAAAATTCTGAGCCTTTTGGGTAAAACACTGGGGTAAATCCTGTATGGAAATGCACCCGAATAGCCTTCTAACATGTACCGATCATGTACCCTATGGTTATGGTTAGGTAAGAGTACCTAATTTGGACTCAGGCTGTTGTTGTTGTGGACTCCTCTATTACTATGTTTTTCTGGTGTGTGTCGTGTCAGGTGAGTGAGCGGGTGCGGACGGGCCTCCTGATCCGATTGGCTCTGCTGGCCATGGGTGGAGCCTCCCTGCTGTACGCCCGCTGGAGAATCATGGGAACTGGGCCCCCCGCCTTCACTGAAGTAGACAACCCAGCATCCTTTGCAAACAATGTCTTTCTCAGAGTGAGTCGTGTTTTACCTATTTGAATGATACTGGATAGAGTATGTAGGCTAAATAATGACTCTTATGGTAATTTGTAACTTTATGGAAGGAAATTATTTTAAAGTTATGTCAGAATACTAAATCTAAATGGATGAAGTTTTTTGGTTTTAGATGGTCTTTTTAGGATGTGATCTTAAATAGTTGAAAACATCTAACTATCACCACGCAGACCTCTGTAGTAGTACAACAATCATAATCGTAATTTTTTTATTTGAAATGTTCTTATTTTTTCCCCCTCTCTCTCTCCTTCTCCCTCACACTCTGCCATATCACTCTGCTCTCTCTCCCCTGTCCTGTTCTGTGTGATTGGCAGATAGTCAACTATAATTACTACTACTCACTGAATGCCTGGGTGCTGCTGTGTCCCTGGTGGCTGTGTTTTGATTGGTCCATGGGCTGTGTGCCCCTCATTAAGTCAGCGTTTGATTGGAGGACGGCCTGGCTGCTGCTGCTCTGGTGCTTCCTGATAGGCTTGATAAGCCAAGCCTTATGCTCACAGGACAGCCAGAGGAGGAGGTAGGAGAGAGCTCAGCCGACACGTGTGTGCACACACGCACACACACACTGTTGTCAAGATAAAACATGTTTGGATACAATGTTAGTTACTCAGTTATGAACAGTGGATGGAATGTGACTCAAGCATCACCTCTGATCACTTTATAGAAACATTCAGAATAATCTCAGCTGACTTACAACTGTATATTACACAGTATGTCTATGTGTTGTAAGTATTATGTAACCGTGTTTTTTAGGGGTCCAAGCAGTGAAAAGAACAAAGGCCAGCACACTGAATATGCTCTGATGAAAATCCTTTGAAATGTTGCCAATAAAGGTGGTAATTAGAAGTATATATATAGTGTGCAGGCCTTTCTGTTTTTTTCTACTGTACTTCATTAGCCCAGTGTTATGTTTCCACTTCCACCAAGGTTTTTTTTAAAGGATGTCGGTATGACCATGACCTTTTCTATAGACTGGTGAAAGCAGTGAAACACCCACCCACATCTTCCTGCTCACGTCCTGTTCACTGCAGACCCTCATTCAAATAATAGGTGTGAGTTCAGGTGGGCCAACCAAAAGTGGTGAAGGTAGGCAACAACACGTCCGCCCCTCTGATCCTCAACATGGGGGCCCCCTGTACTCCCTGTTCATCCAAATATTACAAAGTGTTACTTTGACCCTGTGAATCTTGTCAGGACATTGACCCTGGGTCTGGTGCTGCTGGTAGTCCCCTTCCTGCCCGCCTGCAACATATTCTTCAGGGTTGGCTTCGTCATTGCAGAGAGGGTCCTCTACCTCTCCTCCGCTGGCTACTGTCTGCTACTGGCCTATGCCCTGGGACACTGCTGCGGCCGCTGGAGCAGATGCAAGGTAGAGAATATACACACACACACCCTCGCCCAGCTAAAAGCTACACATCACATACATTTGAGGTTCTCCCAATTTGTCACCTGATCTAGTCTTTTGTTGGACATTGAAAAGAGATGGAGGATTTAAGACTGTTAGGACGGAGCTGAATCAAACAGGGTTCACTTCATTGCCTTCACTTCATTGTCCTGTCGTAACGGATAGTCCTCAATCTTGTGTGTTGTAGGGGCTGCTCCGTGCCTCCCTGCTGGCTCTGCTATGTGTGTATGTGGCTCGCTGTGCCCTGCGCAGTCACCAGTGGCGGTCCGAGCAGAGCCTCTTCACCAGCGCCCTGTCAGTCTGTCCCCTCAATGCCAAGGTGGTGTCTGTCTGTCTGATGTGTCTATCTTTCTTGCTGGCTTGTCTGTCTGTCAGGATTACTGGTGCATCGATTGGTGTGTCTGTCTGTATGCCTCTTTGTCAGACCATATTGGGTCCTCAAGCTGTCATGAAAATGATTCCCAAATTATTCAAAATAAGTTTTATTTGAATTTTATTTGTTTTTATTTTTATTTTATTTCCCTCTCCAGGTGCATTATAATGTGGGTAAGAACCTAGCAGACAGAGGGAACACCAGTGCTGCCATCAAGTACTACAGAGAGGCAGTCAGGTACGAATACTACAGGTTCACACTCTCAATATGAGTTTTTCTATAGTTCTATGGTACATGTAGGTTACATTCCAATGTCCATACTTCAATATCACTTACACCAAAAACATTGTTTCATACTAGGTGTTATGCAACTGTAGATATTGGAACAGAGTCGCATTGGAAAGCACAGGTCACGATAACACTTTATCAAACCTACGGCTGAAACCATTGACCCTCTCAGCTGTGTTTTGTGTCAGGTTGCACCCTACGTATGTCCACGCTATGAACAACCTAGGCAACATCCTGAAAGAGAGGAACGAATTGGTGGAGGCAGAGGAGCTTCTGGCTAAAGCTGTACTCATACAGTAGGTGGACACACACACTGTCATGCACGAACATATGCATGCATGTACATGCACACAGAAAAAAAATCACAGATATGACTTTATTAGCCTTTGACTTCACAAAAAATAAAACATTCCGGACATTAAACGCAACTGTGGTGTTCTTCTGAGAAAGGCCGGACTTTGCAGCAGCGTGGATGAATCTGGGAATAGTGCAAAACAGTCTGAAGAAGTTTAAGGAAGCAGAGCAGAGCTACTGGAACGCCATCCAATTCCGGAAGAAATACCCTGACTGTTACTACAACCTGGGACGCTTGGTGAGTACAAAGGTTGGACTTAAAGCCACCAACCGAGGTTGGACTTAAAGCCACCAACCGAGGTTGGACTTAAAGCCACCAACCGAGGTTGGACTTAAAGCCACCAACCGAGGTTGGACTTAAAGCCACCAACCGAGGTTGGACTTAAAGCCACCAACCGAGGTTGGACTTAAAGCCACCAACCGAGGTTGGACTTAAAGCCACCAACCGAGGTTGGACTTAAAGCCACCAACCGAGGTTGGACTTAAAGCCACCAACCGAGGTTGGACTTAAAGCCACCAACCGAGGTTGGACTTAAAGCCACCAACCGAGGTTGGACTTAAAGCCACCAACCGAGGTTGGACTTAAAGCCACCAACCGAGGTTGGACTTAAAGCCACCAACCGAGGTTGGACTTAAAGCCACCAACCGAGGTTGGACTTAAAGCCACCAACCGAGGTTGGACTTAAAGCCACCAACCGAGGTTGGACTTAAAGCCACCAACCGAGGTTGGACTTAATGCCACCAACCGAGGTTGGACTTAAAGCCACCAACCGCGGTTGGACTTAAAGCCACCATCCGTAAGTTTTCCTACTGTTAAACAGTCAATACAATTTACACTAATTAATTATTGAAGAATATGTTAAAAATTGCCTTATGAGCTTAGTACTGTTGTACCCCAACTGTAAGGTTAAATAAACTATATGTTTAAATGTATCATGTTGATCAGTCTATGTAGAAAAAGTTAATTCAATAGATTTGAGAGTGGTATCTTTTCCCGATGAGGTTCTATAGCTTGTTCTGTTCCAAACCTAGTGGCAAGGCTGCTGTAAGCCTCAAACACAGACTGCAGATTGTGGCTTTGATGATGAATGAAGGTGATGTGGTTTGCTAGAATGGTAATGTATGAAATCTACATAACCTGGTTCAAGCATTCATGACATCACCCTGAAGAAGGCACAGCGATGCCGAAACGTTGGTGTGTTTTTACCCAGTAAATGACTAGGAGGTTATACATGTGGAGTGTGCAGCTCTTTGTTTTTAAAGCTTACTGTTTATTCACCGTTAGTCAGCACCTAAATCATTTCCTCTGGGTGTGTGCAAGCTCATGCTTTTTATTTGTCTAGTATGCAGACCTGAACAGACACCTAGATGCTCTGAATGCGTGGAGGAATGCTACAGTGCTAAAGCCTGACCACAGCCTGGCATGGAACAACATGGTCATACTACTGGACAACACTGGTAACCACACACACACACACACTGCCACATGCACGCACACCACATACACACTTCTAACACAGACTTTCACAGACACACACACACTACCACATGCATGCGCACCCAGGGCTCTAAATAAAATCATTTAAATTGGTAGCACTGCTTCACCTAAAGTGAACACAACATAAGCACAACATAAAATCTGTTTCTCAAATTAAGACACTTTAATGTCATTGTCCTCTTGCTCAGTTGTGCACCGGGGACTCACACTCCTCTTTCTATTCTGGTTAGAGACAGTTTGCGCTGTTCTGTGAAGGGATTACCTGTCGGCCCCAGCCTCGAACTCAGGTCCTGTATGTACCTAACTGACAAACTCTGCCCATTCATTGCCATTTACCCGTTGTTGTCTTAGCTCTCCTGATCTACATTTGTGTTTGCTTTTTACCTCTCTCTAATGTCAATATATCTTGTCTACTGCTGTCTTGGCTAGTTCTTATTGTTTTATTTCACTGTACAGTCGTGGCCAAAAGTTTTGAGAATGACACAAATATTAATTTTCACAATGTTTGCCACCTCAGTTTGTTTGATGGCAATTTGCATATACTCCAGAATGTTATGAAGAGTGATCAGATGAATTGCAAGTAATTGCAAAGTCCATCTTTGCCATGCAAATGACATGAATCCCCCAAAAACATTTCCACTGCATTTCAGCCCTGCCACAAAAGGACCAGCTGACATGTCAGTGATTCTCTCGTTAACACAGGTGTGAGTGAAGACAAGCCTGGAGATCACTCTGTCATGCTGATTGAGCTCGAATAACAGACTGGAAGCTTCAAAAGGAGGGTGGTGCTTGGAATCATTGTTCTTCCTCTATCAACCATGGTTACCTGCAAGGAAACACGCGCCGTCATCATTGCTTTGCATAAAAAGGGCTTCCCAGGCAAGGATATTTTTGGCAGTAAGATTGCACCTACATCAACCATTTACCGGATCATCAAGGACTTCAAGGAGAGCGGTTCAATTGTTGTGAAGAAGGCTTCAGGGCGCCCAAGAAAGTCCAGCAAGCGCCAGGACCATCTCCTAAAGTTGATTCAGCTGTGGGATCGGGGCACCACCAGTACAGAGCTTGCTCAGGAATGGCAGCAGGACAGGTGTGAGTGCATCTGCACACACAGTGAGGTGAAGACTTTTGGAGGATGGCCTGGTGTCAAGAAGGGCTGCAAAGAAGCCTCTTCTCTCCATGAAAAACATCAGGGACAGACTGATATTCTGCAAGAGGTACAGGGATTGGACTCCTAAGGACTGGGGTAAAGTCATTTTCTCTGATGAATCCCCTTTCCAATTTGTTTGGGGCATCCGGAAAAAGGTTGTCCGGAGAAGACAAGGTGAGCGCTACCATCAGTCCTGTGTCATGCCAACAGTAAAGCATCCTGAGACCATTCGTGTGTGGGGTTGCTTCTCAGCCAAGGGAGTGGGCTCACTCACAATTTTGCCTAAGAACACAGCCATGAATAAAGAATGGTACCACCACTTCTCCCAACCATCCAGGAACAGTTTGGTGACAAACAATGCCTTTTCCAGCATGATGGAGCACCTTGCCATAAGGCAAAAGTGATAACTAAGTGGCCCAGGGAACAAAACATCAATACTTTGGGTCCATGGCCAGGAAACTCCCCAGACATTAATCCCATTGAGAACTTGTGGTCAATCCTCAAGAGGCGGGTAGACAAACAAAAACCCACAAATTCTGACAAACTCCAAGCATTGATTATGCAAGAATGGGCTGCCATCAGTCAGGATGTGGCCCAGAAGTTAATTGACAGCCTGCCAGGGCAGATTGCATAGGTCTTGAAAAAGAACGGTCAACACTGCAAATATTCACTCTTTGAATCAACATCATGTAATTGTCAATAAAAGCCTTTGACACTTATGAAATGCTTGTAATTATACTTCAGTATTCCATAGTAACATCTGACAAAAATATCTAAAGACACTGAAGCAGCAAACTTTGTGGGAATTAATATGTGTGTCATTCTCAAAAGTTTTGGCCACGACTGTGGAGTCCTCAGTCCCGCTCAAAATGCATTAGATTTTTGTCCCACCCCACACACATACGGAGACCTCACCTTGCTTAACTGGTGCCTCCATAGACGAGACCTCTCGTCACTCAACGTCTAAGTTTACCTCCACTCTACTCACATCCTACCATACCATTGTCTGTACATTATGCCCTGAATCTATTCTACCATGCCCAGAAATCTGCTCCTTTTATTCTCTGTCCCCAACACACTAGACGACCAGTTCTTATAACCTTTAGCCGTACCCTTATCCTACTCCTCCTCTGTTCCTCTGGTGATGTAGAGGTTAACCCAGGCCCTGTAGCCCCCAGTTCCACTCCTATTCTCCTCATCCCCCTCTTCAAAGGTAGAGACGCTCTGGACCCAAACTTTTACAGACCTATATTTATCCTGCCCTGCTTTTCTAAAGTCTTCGTGAGACAAGTTAAACAGATCACCGACCATTTAGAATTCCACCGTACCTTCTCCACTATGCAATCTGGTTTCTGAGCGGGTCATGAGCCACGCTCAAGGTCCTAAACGATACCATATCCGCCATCGATATAAGACAATACTGTGCAGCCGTCTTCATCGACCTGGCCAAGGCTTTCGACTCGAATGAATGCATCGCCTGTTTCCCCAACTACTTCTCAGATTTCAGTGTGTCAAATCGGAGGGCCTGTTGTCTGGACCTCTGGCAGTCTCTATTAGGGTACCACAGGGTTCAATTTTCCAGCCGACTCTTTTCTCTGTGTACATCATTGATGTCGCTCTTGCTGCTGGTGATTCTCTGATCCACCTCTATGCAGACAACACCATTCTGGCATATACTTCTGGCCCTTCTTTTGGACCCTTTTTAACAAATCTGCAGACGAGCTTCAATGCCATTACAACACTCCTTCCGTGGCTTCCAACTGCTCTTAAATGCACCTGGCTACCCCTACCCCGGAAGTTTAAATGCACCTTAGCCAAATACATTTCAACTCAGTTTTTCACAATTGCTGACATTTAAAATGATTAAAAATTATGTTCCTAGGTCAGTTAGGATCACTACTTTATTTTAAGAATGTGAAATGTCAGAATAATAGTAGAGGGAATGATTTATTTCAGCTTTAATTTCTTTCATCACATTCCCAGTGGGTCAGAAGTTTACAGACAGTGGGGCAAAAAGTATTTAGTCAGTCACCAATTGTGCAAGTTCTCCCACTTAAAAATATGAGAGAGGCATGTAATTTTCATCATAGGTACACTTCATCTATGACAGACAAAATGAGAAAAAAAATCCAGAAAATCACATTGTAGGATTTTAAATTTAATTTGCAAATAAATTCATTAAAAATCGTACAATGTGATTTTCTGGATTTTTTTCTCTAATTTTGTCTGTCATAGTTGAAGTGTACCTGTGATGAAAATTACAGGCCTCTCATCTTTTTAAGTGGGAGAACTTGCACAATTGGTGGCTGACTAAATACTTTTTTGCCCCACTGTATATCCATGATATTCATGATTTCCTTAAAAGTGCATGAAGGTGATAGTTTGTAGTGTGATTTCCTTTACGGTCCATTGAGGTATTTAAACAATATTATAATCTCCCACCATAATAATTAATTATACATTTTTTTACATTTATTTTCACCTTTATTTAACAGAGTTACACGTGGAGTAAAACAAACATACAGTCAATAATACAGTAGAAAAATAAGTCTATATACAATGTGAGCAAATGAGGTGAGATAAGGGAGGTAAAGGCAAAAAAAGGCCATGGTGGCGAAGTACGTACAATATTGCAAGGGAAACACTGGAATGTGCAAAGTAGAAATAGAAATAATGGGGTGCAAAGGAGCAAAATAAATAAATACAGTAGGGGAAGAGGTAGTTGTTTGGGCTAAATTATAGATGGGCTATGTACAGGTGCAGTAATTTGTGAGTTGCTCTGGCAGCTGGTGCTTAAAACTAGTGAGGGAGATAAGTGTTTCCAGTTTCAGAGATTTTTGTTTTCCTTGCAGGGTTGATAATAAGAAGTGTGGATCATCATTATTTGGTCCGTAAAGGTTAATGACCCATATCTGTTTATGGTCCAATAACATATTTAAACATAAACATATTGCACGTTGGGATCAAAATGACTGTTAATTTATAACATCAACCCTTTTGAGTTTCTTTGCCCGTGGGAGAAATACACTACCGTTCAAAAGTATTGGGTCACTTAGAAATGTTCTTTTTTGAAAGAAAAACTAAAAAAATTGTCAATTAAATTAACATCAAATTGATCTGAAATACAGTGTTGTAAATGACTATTGTAGCTGGAAACAGCAGATTTTTTTTAAATCTACACAACACCAGTCTCAACATCAACACTGACAAGGCGACTCCGGGATGCCTGCCTTCTCGGCAGAGTTCCTCTGTCCAGTATCTGTGTTATTTTGCCCATCTTAATATTTTATTTTTATTGGCCTGTCTGATATATGGCTTTTTCTTTGCAACTCTGCCTAGAAGGCCAGCATCCCGGAGTTGCCTCTTCACTGTTGACGTTGAGACTGGTGTTTTGAGGATACTATTTAATGAAGCTGCCAGTTGAGGACTTGTGAGGCGTCTGTTTCTCAAACTCTAGACACTCTAATGTAATAGTCCTCCTGCTCAGTTGTGCATCAGGGCCTCCCAATCCTCTTTCTATTCTGGTTAGAGACAGTTTGCACTATTCTGTGAAGGGAGTAGTACACAGCGTTGTACGAGATCTTCAGTTTCTTGGCAATTTCCCGCATGGAATAGTCAGAATAGACTGACGAGTTTCAGAAGAAAGGTCTTTGTTTCTGGCCGTTTTGAGCCTGTAATTGAACCTATAAATGCTGACGCTCCAGATACTCAACTAGTCTAAAGAAGGACAGTTTTATTGCTTCTTTAATCAGTATGACCATTTTCAGCTGTGCTAGCATAATTGCAAAAGGGTTTTCTAATGATCAATTAGCCTTTTAAAATGATAAACTTGGATTAGCTAACACAACGTGCCGTTGGAACACAGGAGTGATGGTTATTGATAATGGGCCTCTATGCCGATGTAGATATTCCATATTTCTGCCGTTTCCAGCTACAATAGTCATCATATACAACATTAACAATGTCTACTCTGTAATTCTGATCAAAATGTGCTTTTCTTTCAAAAACAAGGACATTTCTAAGTGACCGCAAACTTTTGAACAGTAGTGTATATTTTTCCACACAACTTTAACTAAAATTTTTGAATGAGTTTCCTGTTGACAGTAGATATTATATTCCTTCTCTTTGAGCCAGTTAAATATTGTTATGTTCTTATTATCTGCTAAACCGTTACAATTATAACTGGCTATACTTATTTCACCATTTACCGTAATGAGATACAAGTTTAAAATCTATATCATAATATGTTTGTAAATGTACCATGGTATTTGAGTATCCATATTAGCTGTACCATGATATTTGCATTGCTACTAAGTAACCCTCCAATTGACTTCCGCTAAAGCACCCTCTATCATCCCAAGCTCTCTCTTTCTTTCTGTGCCCCCAAATGTTTAGATATATACTGGTAAAGTAACCAGGTTGTTAGCTAATGAGGTAACATGACTGAACAAGGTGTAAACAAATGCGTGGTTTTTGAACGACCCCCAACATGGTTTATGACGAGAGCCTAAAAACAAACATTTTGGTCCACCAAGCACTTTTGCAGGTAGATGAAAAAAATCTATCATCCACTCATAATTCTTACCAGTCGATACATTTATTTGCCATAATAACACCAAATATCACCCCAAAAAATGGTCTAGTTTTTTTCCCTCCGTGTTTCCAATTTCCCTAGTTTTCTTTTCTTCAGGTTTTCACTTTCAAAATCATACCTTTTTTAATAGAACATCCAATTTAGTTGTTTCTCTAAGTCCACAAGAATGCTTAAACCACATCAGGAGACCACATTTGAGGTCTGGGGAAGAAAATCCAACACATGTTTTGCAGGGTATATTTGCCCTTTTTTAATTTAAATTCTGTTTATAAAACAAGACACTCAATCGATACAGATCATCATAAAATCATATTATTGTGCCAGGTAAGTTTACTTTACAGTTAACATTTAATTTGGATTTGAATACGTCTCAGGAAAGTTGCAAGAAATACAAGTCACTGATGAATTCTTTAACATTCTTTACATGTGGGCTTTGGATTGAAGTACAAGTCACTGATGAATTCTTTAACATTCTTTACATGTAGGCTTTGGATTGCAGTACAAGTCACTGATGAATTCTTTAACATTCTTTACATGTGGGCTTTGGATTGAAGTACAAGTCACTGATGAATTCTTTAACATTCTTTACATGTAGGCTTTGGATTGCAGTACAAGTCACTGATGAATTCTTTAACATTCTTTACATGTGGGCTTTGGATTGAAGTACAAGTCACTGATGAATTCTTTACATGTAGGCTTTGGATTGCACGAATCTGCAGTCACATTCTTCTCTAGGGCACTTGGAAACAACTGCACAATGAAGACTATCATTACAACAATTATTATCTGGGAGCATGTATCTGGGAGCATAAGCAACCAAAATGGCCGTTCTTTAGAGCCATGTGCGTACCACACACACACACACCACTAACACACACTTTGACCCACTCACCACAGTTGCTGTCTAATGGGAGATATTATGAGTGACAATACCCATCACTTGCTTTGTTTTGTGCTATTTTGGATATTCAAAATCAATCTTTAATAGTTGAGTAATGGATGAATTTCCATTGATTACATGCGCCGCAGAGTTAGTCAAATGCCTCATTTTTACTCATTCATCCGTACGCACAGTTGTTCAAAGATTGTCTTCACTGCTGTTAACGTACAGAAACAGAGACAAAGATAAAAAAATGGGGGGAAATTTGATCTAAGCGCCCAACGTGATTAGACTGGAAGAGCAGGAACCGGCAATGCTTGAAATTTATGTATTAAAGCTTTGTGTGTGGAGTTTTCCAAAGGCACTCTTCCCTGCCGTGTGGAGAATGCGCTGATTTCCAGACGTTGGCGCCGCTTTTGTCAGAAGCCTCTCCCGAGGGGGGCGGGGTCTCCCAGGAGGGCCCTAGAACCATCCAATCGCCAGCCAGCATGCCCATGATCAAACGCAAGGCAGACACAGAGAAGTGCCCCCTCAGAATTCAGAATCCCCCTCCTCCACCCCCTCTCCCCATAATTTCTTCCCCAAATCTGCCAAGACTACATGTCACCAAAAAACAAAGTAACTGGGGTGTGCTTCCTTTATTCTCTTTTATTGCACAGAGACAAAGCTGAGCTAGCACACATACACTCAGCAACAAAAGAAACATCCTCTCACTGTCAATCCTATTTATTTTCAGCAAACTTAACATGTGTAAATATTTGTATGAACATAACAAGATTCAACAACTGAGACTTAAACTGAAAAAGTTCCACAGACGTGACGAACATAAATTGAATAATGTGTCCCTGAGCAAAGGGGGGTCAAAATCAAAAGTAACAGTCAGTATCTGGTGTGGCCACCAGCTGCATTAAGTACTGCAGTGCATCTCCTCCTCATGGACTGCACCAGATTTTCCCGTACTTGCTGTGAGATGTTACCCCACTCTTCCACCAAGGCACCTGCAAGTTCCCGGACATTTCTGGGGGGAATGGCCCTAGCCCTCACCCTCTGAGCCAACAGGTCCCAGACGTGCTCAATCAGATTGAGATCCGGGTTCTTCGTTGGCCATGGCAAAACACTGACATTTCTGTCTTGCAGGAAATCACGCACAGAACAGCAGTATGGCTGGTGGCATTGTCATTCTGGAGGGTCATGTCAGGATGAGCCTGCGGGAATGGTATCACACAAGGGAGGAGGATGTCTTCCCTGTAACGCACAGCATTGAGATTGCCTGCAACGACAACTAGCTCAGTCCGATAATGCTGTGACACACCACTCCAGACCATGACGGACCCTCCACCTCCAAATCGATCCCACTCCAGAGTACAGGCCTCGGTGTAATGCTAATTTCTTCAACGATAAATGCGAATCGGACCATCACCACTGGTGAGACAAAACTGCGACGCGTCAGTGAATAGCACTTTTTGCCAGTCCTGTCTGGTCCAGCGACGGTGGGTTTGTGCCCATAGGCGACGTTGTTACTGGTGATGTCTGGTGAGGACCTGCCTCACAACGTACCTACAAGCCCTCAGTCCAGCCTCTCTCAGCCTATTGCGGACAGTCTGAGCACTGATGGAGGGATTGTGCATTCCTGGTGTAACTCGGGCAGTTGTTGTTGCCATCCTGTACCTGTCCCGCAAGTGTGACATTTGGATGTACCGATCCTGTGCTGGTGTTGTTACACGTGGTCTGCCACTGTGAGGATGATCAGCTGTCCGTCCCGCTGTCTTAGGTGTCTCACAGTACAGACATTGTAATTTATTGCCCTAGCCACATCTGCAGTCCTTATGCCTCCTTGCAGCATGGCTAAGGCACATTCACGCAGATGAGCAGGGACCCTGGGCATCTTTCTTTTGGTGTTTTTCAGAGTCAGTAGAAAGGCCTCTTTAGTAGTGTCCTAAGTTTTCATAATAGTGACCTTAATGTAAGCTGTTAGTGTCTTAAAACTTCTTAAGGATAGGTGTTTCCTGGCTGGACAACTTCCAGTGAAACTGGAGGGAGCGCAATTCAAATACATTTTAAACACTTATGTTTAAATACAGTTGAAGTCGGGAGTTGACTTTTTTTTAACCTTTATTTAACTAGGCAAGTCAGTTAAGAATAAATTTATTTTCAATGACTTCCTAGGAACAGTGGATTAACTGCCTTGTTCAGGGGCAGAACGACAGATTTGTACCTTGTCAGGTTGGGGATTCGAACTTGCAATCTTTCGGTTACTAGCCCAACGCTCTAACCACTAGGCTACCCTACCGTCCCCTACATACACCTTAGCCAAATACATTTAAACCCAGTTTTTCCTGACATGTAATCCTATTAAAAATCCCCTGTCAGTTAGGATCACCACTTTATTTTAAGAATGTGAAATGTCAGAATAATAGTAGTGAGTGATTTATTTCAGCTTGTATATCTATCATCGCATTCCCAGTGGGTCAGAAGTTTACATACTCAATTAGTATTTGGTACCATTACCTTTGCGTACTATTGTTTGTACAGATGAGCGTGGTACCTTCAGGTGTTTGGAAATTGCTCCCGAGGATGAAGCAGACTTGTGGGGGTCTACAGGTTTTTTTTTAGGTTTTGGCTGATTTATTTTGATTTTCCCATGATGTCAAGCAAAGAGTTTGAAGGTATGCCTTGAAATACATCCACAGGTACACCTCCAATTGACTCAAATGATGTCAATTAGCCTATCAGAAGCTTCTAAAGCCTTGACATCATTTTCTGTAATTTTCCCAGCTGTTTGAAGGCGCAGTCAACTTCGTGTATGTAAACTTCTGACCCACTGGAATTGTGATACAGTGAATTATAAGTGAAATAATGTGTCTGTAAACAATTGTTTGAAAGAAAAATGACTTGTGTCATGCACAAAGTAGATGTCCTAACCGACTTGCCAAAACTATAGTTTGTTAACAAGAAATTTGTGGAGTGGTTGAAAAACGAGATATAATGATTCCAACCTAAGTGTATGTAAACTTCCGACTTCAACTGTAAATGTCTTATATTTGTGTTAATCTAACTGCACTGTCCGATTTACAGTAGCTTCTACAGCGAAAACATGCCATGCAATTGTTTGAGGACGAAGCCCCACATCAAAATATTTTTCCACCGGCACAGGTTTCATACATTCACATAAAACGATTAAATATTCACTTACTTTTTGAAAATGTTCTTCTGATTTTACATCCAAAGGGTCCCAGCATGTAGTGTCGTTTTGTAAGATAAAATCCTTCTTTATATCCCAAAATGTCAGTTTTGTTTGCTTCACCGATTTGAGTCATCCACTCGTTCATCTTGCAGAGAAAGAATCCGATATTCTACCCCTAAACTTTGTTTCAACAAGTCAAAATACGTTTCTATTTACTCCTCAGATACCCTAAAATATAATGAAACTATAATATTTATTTAGGAAAGAAGTATGTTCAATATGAAACTGATTTTAGCAGGTGCGGAATGTCTTCATGGCACACGCAAACACGAATTTCCAAGACTGTCCCTCTACTAAAACTTATTTCTTATTCGTTTTTGAAGTTACAAGCCTGAAACCTTGAACGTAGACTGCTGACGTCCTGTGGAGGCCATAGGAATTGCAATATGACCTTTTGCATTTCTAAGAGGATGGTCTTTCTCAACAAAAAAAACATGTTTGTTTTTCTTTGGATGTTCTCCTACCATGTCTATTGTGTTATATTCTCCTGCATTATTTAAAAATGTCTATAAACGGCAAAGTGTTTTCTTTCCAATGGTACCAATTATATGAATATCCTGGCTTCATGGCCTGAGTTACAGGCAGTTTACTTTAGGCACGTCATTCAGACAGGAAGTGGAGAAAAAAAGTGGCCTAGCCCTAAGAAGTTAACGACCGTTCCACAGGTGCATGTTCATTAATTGTTTATGGTTCATTGAACAAGCATGGGAAACAGTGTTTAACTTCTTGCGTCGAGCAATCCCGGATCCGGGATTCTATTTATAGCCTCAAGCTCATTAGCATAACGCAACGTTAACTATTTATGAAAATCGCAAATGAAATGAATGTGCTAGCTCTCAAGCTTAGCCTTTTCTTAACAACACTGTCATCTCAGATTTTCAAAATATGCTTTTGAACCATAGCAAAACAAGCATTTGTGTAAGAGTATTGATAGCTAGCGTAGCATTTAGCGGGCAACATTTGCACAAAAACCAGAAAAGGATTCAAATAAAATCATTTACCTTTGACGCCAGGACAGCGGAGTCAATCACCACCTTCCGGAGACACCTGAAACCCCACCTCTTCAAGGAATACCTAGGATAGGATAAGTAATCCTTCTCACCACCCCCCCCCTTAATGATTTAGATGCACTATTGTAAAGTGGCTGTTCCACTGGATGTCAGAAGGTGAATTCACCAATTTGTAAGTCGCTCTGGATAAGAGCGTCTGCTAAATGACTTAAATGTAAATGTAAACGTAAGAACTTCGGATGTTTTCAATGAGGAGACTCTCAGTTACATAGCAAATGTTCAGTTTTTCCTGAAAGATTCTTTGTGTAGGAGAAATCGCTCCGTTTTGTACATCACGTTTGGGTACCAAAAAAAAAAAAGAAAATTCAGTCATCAAAACGCCGAACTGTTTTCCAAATTAACTCCATAATATCGACTGAAACACGGCAAACGCTGTTTAGAATCAATCCTCAATGTGTTTTTCACATATCTCTTCATTGGTATATCGTTCGTGGTAGTCTCCTTTCTCCGGTGAATCGCTTGGAAAAAGACGTGCAGTTGAAGATGACGCACCAATTTCGACGGAGGACACCGGGCGGACACCTGGCAAATGTAGTCTCTTATGGTCAATCTTCCAATGATATGCCTACAAATACGTCACAATGCTGCAGACACCTTAGGGAAATGATAGATCAGGCAGGCTCATTCCTTGCGCATTCACAGCCATATAAGGAGACAATGAAAAACAGAGCCTCAAAAATCCTGCTCATTTCCTGGTTGAAGTTTCATCTTGGTTTTGCCTGTAGCATCTGTTCTGGGGCACTCACAGACAATATCTTTGCAGTTCTGGAAACGTCAGAGTGTTTTCTTTCCAAAGCTATCAATTATATGCATAGTCGAGCATCTTTTTGTGACAAAATATTGCGCTTAAAACGGGCACGTCTTTTTATCCAAAAATGAAATAGCGCCCCCATAGCATCAAGAGGTTAAACCCTTTACAATGAATATCTGTGAAGTTATTTGGATTTTTACAAATTTTCTTTGAAATACAGGGTCCTGAAAAAGGGATGTTTCTTTTTTTGCTGAGTTTATGTGCACACATATAGCACACACATGTGCACGCAGAGCATGACTCGGGGCCTCTCCATCTAGCTCTCTCCTTCCCACCTTCCCTCCCTGGTCAGACAGGTCTGACAGAGATCAATAAGCCAGTGGTCCTTGTGTTCAGCTCCTAATTAGGAAGCTAAAGCGCTCTTCCATGTGTGGAGAGGAAAAACTCTGCTCTACACACCACAGACAACACACACATGTACACACACACTGGGCGCTCAGTTTATATGGGTTTCATCATTTTATCTATTGTGTAAAGGTATAAACACTTGCTTTAAAGCTCTGTACGTTCGTACAAGCAGTTGACATTTGTATTCTGTGAATGCATCGACTTCCAATTAAGACTTTTAAAGCTGACTTGTAGTCTGACGGTTTTAAACTTTGTTCTCCTCATGACTTGGATTTCCACCTTGCATGTCCACAGGCTTTGAACTAGCAAGTTCAATCTCGCTTGTCTGTGTCTGACTATCTGTCTGTCCTTCTCATGTCTTTCCCTTCTCTCTCCTGTCGTCTAGGCAACCTAGCCCAGGCGGAGGCAATTGGCCGAGAGGCCCTAAAGCTCCTCCCTAACGACCACACCATCATGTTCTCATTGGCCAACGTCCTGGGCAAACTACAGAAGTATAAGGTCAGTAAGCCCAGAGAGAGAAATTACTTAGAATAATTTACCTCAACTAGGGCTGTGACGGTCATGAAATTTTGGATGACAGTAATTGGTCAGCCAAATGACCGCGGTCACGTTTCAACCGTTGGAATAGCAATTTAGTAAAAAATAATTAAGACACATTTTCTCCTCTCCTCCGCTCCTGACTGCATGTGCTGCCATAGAAATAGAATGAATGAAATGGACGTCCTCATTCAAGTCAATGATGGCATACTGGCTGGACTGGCAATTGCAAGTATAGCAGCAAAGGAGAAAAGCTAGGTTGGAGATAACAAAGGTTAAAATGAGGATTCTAATACCCCATAACTTTTTGCAGCAATGGGACCAGCTATGCAAGTTAGCAATGGCGCTGCTCATGTGAATGTTTATTTTCTTAAAGCTTTCACATGGAGTCCTAACTTTTATCTTCAAGCTAGGAGTAAAGCAGGAACTGAAACCAGGAAGTGTACCTGTCTATTTGTGCTGTGATTTGTTGATTGAACTCAACTGACATTACAAAAAATACATTCCATTGCATTTTTTAACATCATTTGAACATCATTTGAATGAACATTCTACATTACCATGGAAATGATTATCACAATACCAGGCAGCCATTGCGAGTGTACCCATGAGTTTACCAGTCACATTTCCAGGGTCAGAGGTTGTAAGTCTGTTTTATTCATTATATTTCTGTGTGTGTGCTGCAACCTAACACTCGTTTGCTACAACACCTTGCTCGTTTCTGCAAGGAGCAACACATTTTCATCACGTGGTTAAGAGTCCATGTTACCACAGAAACAGACTTAACAGCATTAAGTCATTGGGATTTAAACTATTTTTTTGGACTCAAATCAAATGTTATTTGTCACATGCGCCAAATACAACAGGTGTAACCCTTACCGTGAAATTATTACTTAACTGCATTCTTGGTAAAGAGCTTGTAAGAAAATATAGTTAATTAAGAAAATATTAATTAAATAAACTAGAGTAAAAAAAAAAAAAATAACACTATAAAATAACTAAAATGAGGCTTATATACAGTGGGAACTGGTACCGATTCAATGTGCAGGGGTACAGGTTTGTGTGTGACCGCACTCCTAATGCAGCCAGACACCCACACACACTGAAACATGTCCTGTGTTTTGTGCCCAATCAGGAGTCCGAAGGCTTCTTCCTCCAGGCTCTGAGAATCAACCCAAATGCTGCCAGTTGCCATGGCAATCTGGGTAAGACCAGTGGGTTCCGAGATACGTTTGATGTCGAACCATAGTTCTTATAGACCCATATAAATGTTTTTCATATACAGTATATTTGTCTTTTGTATTAAGACACATAAATAAATCCATAATACCTCAATGTGGTGTGTGTAATTAATAGTTTTGGGATAATGTGATGGGTTTGGTCTCAAGCAAGAGTAACAGTTAGAAACATCATCATATGAAGTAAATGCATGGGCCACCTTCAGTAGGTACAAGGTAGAACGTTGCAGGTAGAAATGTCACGATGAGGCTGACATGAATTGTGATTCCTTCTTCTCAAAATCAGAGGCATGTTTATTCTGAGTGTTCCACACCATGTCTTTGGCCTCACAATAATATGTCTGTGTCTCTCCTCTCTCTCCCCTCCATCTCAGCGGTGCTGTACCATCGCTGGGGGAAGCTGGAGCTGGCGAAGAAGCACTACGAGCTGTCTCTGAAGATAGATCCAGAAGCCCCAGGCACCCGGGACAACTACAACATGCTGCGACGCAAACTGGACCAGCTTTACAGGACCACACCACCCTGAGGGACTCAACCACTGACTGCATGCTGCAACACACACACATACGCAAATAACCATTCATTCATTCCAGCTTTGTACCGTTTCCATTATATTTAAGAAATAAAGACTGTTTTGTATAACATGTTCTGTTGCTTTTCCCCCATTATGGGAAGGGGACTAGATCGGTCTCTTGTCTGTTCGTACGTTAGTCACACGCGATGTCTGACAGCACTGGCCCGATTTTAAATAAACTTGGGTGAATGATGCGTCTTCCCTTACTGGGGAAAAAAACTTTTTCACATGCAAATTCTTTTTGTGGCGAATTGTGAACTTCTGGAAAACAATTATGGGGAAATTTGTGACAAACATTCTACTGTTTGCAAATTTGTTTCAAACTGTATGAATATGCAAATAAAATCAGATTTTTGGTTACTGTGTGTTAACATTTAAATGTATCTACATAAACCAAATCACGTCCTTTTAAATAAACTTGCTTCTCACAAAGAAAACTAAACATACTATACTGAACAAAAATGAACGCAACATGTAAAGTGTTGGTCCCATGTGAGCTGAAATAAAATATCCCTGAAATGTTTGATACGCACAAAAAGCTTATTTCTCTCATGTTGTGCACATATTTGTTAACATCCTTGTTCGTGGGCATTTCTCCTTTGCCAAGATAATCCATCCACCCGGCGGGTGTGTCACATCAAGACATTGATTAAACAAGCATGATCATTACACAGGTGCACATTGTGCTGGGGATAATAAAATGACATGCTAACATGTGTAGTTGTCACACAACACAATGCCACAGATGTCTCAATGATAGTGAAGAAAATGGGATATTTCCCGAATCTATTGATGTAGATACAACATTTACATGAGAGAAATGGGAACACTATGGGGATTTTGACCTTAAGATGTTTAAAGGGGAAACTACAGAATTTACATGAGCCAAGTGAAAACCGAGCAATAGCTTTCAACCAGTGGAAAACAGCGTCAGCTATTACAAAGTTGCCTTGATGTTGCTATGCTTCTCACTGAAACTGGCATTCTATACACTGAACAAAAATAAAACCAATATGCAACAATGTCAAATATTTTACAGGGTTACAGTTCATTTAAGAAATTCAGTCAATTGAAAACAATTAATTAGGCCCTTATCTATGGATTTCACATGACTGGAAATACAGATATGCATCTGTTGGTCAACACTTGCCTAATGCAGCGTGACACATCTCCTTCGCATAGAGTTGATCAGGCTGTTGATTGTGGCCTGTGGAATGTTGTCCCACTCCTCTTCAATGGCTATGCTAAGTTGCTGAATATTGGTGGAAACTGGAACACGTTGTCATACACGTTGATCCAGAGATTGCCAAACATGTTCAATGGGTGGCATGTCTGGTGAGTCTGCAGGTCAAGTACAAGGAGACAGTCATTTAGTAGTGGTCTCTTCTTCCTGACTCAGGTGTATAAGGCTTGGGTGAAAGAAAAGCAACATAACATTGAGTTATGCCGAATATGGCAATTCATATTATTTTTCCAAAGTGAATTATCGTTAACTTACATCTCAAAGCCATGCATGCAAAAAGCCTTGACCTAGTGGACACATTTCTATGTCCTCAGTTTTGATTGAAGGCCTGTCTCTTTGCCTTGTAACTGATTGCTTCTATAAAGAGAGAAGAAACAAGACATGATCAAGATGCACTAGCTACTAGAATAATACATGCATTTGCTTATCGTATCAAGCTTTAAGACGATACACTCATATCAGAAAAAAGTGTGAGTGAGTGCACCACAAACATATTTCTAGGATGTTGATGCATCCTCCCAAAACAGCCTCTTCCAACACCACGGGTTCAGGAAGGGTAACGATCTGCAAAAGTTAAGTTGCTTTGATGTCAAGTCAGCTCATATTGTTGCTACCTTAGCTGTTGTGCTAGCTAACATGCTACTGAACAGTGACACTGGCATATTGACATGAATTTATTAAAAAAAGAGCAACATATTCACCTAAAATTGTATTTAGGAAAATCCTTACCTAGCTATCACATTAACTGTGCAAAAATGATAGCTAACATCCACTAGCTAAGCGCTAGCCAATCTGTGGAGCTGCCGATTGAAACTTTATGCCATAAAACATGACTTAGCTAACTCAAATTAAAGGTTAATTAAGAAGTTTAATAAATAAATTAGACACTCACAGGACAACTTTGGTAGGTAAGCTAGCTGGATAGCTCGGTTTCCATTTTCCAACAGATTTTTCTAATCGATTGGTCATCGACGGATGCTGGTCTTCTGGTAAACTGTTTGCCACTAGTAGCAATAAATATTGTTACCACAGATTCAAATAGATTCTTAAGAGAATTGTTTGCAAGTAAAAATCCTCTGGTGAAATGTTTGTCACTAGTGGCAAACATTTGCAACTTTTTGTGGCACACTATTTAGTTTGCAGCAAATTTGCCACACAGTTGCAGAAAGTTTGAAGCAACACATTCATTTTTTTAAAGGTTGCCATAGAGATCCAGCATTTAAACAAAATTACACTGATTGGCCCAAGGAGGGAGCTTTAGTAATTAACTGACATGTTGTGAGTCTCACAAGACAAGAAGAGGCGAAGCGAGAACTCAAGCAACGTTTATGAACATACTGACAAGACACATGTCTCTCTGCCTTAACAATAGGAGTTGTCCATAAAGCAGCACGGTGGGCTGTCTAGCTCCCGCCTATCCTCTCTTTGGATTGGTGGATACATCTCGTCATTGTAATCCTTTTTGAAGATTCGATGAGGGTTGTTGACTTCAACCGCCGGTATTCAATGGAGAGAGATGCTATACGCTATAAGCCTAATGTCATTAATATGCATAGCCATCAAGACGACTCCGATGTAAAGTGTTTTTTCTCAAAGTTGTCGGAATGTCATGTGTCCTACTTATATTAGCACACTCATAACAACTTAAGCGTTGCCAAATGTATTTTCAGTCAAATAAACCAAACGTAGCAAATAAGCCATAAAAGGTTTTTGTTGACCAAGTTCGACACTCATTGACCCCAATACAAAAATGACTTGCTTGGTAGGCCCATTCTTCCCCATCAGCCAATAAAATTCAAAAAGAAAAAGCGCTATCACGCACACAAGAATATCTATTTTCCCACATCAAAATGGTAAGCACATTGCATCTAAAAACAACAAAAATGACAAGGCTATTTTCATTTTATACCAGCTAACCATCTAAAACACTGAAATGGGAAGACATCTAGCTTAGCTAAACTGCTTTGCTAGTTAGTTCTCTTTTCAAAGGATCTCATTTAGCTTGCTAGCTATTGGCTGGCTATTTAGCTAAAGTTTTTAATCTAGCTACCTACAGAATGCAGCAAGTACTGGTTTTGAGTCCGGTATCGAGACCACATATCGAGTCATAGTCTTGTCATATTGAGTGTCATCGTCTTGTCTCGGTGTCAGATACATTTGTACTTTGTCTCAGACAATGAGGACTCAACATTTCTTCCCGAGACCAGCCGAATATAAAACCCATTATCCGCTTCCATTCAGTCACCTCATAAAACCGCTTCGCCAGGCCAAATACACTGCTCAAAAAAATAAAAGGAACACTAAAATAACACATCCTAGATCTGAATGAATGAAATATTCTTATTAAATACTTGTTTCTTTACATAGTTGAATGTGCTGACAACAAAATCACACAAATTATCAATGGAAATCAAATTTATCAACCCATGGAGGTCTGGATTTGGAGTCACACTCAAAATTAAAGTGGAAAACCACACTACAGGCTGATCCAACTTTGATGTAATGTCCTTAAAACAAGTCCAAATGAGGCTCAGTAGTGCAGTCCCTGGGCATGCTCCTGATGAGGTGGCGGATGGTCTTCTGAGGGATCTCCTCCCAGACCTGGACTAAAGCATCCGCCAACTCCTGGACAGTCTGTGGTGCAACGTGGCATTGGTGGATGGAGCGAGACATGATGTCCCAGATGTGCTCAATTGGATTCAGGTCTGGGGAACGGGCGGGCCAGTCCATAGCATCAATGCCTTCCTCTTGCAGGAACTGCTGACACACTCCAGCCACATGAGGTCTAGCATTGTCTTGCATTAGGAGGAACCCAGGGCCAACCGCACCAGCATATGGTCTCACAAGGGGTCTGAGGATCTCATCTCGGTACCTAATGGCAGTCAGGCTAACTCTGGCGAGCACATGGAGGGCTGTGTGGCCCCCCAAAGAAATGCCACCCCACACCATGACTGACCCACCGCCAAACCGGTCATGCTGGAGGACGTTGTAGGCAGCAGAACGTTCTCCACGGCGTCTCCAGACTCTGTCACGTCTGTCACGTGCTCAGTGTGAACCTGCTTTCATCTGTGAAGAGCACAGGGCGCCAGTGGCGAATTTGCCAATCTTGGTGTTCTCCGGCAAATGCCAAACGTCCTGCACGGTGTTGGGCTGTTAGCACAACCCCCCCCCCTCCCTCCTGTGGACGTCGGGCCCTCATACCACCCTCATGGAGTCTGTTTCTGACCGTTTGAGCAGACACATGCACATTTGTGGCCTGCTGGAGGTCATTTTGTAGGGCTCTGGCAGTGTTCCTCCTGCTCCTGCTCCTGCTCCTCCTTGCACAAAGGCGGAGGTAGCGGTCCTGCTGCTGGGTTGTTGCCCTCCTACGGCCTCCTCCACGTCTCCTAATGTACTGGCCTGTCTCCTGGTAGCGCCTCCATGCTCTGGACACTACGCTGACAGACACAGCAAAGCTTCTTGCCACAGCTCGCCTTGATGTGCCATTCTGGATGAGCTGCACTACCTGAGCCACTTGTGTGGGTTGTTGACTCCGTCTCATGCTACCACTAGAGTGAAAGAACCGCCAGCATTCAAAAGTGACTAAAACATCAGCCAGGAACTGAGAAGTGGTCTGTGGTTACCACCTGCAGAACCACTCCTTTATTGGGGGTGTTTTGCTAATTGCCTATAATTTCCACCTGTTGTCTATTCCATTTGCCCAACAGCATGTGAAATTTGTCAATTTTTCAAGTTGTCAATCAGTGTTGCTTCCAAAGTGGACAGTTTGATTTCACAGAAGTGTGATTGACTTGGAGTTACATTGTGTTGTTTAAGTGTTCCCTTTATTTTTTTGAGCAGTGTATATACACTCCTTTCTTGAAACATAAATATCTTAACAGCCTTGTCTATTACCCAGCCTGCACAGTGGATCTGGACCGATTCCGGCTGAGAGTCGGGGCACTCGGCTGAGAGTCAGACTCGGCTGACGTTGGCAGTATTACTTATGGCCAGGATGTGGGGATTGAGCTTGGGCCTATTCTGTTGTGAGCTACCTACCATGACAAAAGGTGATACCCAGATGCAGACACAGGAGGCAGATGATTGGAGTCTTTACATGTTTATTAATCCAAAGGGGTAGGCAAGAGAATGCTCGTGGACAGGCAAAAAGGTCAAAACCAGATCAGTGTCCAGGAGGTACAGAGTGGCAGACAGGCTCGTGGTCAAGGCAGGCAGAATGGTCAAGGAAGACAGGTACAAAGTCCAGAAACAGGCAAGGGTCAAAACTGGGAGGACTAGAAAAAGGAGAATAGCAAAAGGAATACAGGGAAAACCATGCTTGTTGACATGACTTAAACATACAAGACAAACTGGGACAGAGAGGCAGGAAACACAGGGATAAATACACTGGGGGGAAAAAAACGACACCTGGAAGGGGGTGGAGACAATCACAGGAACAGGTGAAACAGATTAGGGACTGTATTACTTGGGGCTTGGGCCAATTCTGGGCAGTCATTCGTCAGTATTTTCATACTTTAATAAGCATTAAAAACTTTGTTGATGAAGCCTCCCCAGTGGTGCCGCTGCATTGCAACAGATGCTGGTTCGAGACCTGTGCCGGCCGCGACCGGGAGACCCATGAGGTGACACACAATTGACCCAGCGTCGTCCGAGTTAGAGGAAGATTTGCCGGCCGGGATGTCCTTGTCCCATCCCACTGCAGTGACTCCTGTGGCCAGGTGCATGCATGCTGACACGGTCACCAGGTGTATGGAGTTTCCTCCAACAAAATGTTGTTTTTTGTGGATGTGTTTAATTTATATGTATAAAATAGTAATATTTAAAATGACTTGTGATTTATTGAAATTTGCCACGGGGGACTCTGGTAAGATGCGGCTGAATTCCGGTATACGGAAACTGCCCAATGTACTTTTGCCGATTCTGGGCAGAGTCCAACACCTGACACCGGGCCGATGCGATCAGTTCCGACCCCCCGGAAGAGGGCCGCTTCTGGTCCGATTCCTCATTGCTAGCTGGATATAGACATGTTTGCGCAGTGGCGAACCTATAGTCATTCGGTATGTGACAGGTTCCGGATTTTGACAGCAACCGTAATACCAGTACACTCATGTAGGAAGGTGGAGGGCATACACAGACAGGTATAAACCATATACCCAGTTGTCTTTCAGTGGGTATTGCCTCTACTTACTTCTTAATCCCTATTGATGAGTATCAAAGTAGTGTAGTGGAGGTATACGATTTATCAATTATTTAGTACAATAGAGAAATCATGCACAAATTAGCCTACTCAATCGCAAAGCACATTAACTATATTCAAATGCGAGCAGCACACATAGCCTAATTGGAATATAATCTGCAGGCAGCAAGTGTTTGCAGCTCTCACTGGTTTTGGCATGGAGCAGAATAATGTAGTAGCTGCTAGGAAAGAGGTTTCAATTTATATCTACCACTAAATACTAACTAAGGCAATACTTGATATGCAAACTAGGTTTTGATCAAGTTTAGCAGGTCATAAACACGGACATAATAAGTCAGTAGGTCCAAAACACAACCAATAAGCATTTGCAAAAAAACGTCACTTTTAGCACACAGGGCAATTTTGATGGCCAACTAGCTGAAAATGTTTGAGAGGGTTTATCTAATGTTCCTTCTTTAGATTTTAGCTAATGTTGCTCTGGCTAGCATTATGTCACACCCTGACCATAGAGAGCACCTAGGTTCCCTATGGTGTTAAGGTCAGAGCTTGACTAGGGGGCAGTCTAGTTTTCATATTTCTAGGCTGGTGTGCTTGATATGGTTCCTAATTAGAGGCAGCTGGTTATCGTTGTCTCTAATTGGGGATCATATTTAGGTAGCCTGTGCTCCACCTGCGTTTTGTGGGATATTGTTTTTAGGCATGGTGAACCTCTGTAGTCACAGTTCGTTGTTTGTGCCTGTCATTCTTTGTTGTTTTGTGCCTGTTCAATTAAATAATATGTGGAAACCATATCACACTGCAGCTTGGTCTGATAATTATCACTATGACCATGACACATTAGTTGTTGATCTTGTTGATGTGCATAACAGATGGAGCGAGAGTCTACCTTTCCATGGTTGTTTGATCAATAGGACCGTAAAGTTCCCAAATGTAAGAGGACTCCTTTGGTGTTTATATATTTGCAGAAATCCATTCGGGTGTATATTGTGTTTTTTGCCGAATGGCCTTCTAATCTAAATTTGCGCTGTTGCAAATGGCTTGTTTGTATTGTAACTGTAGCTCTGCTTGGCTATAGCACACCGGTCTGTGTAGACTTTAGTCCTGGACAAGGCAGATGTTTTAATTTGGTTTAATTTACTGCAGTGTCTATAAATTGTCCAAACACACGGCCCCTTAACCACTCTATATTTCTATAGAATTTTCACAAATGCCTTAGTAAACGTAATTCCCAAACATTCTAAGAATTTATGTAAATGTGAAAATGGTTGCTTGTCAGATTTTTTTTCTTTGGGGTGTATACAGTATGAACTGATTTTAATAAGATTTCATGTTGCTGAAATGCTGTCAGTTCCACTTTAAATGCAACACTGTAGCACACGCAAGTTATTTTCAAGGGGATGGCTAACAAGCACGCTGCAATGAAAAGCACAGTTCCACTCACCAGATGATCATTTGAAACTTACCTTCTTGTTGAATATTATTCTTGAAAAGGGCGAAGCTAACAAATTAGCAACACCATCCCCTTTTAATACACGCGCCGCAGCTGCTGCAAACGAGCCGACAACTGAAGCCACTGTTGACTAACCCCATTCCGTACAAATGTATGCAACCGCGGCATTCAAACGAGGCTGGAATGAAAACTAATGGGACTGTGTTGGCGTCCAAATCTGGGGTGTGAACTATGTTTCTATTCAAGCGTTGATTGACATGGCAATGGCCCGATTAGTATTGGAGTTGAGACAACTGACCCCTCTGACACTGTATGTTAATTGATGAACTGTCATGACTAACGTACAGCACGCATAATGTGACTCAAATTGTGTCGTACAGCCTCTCTCCACCAGGTGTAGTTCTTCTCTCGCATATTTAAAACAAGAAAGGGACAGGGTAAGGGGGATACCTAGTCAATTGCACAACTGAATGCATACATATTTTGTGTCATTACTGCAAGCCAACATGACTCTCAAAAGCCATGACAGCCTCTGTTTACTTCTGAAGATAAAGTGCCGCCCTAAAAACCAGATTCAAATTTGACACAAACCTTCAAATAGGTATGTAATGATACATTACATAAACTCTTCAGAATTTTTTTATTTACATTTTAGAGGTGATTAGTTGGACAGATCGGGTGAAAAAAAATCTCCCCCTTTCACTATCGCGCAGTAGATTTCGCTTCTCCACCCGCCATTTTTAAAAAGACCCGACGGAGCTCATTGCTTTCTTCAATCATGCAGAGACGGGCAGCATGAAGGTCTCGTCATTGATTTGGCTGGAAAGGGGAGAAATTGTGCTTTACAATGGTGTTCATATTACAGTTGACCTGGAAGTATTACATTTTTGGGGGCGTTAAAATAAGGTCAATTGTAAGTTACAGAGCGATGAACAGAAGTGCGTTAGCTAACTATAGCTAACTAGACCATGGGAAAAATACTGCTGCCATTGCTCAGTGACCTGTTGGCCTTCAAGAAGGCAGAAGTTTCCATATGTTTTTGTAAAAACGGTCCCACTCATTAGGTCAAGATGTGATTGGTTGTTTCCACTGTCCCACCAAAAACTGAAGAGATTAAATCAGAACGTCATTGAAAATCATAATAGAATTGTAATTATTATTATATAATAATTATTTTATTAATCCTTAGCTCTTCTCTGAAGGCGTAGAAGGCCGATTGTTCCCCACTGTTTTGGGGGTTAGTAATAATTTGTAGAGTGGCTCTATTTTCCCTCACTATTCTGAATATCTAAGGAATTAATATGTTTTCCTGACATATTAACACAGAAATACTGGATATTTTGAACTGTTATTATGGTCGTGATTTGACCAAATTACAAAAATGGTCTTGAATTGGACTCGCATTTTTCTGGTGTCCGTCTTAACACAGTCTCGAACCCCTTGTCCCCATCCTGGTCTCGGTCTTGACTCGGTCTTGGCCTCCCATCAGTCTTGGTCTTGACTCGGTCTCGAACCCCTTGTCCCCATCCTGGTCTCGGTCTTGACTCGGTCTTGGCCTCCCATCAGTCTTGGTCTTGACTCGGTCTCGAACCCCTTGTCTCCATCCTGGTCTCGGTCTTGACTCGGTCTTGGCCTCCCATCAGTCTTGGTCTTGACTCGGTCTCAAACCCCTTGTCCCCATCCTGGTCTCGGTCTTGACTCGGTCTTGGCCTCCCATCAGTCTTGGTCTTGACTCGGTCTCGAACCCCTTGTCCCCATCCTGGTCTCGGTCTTGACTCGGTCTTGGCCTCCCATCAGTCTTGGTCTTGACTTGGTCTTGGCCTCCCATCAGTCTTGGTCTTAACTCAGTCTCGAACCCCTTGTCCTCATCCTGGACTCGGTCTTCGCCTCCCATCAGTCTTGGTCTTAACTCAGTCTCGAACCCCTAGTCCTCATCCTGGACTCGGTCTTGGCCTCCCATCAGTCTTGGTCTTAACTCAGTCTCGAACCCCTAGTCCCCATCCTGGTCTCGGTCTTGGCCTCCCATCAGTCTTGGTCTTGACTCGGTCTTCGCCTCCCATCAGTCTTGGTCTTAACTCAGTCTCGAACCCCTAGTCCCCATCCTGGACTCGGTCTTGGCCTCCCATCAGTCTTGGTCTTAACTCAGTCTCGAACCCCTAGTCCCCATCCTGGACTCGGTCTTGGCCTCCCATCAGTCTTGGTCTTGACTCGGTCTCGGACCCCTTGTCCCCATCCTGGTCTCGGTCTTGGCCTCCCATCAGTCTTGGTCTTGACTCGGTCTCGGACCCCTTGTCCCCATCCTGGTCTCGGTCTTGGCCTCCCATCAGTCTTGGTCTTGACTCGGTCTCTGACCCCTTGTCCCCATCCTGGTCTCGGTCTTGGCCTCCCATCAGTCTTGGTCTTGACTCGGTCTCTGACCCCTTGTCCCCATCCTGGTCTCGGTCTTGGCCTCCCATCAGTCTTGGTCTTGACTCGGTCTCTGACCCCTTGTCCCCATCCTGGTCTCGGTCTTGACTCGGTCTTGGCCTCCCATCAGTCTTGGTCTTGACTCGGTCTCGGACCCCTTGTCCCCATTTGCTCCGGTATTGGTCTTGAATCTGTTTCGCTTTAGGTGGCCTCGAACACAACACTTTTCTCAGGAGCTTTCAATTTCTCTCAAATTGTGTGTACTTTCTTTCACATCCCTGTTTGTGAGCACTTTATCCTTTGTCAAGATAATCAATCCACCTGACAGGTGTGGGCTATCAAGAAGCTGATTAAGCAGCATGATCATGATACAGGTGCACCCTGTATCAAAGCCTTTGAGGGTGACTGCAAGTTGAAGTTCATAACTTTACTCTTTAACCAACACAAACAACAAACAACAAGGAAAAAAGTTAGCCTTGTGAAACCAGATTGTTTGCTAAGAAACAGAATGTGAGCTCGTGAGATCAGGCTGGTTAAGGCCAGAACAAAGTTGTTCTACATGAGAAAATATGTCCTGAAGAAAAACTGGATTATTTTATAATTTCATAAAACAAATATCTCTCCTGATATTTAGTGTCTGGTAAAACTCGTAATTACAACAAATTAACCCAGATTATTGATCCAGAATATTTCAATGACTCACTATTTAGATATACACAAGACAGGATTGGAATGAGCAGAAAGTCAAAACTCATAGTTTGTTCAATGTACATATGGAGTAGAAATATATGCAACCTCTAATAATATGTTCCATGTTAGACAGAAGAGAGTGATAGGGTTACCATCCCTGGGTTGAGGCAGAGCAGGAGCCTGTTCAGAGAAAACAGGGGAGCAGTTCCTGAATTTGTCCAATATGAACGATTTTTGTTTGCCATTGCAGAAAGTTTTCGCTACGGTGTACCCTACTGAACACAACCCAGGGGTCCGTGTGAGTGACAGTCAGTTCTCCCCAACAACTGAGTGTCAGTCGCAGGTCTATCCCTGTGTTGTTCAGGCAGAGCAGAAGTCTAGGTGTGGGTCACCTCACCTGTCCACCTGGGTTAGAGTTCCTATAAATGCCACCCTATTCCCTATATAGTCCACAACTTTTGATTAGAGCCCTACGATGGGAAATAGGTGCCATTTGGGACACAGCCCTGGATTTTTTTTTTTTACCTGCTATGCAATCAAACTCCCAACATTTGTTTCCTTATGGCTTTGCTTAAAGATATTGTAAGTAGCAGGTGCTCTAGAAGCTAACACTAGTCATATGTCTATCTAAGTTTCTGTGTTTCATCTGTGTGGAACCCATCCTCGGTGAACCCTCTCCTCTCTCATCTCTGACCCCCATGTTATCTCAGCTGTGAGGAACACAGTGCGTTTGTGTGTCTAGAACAGGCATTGTAAAACTGTGTTTAGTTTGGCTAGCCCTCGGGAGTAGACCTGGGTTCAAATAGAATATAACTTTATATTCACTTTGGGATTATATACTATGCTATCCTTTATCTGTGCTTGATTGAGCTTGTCTAGCGCAATGTAAACAATGGGGTAGTCTAATGTACGATCCTCACCTATTTGCCTGTCCCACTCCAGCCATGCTCAAGCAAACGCTCACAGTATTTGGAAGATGTCAAATATTATTTCAACCCAGGTCCGCTTGGGAGTGCCATTGCTTATTGCATTCTTGCACAACACTCTACATTATTTTACTCTGGAGGAAAAAAGAATAGTTCAATCGTTGTTTACTGTCTGTGAGGTGCATTGGCAGATAGGGTTCGGTCATTCAAACGGTTTGTGTTACTGTGTTTATTTTGACTCACATCTCTCTGTTCTTTTCCTAACTGGGGTGGGATCAGGCCCCTTCACCTTTCCTCCATCCCTCGTTTCCTCCCTCCTCTTCCCGTCCTCTGTAGTTTTAATGTAAGAAAGGTGTTTGACCACAGAACTTTAAAAATCTTACATCTTGAGATTTTTCCACCTAAAAGAGCAAAACCAATGTTTCAATTAAAAATATATCATTTTATCAACTTTTTTCAACATCTGTTTTTTTTAATCAACATTTGTTGACACTTTCTTACACAGACAAAAATACATTAACATTTTCATCATGTTACTTTACATGTACTGAAAATAATGGTCATACTGTGTGAGACATCAGCATTCTCCCCCCTTTTCCCCAGAAAGGTGTTTGGCCATGAAAGTTTTTCTGAAGTGTCCACCGAGGCAACCAGGGGTCAGCCGAGACAGCAAGTCAGCATCGGCAGCCATCGCTGGATGAAAACATAGAGGCTTCAAAGAGACGTGATGAGATCCCTCACAGCTACACACACAAACAGTATCACACATGGTCTCTTTCGCTCACACACACACACACACACACACACACACACACACACACACACACACACACACACACACACACACACACACACACACACACACACACACACACACACACACACACACACACACACACACACACACACACACACACACACACACACACACACACACACACACACTCAGACATAGTCTCACTGTCTCCCTCTCTCACACTTTGGCTTCTCTGAAAGGACACTGCTGAGGGAAGCGCTGACCCGGACGTGAAACATCAGTCAACAACTGTGCACTCCGGGTTCGAAGGTCAACACACAATTTTTTTCAACTGCCTCCCTCGGCTCGCAGGAAACTTTTGAAGCACTGGTGGCGGGGCTGGTGTGTCTCTCCTTTAAGGGCCGCAACATTTCTTTACACATGCAGTAGAATACACGTGTTGTGACTGAACGCAGCCCCTTTGATGTTGATGTTACTGATACACTCACCGGGGGGGCGTCACGACACCTGATCTGGATGGTTTTTTACCATCAATGGCAGTCTTCGATAAGTTCCACCTTCTTGTACATACACCACTAGTATCCACTAATGACATTTCACCCTTGTTGTGTAACTGTTGCTCTGCTTTGATGTAAAGACACAATGCTGTAGATGTTTGAAATGACAATAAATAGCTTACACACACGGCAAACAAAAAAATCAAACCCGTGCTTCTCATTGGACAACATCTTGCTAAGGTCGCTTAGTTCAGTCAGATCCACTATGGATATCCTGAAACTAAAACGAGATGAAAAAGTCGATCAGTTGATGGTTTCACAAACCTAAAGATTTTTGAGGGCACCGAGTTTCCAACAGAGCTCCCAGAACTGAGTGTGGGAACAGTCGGCTACCGGGTATGTCTCTTCTGACAGTCTTCTGTTTCATTCTTTTTTTATCTCATCCTAGGCTTGAAGGTGGATGTTGATCCATATTGTTCTGGCTGGCTGGATACCACATGCACCACACTCATCAGCAGGGAGCAGACATTTTGATCATAATAACCTTATATTATCATAAAAAGTTTGTTGGGATGACTCCCCACCCCAAAAAACTTGGTCTTCATTAGTTATTCTGACTGACAAGAACCTGGTGTCCTAGGGAGTGACATTAATAAAAGATGGGTTGCCTACCGGTGCTTTAACTTCTCATACTGGATAACATTTTGCACTTCACACTTCTTATCTGCTAAATCACCCTAAATCATCACACAATTAATGAAATATTGAATTAAATACTGGTACGCTATCTATACAAAAATATGTGGACACCCATTCAAATGAATGGATTTTGTTATTTCAGCCACACCTCTTGCTGACAGGTGTATACAATTGAGCACACTGCCATGCAATCTCCATAGACAAACATTGGCAGAAGAATGACCTTACTGAAGAGCTCAGTGACTTTCAACGTGGCACAGCCATAGGATGCCGCCTTTCCAACAAGTTAGTTCGTCCCAGTGAAGGGAAATCTTAATGCTACAGCATATGACATTTTAGACGATTCTGTGAATCCAACTTTGTGGCAACAGTTTGGGGAAGGTCCAAAAACCAAATAATGTCACTCAAACAGAGGAACAGGGGAATTAACAGAGCCACTGACAACAACTAAAACGAAACAGATGTGGTTTTAGGAGAGGTTCTGAAAGACACTCATGGGGGTGTCCAGTGAAAGTTGACTATCAACAACAACTGGAACCAGAGCGCCCACTGAATTTGCCCACTTAGAGGCAAACAAAAGAAAAATCCACACCAAACTGAAAGACAGGAAGCAAACTAAAAAGGTAGAGCAAAATGGAATCAGGGAAATCAAATAAATGATTGTTTGTCTAGAAATCAACATGGGGCGCACCAACTAAAGGTGTTAACCCTCCGGATCTATCAAAACAACTGGAGCACAGGGCCAGCCACTCTTAAATAGCGCCTGGGCCAGCACAGGTGAAACACCTTACCACTAAGCAGATGGACAAACCTGCACAGGTATAACATACCCGACGAACAAAAGGTTTCACCAATCAGTGCACCGAACAAACTAAAGCGCTATATGTGCTGTCCAACCTCAAAACTAGAATAGAAAACCAAAACCTGTAACACCTTCCCCCTTAATTAAGACCACAAGTATATCCTATATTTGCTCACCATCACCAGAAATGTTGCTCTCCACCAACAGAAAACAAGTTTTGTTTCACAACATAATCAACTTAAACGCGTCTCTACTTAGAATGCGTTGCCTCCACTGGCTGTAAACAATACAGGCCAAAAACAGCAAAAATAAATAAATTCTAAGATGTTTTTTCTAGTATTTCCTAATGCTCTCATCCCCTGGAACAAACGCAACCAAAACAATATTAATCTCCAACACGTAAAAAAACGTGCAATCAAAATAAATTGTGAGCCAGGGCTAAACACAAAACACAAATCTTTTTGACTGACCATCCTTGAAAGACATTCAGCAACCAAATTGTCCTTACCACGGACATGTCTGATTTCAACGGGAACTCCTGCAATATCCGTAGTAACTTTCCTCTTGTGATTTTTCTCAGTAGAAACGTCCATACAGTAAGCAAGGTCCATACAGAAATGGTTTGTCAAGATCGGTGTGGAAGAACTTGATTGGCCTGCACAGAGCCCTGACCTCAACCCCATCGAACACCTTAGGAATTAATTGGAACTCCGACTGAGAGCCAGGCCTAATCACCCAACATTAGTGCTCAACCTCACTAATAGTCTTGTGGCTGAATGGAAGCAAGTCCCCGCAGCAATGTTCCAACATCTAGTGGAAAGCCTTCACAGAAGAATGGAGGCTGTTATAGCAGCAAAGGCGGGACCAACTCCATATTAATGCCCATGATTTTGGAATGAGATGTTTGACGAGCAGGTGTCCACATACTTTTGGTCATGTAGTGTATTTTCCCAAAGCTTAGACTGCATGAGATGTGATGCCTGGAGATGTGCAGATTTGCCAAATCTTAACTAATGATATGTGGAGGTAACTCGTCCGTAAATCCTGCCATGATGTCAAAAAAGCACTACACTCACTTTATGATCGCAGATCTCAAGAAGTAATTGGCACTGTAGGCTAATTGTTGGCCACATACTCTACATACAGATGTACTTTCTTGATTTGATTACTCTTGTCGCAGAGAATTTTCCTGCACAGCAGGAAATGCAAACTTTGAGTGTTTTTGAGTGTATTCAAGGTTTAAAAAGGCTTCTAAAGTTTGTAATTTCCACTTTAAAATGTCAGATTTGATTTATCCTAAGAAAACTGTATCAACCGCTACAGAAATGTCCATTAATTATAATCCACATAATAATTCAGATTGCCTGTTGATGTAGGATTATTTTCCTGCTGTGAGAATCTGGTCAATTAAGAGAGTACATCTGTACCTCTATCCTGTGGAATCATGGTTCCCCCCCAACCACAACAAAACCTAGTGGGCTCTGATGGACACCTCCGTCTCCTCTGTCTAATTGATGTAAAGCGCATCAACTTCAACCAACGGTATCTCTCCCATCTCTACACTTTCCCCCTTCTCTAACACCAGAGGTCAGGAGTGTTGTGTGATCATCATCTTCGTCTGTGTTCCCCCCCAACCACAACAAAACCTAATGGGCTCTGATGGACACCTCCGTCTCCTCTGTCTAATTGATGTAAAGCGCATCAACTTCAACCAACGGTATCTCTCCCATCTCTACACTTTCCCCCTTCTCAAACACCAGAGGTCAGGAGTCATGTGTGATCATCATCTTCGTCTGTGTGATCATTAAATTGGCAGTCCTTATTAGGTAACAGCTTGTCACAATCCTGCCTCCGCCCCAGCGTACTTCCATCCCTTTAATGTCACATTCCTTCCATCCCTCTGCCCCTTCTATCTGTCCAACCCTCCACCCCTCTTAGGTATCCCAGGTGTCCACTACTGGTGATTAATCATTAGGGATTTGCGATAAAACGTCCAGAGAAGCCAGATTCTCATTCATTCATTCTTTGTTCGGATCACCATTAGCGACAGAGAAACTGGACGCTAGTCTTTGTGAAGTCTTGATATTACCCAGGGCTCTGCTGCGATGATCTAATGGACATACAGTATGTTGGTCCATTGCCAATTTGACCTCCATTACCCAGTCTGGTACTGGAATCATTGCCAAGATTGATTCTCATTTACGTAGTGCTGCCCAGGTGATGTGTGAGTACTGTAAGATACACTCTGTTATTATCTGCAGAGAAAACAATGAATTGCAAATATTGTTGATATCCTAGTCACTAACGATTGTGTAGTAAAAAAAACGAAAGTTTGGTGTTACTGCATGGAAATAGAGAACATTTTATTTTTTGAGGCCGTGGAGAAGTCGGGAGAAAAGGGAAGGGTGGTATCATTTTCAGCAGGAGCCCTCTGAGGCTTGTTTTGCAAAACAAAGCGAAGCAGCTAGACCCCTTATTGAAAAATATAGTGCAGTGAGACGGTAATGTATTAACTGGCACCAGTTAATGTGTGCATTATTCATTTCGGGTGAGCATGAAAAATGATCTAAAGAGGTCTGAAATTGCAGACGCGCAGGCTGACTGCACAGTGACTGGGCTCGCTGGTTCGTTTCATCTCTTTGGGAGTGGGTTGGAAAGAGGGAGGGATGGATGACGGGATGGATGGATGGGCAGAGTGTTGGAGGGATGGAGGGACAGAGGGATAAAAGGTTGGGAGAGGAGGAAGTAGAGGATGATAGAGGGATGGAGGGGAGGAGTGCTCATCCCTCTCTGGACAGGGCTTTACAGTAACAGCTGTGCTCCTCTCACGAGGGGGCGTCGGGAGGGCTGTGAGAGGGGCCGGGCTGGACAGATGGACGGACACCAGAGCCTGGGACCACCACTGTTATTAAAAATACAATATCTGCTGCTGCTGGACGGGCCTGTGTGTGTCTGTGTGTGTGTGTGTGTCTGTCTGTCTCTTTCTACTCTTTCTACCCCCCCACCATTTGTCTCTCACTCTCTCTTCATTTTTCAAACCCCTCTCCCTCTACAGCCTTCTACTCTCCGTTCTCTTCTTCCTTCTCTCCCTCTCTCCCCGGCACTTCTAGGAGGTGGCTGGGGCAGGGAAACTGTGCCAGTGGCATATGGCTTTTCACTGCGCTAAACATCCATACAAAAGACAGACCCATCAGTCATCGCTTTGGCCCGATGAGGGAAGCGAGCCGCTCTCTGTTACCGACTTACCTGCTGCTAAAACATTACCCCAGAAACACCTGCTTTCCCACAAGCCCACCTAATATTAAAACCCGCACAGCCTGTGAAAAGTTAATACCAGGCCCTCATGAGTACACATTGTGTAGATTAGGTTATACCAAATAACCCTCGACTAGGAACCCCAGGTTAAGCCTTCACAGGCCAATTAATGCTCGGCATCTGCTGGAGCCTATACAGTGCAAACACGTCAAAGAAACACCTTAGAGAAACATGCCAAAGGGACACTCTAAAGAACTTCCCAACCATTTAAACCAATCAAAGTGGATGGAGAGGTAGCAAGCTAATTTTCAAGGTAAAGCAATTGCTTCTCCTAGATTAGACCCAAATGAAGCCATTCTTTCTCTGGTCTCTGGGATTCATTCTCTGGTTCTACGGGTGGAAACTGAAATCGCAGGGTTCTTTGTTCTTGGTCTCGAAGCCTGGCGTTCTTCTGCCAAATTTAACAGAAGGCTTGGAGGGGTAGCGGGGGCCTAAACCAACCCGGTATCACCTTCTGCTACGGAGCGCCGAGCAGCAGAGGGACAATCAGCCTTGAACCCTGCTGTCTGACACACAAAGTGAAAAGACTCTAATTGGGCAAGGTTTTTATTAAACATTTTTACACTCACATTTTTTACGGCAGGATTGCTGGATTATGAAAAAGCAATTAGACCTCGGAGCTACGACTCTAATTTGGTTTTCATCAATCTCTTTCTCTCTCATGCTCCTTCTCTCTGAAAAAAAACAGTTCACTGGAGTGAGGATCAATTTATGTTTTTTTATAGGATCCTTTTAGGTATTATTGATTTGACTGTAGATATTTTTTATTTTTGGGTAGGCCTACTCCTGTGTCATACCTTTTCGAAATGTATATCGTTTAGTAGGCTTTTCTGGCTTGGATGCAAACATAATAACTGTATGCATTGCATAGATAAACATGTCTGCACCTGTGTGAAACAACAAAAGCTGTTTATGAAAATTGACTGAGTATTTTTGCAAATTAATTGAACTATTAAACATGACAAAAAACTGTCAATGTTGTAGATACAATCCGTTTGAGAGCCTGAGGGGCTGTAGTTTTTCATTTGAACCTGTAGGGGCAGTGTTGCCCAACAAAAACTACATCCCTAAAATATCTAGTGTTCAACTGGGAGGGAAAGGGATTTAACACGTTTTGTGAAGAAACGTGAGTAAAAAAAAATGCACAAATACTACCACAAATGAAATAAAATGAATCACCACGAACAAATGTCAGGGAGTGGGTCAGACAGTATTATGTATAATTGTAATAAATAATGAATATCCAAACTTTAATTAAACATCTTTGCATTGAATGTCTTGAAAACAAAATGTTAACACACATGCAATGAAAACACAGACAGATTTTTCACAAAACAAATACTCAATAGGTACATTTTATCAGACCTTTATATTAAAAAGTATTCCCCAAAAATATGATTATATTCTCAGTAGTATTATTCATTTCCACACAACACCAATGATTTAAAAAAACAATACATGTTCTAAAAAGTGCAAAATAATTGTTGTTGGCATTAAATGCCAATGAACATTATAAATGTGTTGTATTACAGATACCTTGGCAAACTCCGTAAAAGAAACGGAAACAAATGTATGATACAAGGTATCAAAACAAATACCCCGACCCCAGAATTCATAACCAAAGAACCATTGTCTTTTTCTCTGCTGAAATACAGTGGCTAATTTCTTAAACAATTCAAAATAGATTGAATTAACATCTCAGTCTTTGTGTTTTAATTACTAAGATAACTAATCATGAAAATGAGCATCATCCATGATTTTGCATTGAAGAGCAGAATCAAAATCTAATTTTCTAAACAACTGTCTTCCCCTTCAGCATCTGTTGGTAATAGCATACAAATGTTAGCATCCTAGAAAATTTGCCAATTTATTTTCAAATAGACGCTATAGACCATAGAAAAGCCAGGAGGCTTCTAGTAAATCTAAGAGTACACTGCCAAGAAATGATCCAGAACTAAACGGAAACTTTGGGAGGAATCTGAAGCTTCGAAAGTAACAAATATAAACATAATTATTCCCTTATCATTTTTATTAGCAATTATTCCAAACATTTATTTTACTTTGTTTACACATATAGGTTGAATATATGGTTAAAGAGAAAAGTAAAGCAAAAATGTACAAACATGAAAATAAATATTGGTCTCATAAAAATACATGTTTAATTCCAAGTAACTAATCTCACCATTTTATTATCAGTCTTGAGAGCGGCGCTCTCACTTGTTGACCATAAACCTGTGCAATGGTTTGTTTATTTCCCCTCACAGCCCATTTGTTAATTTCCCCAGTAATATCCACAACAGATTTAGCCCAATTGCACGCCAAGAATTGTTAGCGAAGCGTTTAACAATCTCATAACTGGGAATGTTCCACTCGGCAGAGTCCATACATTGTGAATTAGGACTGTTAATATCCACTCGGCAGAGTCCATACATTGTGAATTAGGACTGTTAATATACGAGAAGAGAGTGCAGTGAGTGAGACAGTGGTGGGTGTAACCACACATTCGCACGCACACACACACACACACACACACACACACACACACACACACACACACACACACACACACACACACACACACACACACACACACACACTGAGAAATCGCAGACCCTGTCACCCCTTTTGTGCTGTTGGGTAGGCTTCGCGTCCACTTTTGTTTTCCCACTCAACAAAAAAGTGATCAACTATCACACCATGGACGGTGAGATGTCAACATGAAATACCTTCATTTGCATCAGCTTTACAAACTCCCAGTCACTCTCTTTATGCCAGCCACCCACCAGAGTCTCCATAAAATTCACTTTAGCCACGGGGGTCCCGAGACCTTGCTAAATACTGCCCCAATACTGCTGTCAACAGCCTGTCAATCTGATGACAAATCCTTCTGATTAAAAATAGCTTCACTCAGTCTGCCTTAACAAAGGCCTAAAATTCACTGAATTATTTCTTACATGTGTTTTGCTGCACCTGAACTAAAGTCTTTATAGAATGAATACTGTACTAATAGAAAAAAGGAGAACCCTTTTTGGTTCCAGATAGAACCTTTTTGAGTTCCATGTGGAAAGGGTTCTACATGGAACCCAAAAGGTTTCTACCTGGAACCAAAAAATGGTTCTCTTATGGGAACATCTGAAGAACCCTTTTAGGTTCAAGATAGCACAGGTGTGGGAGTACTGAAAAAATGTATGTTTAATTTATACTCCTTGGATAATATTGTTTCATTATAAAATAACATGTTTGCACTCGGTTACATTTTGTACGTTTTAGCAATATTTTTTTTAAACTGAAATGATATGTAAAGCACTGTGATACATTTTACGAGCATTGAGCAGCAACATGATATACATTCATCATACGTAGGTTTTTGCTATAGTCAGAAAAAAATCCTCAATCCCAGTTTCACTTTTTATTGTCCTGTACTTTCAAAAGAGGCTCCGTTTTACAACCACTGTTTTTACCATCCATGAAGTTATCAACAAGAGAAAGGTTGAATACAAAGACTCCTTTTTGGAAGAAAATCCTGCCGGTAGCAATCAAATCAAGTGAATAAGAGCATCTGAGCAACGGATACAGGCCAGAGAAGTATTTGGTATTGTATTAGGAACCCCATTAGCTGTTGTAATAGCAGCAGCTCATTTTTCTGGGGTCCTCACAAAACATGAAACATGACACAATACAGAACACTAATAGTCAAGAACAGCCCAATGACAGAACTACATACATTTAAAACAAGAGAAATGTATCTAAAAGGTTATGCGCTGACTCAAGACAACCAGACAAACAGACAGACAGACAGACTAAGTCGCTTTGGATAAAAGCTTCTGCTAAATGGCTTATATCATTACAGACAGGACAGGACATTATAGCCACTCTCTGAGTTGATACACAATGTAATAATAGTCAGTGTTCAGAATATAATGTCTGTCTGCCTGCCTTGCTGCCTGCCTGGCTGCCTGCCTGTCTGCCTGCCCGGCTGCCGTCCGTCCACCCGTCCATCCGTCTAACTTGCTGTATATGGCCCTGCCCCGGTCTAAATCACAGACATTTGGGCTGAAGAGGAAGGATTTAACTTAGAGTCCTTTCAACGTGGTCAATGTGTTTTTTTAATTAAACCCATACAATTAACACTGACAAGCATAGGTCACAGAGTGCACCGCGCCTCTCTTTAAATGGTCCTCCGCGACTCAAAGAGAGAAAAGGAAAGGGGGTCGGAGAGAGAGAGGAGAGAGGGAGAGAGAGAGGGAGAGAGAGAGGGGGAGAGGGAGAGGGAGAGAGAGAGAGAGAGAGAGCGAGAGAGAGAGAGAGAGCGAGAGAGAGGGGGAGAGGGAGAGGGAGAGAGACTTGGGTTTTGAGAGTTATAACTTCTTACAGATTCAGGCCGTCTAAAGTCTATGTAGGGCTCTACAGGTTAACCTCAAAACCACAGTGATCACACAGAGAAAGCTTTCCAGATTTTGGTTGATATCCAGTTTTATTACATCGAAGAGATTCAAGGTGTTGTAGCAATGTACAACACAAATCTACATTTTTGTGGTATTGTATTACAATGTTGACTAAGGATTCAACTTTAAGAAATTCATGATAGTAATCAGTTAGTTATGTTCCTAAGTTATGAACAAATAGTAGGCCTACTCCTTACAATACTTTGTCAAAAATGATTGTAAGGAGAATAATTAAATATAATGTATAAAAACAAGACATTATCAGTTATCCTTATTTTTGTACTTATCAAAATGAACAGCAATATTAATCATCCTAAAAAATGCTTAAACATTTGAAACGTTTTGTATATGTTACATTTGATAGTGTTAATTTCAGTCTTGCAACGTCAATTTTGAGAGGTGACATTCAAGGCTAAGCAAATGTAATCTAAAAATAAAACCCTATTTTCAGTTAAAGCCTATTTTTTTGGGGGGGGGGCTTACTGAGATACATTCTTCAATAAAGTTATAAATAAATCAATTCTATGGCCAAGTCATTTTAAAATACTTAGTTTGATTCTCATTTAGTTTGTTTCTCATAGTGTGTTTGAGTTTCTTACAGCTTAAAGTCATTCTTGTTGTTTAGTTGTAATACAATGTCATTGTGCCACTGTGGGTATTTTTGTTTTATTTGTAGTAATTTATTTGTTGTTAGCCTTTCCAAAGACTACATTGTAACTAAATTATACTTTTATGTGTTAATTAATTTCAAGATGTTAGTTATTGTGCATTGTCCCTAATAAATAAACAACATGAGTAAACAAATATATATATATATATTTAATTTATTAATCTATATATATATATATATATATATTTATATATATATATGAATATGAAAACTTTGTTTTCAGAAATAAAAATCCAATCCTATTTAATTTGTCACATACACGTGTTGAGCAGATGATATTGCTGGTGTAGTGAAATGCTTGTGTTTCGAGCTCTATCTGTGCAGTAATATCTAACAAATAATATCTAACAATTTCACAACAATACACACAAATGGAAAGTAAAGATCTAAAATAATTGAGCATAGTTTTGCTTGCATATTAAATCTATATGTGATAGAGAGTAAAATGTCGCGTTAACCACAGCCTATAATGTTATTGCATGGTTGTACTATTATTAGCAATTATTTTCTCATCATATATTTCACATTTAAAACCTGACACAAGTCTGCGCAAGTTTTAGTCCCATCAAACCCTATTATACTCTTAACACTTGATTTAAGCACGTTTCTTAGTCTGTGGAGCAAAGGGGCCTCAGGTAAATGGGAGTAAAGTTGACAAAGCCCTTTAAACACTGTTCCCTCAGAGCTAGCCAAGCATGTAATTATAATGGATCTCTTTCACCCTCCCACACCATCAGACACACGGATGGGCCAGTCCTTATTATTCAGGAAGTAAATGAAGAGTTGGTACTTGGGCGGCCGTCTGTGCCACTTGAAAGCATTTGATAGACTGACGTGAATGGCCCGCTAATTGATAGAGAATCAAAAAGGGAAAATTAAACATTTGAGAAACATTTGAGAAATGCATCCCCTGAAAGAAACACATGCTCAAAGAAAGAAAGCAGCTCAAGTGTTTCATGGATATAATGTCTAAAGTACTGTTGTTCTGATTGAAGAAAGTGTTTCATGGATATAATGTCTAAAGTACTGTTGTTCTGATTGAAGAAAGTGTTTCATGGATATAATGTCTAAAGTACTGTTGTTCTGATTGAAGAAAGTGTTTCATGGATATAATGTCTAAAGTACTGTTGTTCTGATTGAAGAAAGTGTTTCATGGATATAATGTCTAAAGTACTGTTGTTCTGATTGAAGAAAGTGTTTCATGGATATAATGTCTAAAGTACTGTTGTTCTGATTGAAGAAAGTGTTTCATGGATATAATGTCTAAAGTACTGTTGTTCTGATTGAAGAAAGTGTTTCATGGATATAATGTCTAAAGGGCTGTTGTTCTGATTGAAGAAAGTGTTTCATGGATATAATGTCTAAAGTACTGTTGTTCTGATTGAAGAAAGTGTTTCATGGATATAATGTCTAAAGTACTGTTGTTCTGATTGAAAAAAGTGTTTCATGGATATAATGTCTAAAGTACTGTTGTTCTGATTGAAGAAAGTGTTTCATGGATATAATGTCTAAAGTACTGTTGTTCTGATTGAAGAAAGTGTTTTATGGATATAATGTCTAAAGTACTGTTGTTCTGATTGAAGAAAGTGTTTCATGGATATAATGTCTAAAGTACTGTTGTTCTGATTGAAGAAAGTGTTTTATGGATATAATGTCCAATGTACTGTTGTTCTGATTGAAGAAAGTGTTTTATGGATATAATGTCCAATGTACTGTTGTTCTGATTGAAGAAAGTGTTTCATGGATATAATGTCTAAAGGGCTGTTGTTCCGATTGAAGAAAGTGTTTCATGGATATAATGTCTAAAGTACTGTTGTTCTGATTGAAGAAAGTGTTTCATGGATATAATGTCTAAAGTACTGTTGTTCTGATTGAAGAAAGTGTTTCATGGATATAATGTCTAAAGTACTGTTGTGCCGATTGAAGAAGTCAAGGATCAAATATCTATCTTTGAAAATATATAATATATATTTTTTTCTAAAAGTTAATTCATAATGGAAATCACAGAGCTTTGAAAGAGCTTTTTCATTTTAAGATTTTGTGATGATTCAAATATTTTCTAAAATACAATGGTCATTTACACCATTTAACCAAATATAACACACCACTAGATTCAAAATCTCAACACTATTGTTTTGAACTAAAGTCTATTCAAAATAGCATCAATTAATAATAATAATAATAATAATATATATATATATATATATATATATATATATATATATATATATATATATATATATATATTACAATTATTTAAAGAGAAGGGCAGCTGGTATTTACACTTCAGGGGGAATCCAAACATTTCTACCCAAAGACCCCTGTCCAAGTGTAGATTGGGTGTGTGGAAAAGGGGGAATAGAGAGAGAGAGAGAGAGAGAGAGAGAGAGAGAGAGAGAGAGAGAGAGAGAGAGAGAGAGAGAGAGAGCAGAAGGGTGGTGCTGGTGTCCTGTCCTTTGGAACTTTCTGGGGCATGTGCCCAATCAGCGTGGCATCCCGCTTACTCAGCACCCCGCGCCAACCCCACAGAACTACACACACTGGCCATAGAACCACACACACACGGTTCCATCCACAAACATCTCGCACGGACTCCATGGAAAAACACACAGTGCACTGCGCCAACGACAACGAAACTACATCTTAACACACAGACACACACGCATGGAGTCAAGGGACAGGACACAACAACCAAACACAGACTCTCACACACACACACACACCAATTAACACTGTGCCATAACACAGATCATACTAGGGAGCCATGAAGGCAATGAGAGAGCACAGGGATAAGCAGGCACAGAACACATTAGAACACATATGCATTTATAGGAGAAAAGAGGACCCCTACATTCGCATTTCATTTGTGAAATGTCAACCATATATTATTCAGATTTGAATAGACCAATGATAATCATGTATCTACAGTACATGCTTTTAGAAATAATAAGCTTTTTCTCAGGAGAGATAACAGTGTCAGACATGAGTTAATGCTGTATCCCATATTTTTGTTCTACATGTTGTATATGACTTCAATACTGAAATACAACACGTTTTAGTCTTTTTACAATATTTCAGCACAAAATGGACCTTTCATGAACATGAGTCAGACGATGAGAGGGGTACGTTTCTATTGGCCAGTCTCTTCACTCCCTGAAGTTTGGCTGATAATCCAGAAGGTGGCAACATACCTCTGGCTGAGGCACAAGGTTGGATCCTCTCCCATTTCTGTATATATTTACCCTACATACTTTATGTGATTAGTTATTTATTTACTTGACCTGAGAGGAGAAGGTAAGTAGAGTGAATTATTCAGAAGGTGCCTGGCTTGACTATTGGTTAGGCAATCGAAAGTCCAATCCCTCTGGTTGGGTTATAGACAGTGTGTGTGTGTGTTTAGTGTGGTTTGTGTGTCGAACTGTGCAAAGAAAGCCTTCGGATACGTACCGCACAGCACCCATGCAGAACACACATCTCCAAGCGCTACCCTATCCCCACTCTCATCCTCCTCTTCCTTCTCCCTATGAATCCCCCTCTTCTCCTCTATTCCTCCTCTTCTCTCAGTCCTTCCTGTTACATAAGCTGGAGAGAAACCAAGAAACCACTCCGGGGCACTGTGCAGCATTACGCCAAAGAACACTGTTTCTACTGTTAATTTACTGACTAACACACTGACTGATTGATATACTCTCCACTGTGCATTTAATAGAGGAGTCTCTGATGTACAGTAGGGAGAGAAAAGAGTGAATGGTAAAGAAGCAAGCTCTCACAGTCTCACTGCAGAATTAGATGTTTATCCATGCTTCTCCAAACGTCAATTTTTGAAGTTGCTCCAAATGTCAAATTTAGAAGGTTAAGGATGAAGGTTTATGGAAAGAATAAAACATGAACTATACTGAATAGTTAACGTAAGGGTTAAGATTTGGGTTGAAACAAACAAACAAAAACATTTAAACAAGTGTTCACCACTAGGAAAACACACACAACCTTATGATCCAGAGTCATGAGATTATGCCCATCCACCACCTATTCCAAATGGTTAAAATAAGGGTTAAGGTTTGGGATAGGGTTAAAACAAAACAATTTAAAACCCCTGGGATCGACACACACAACTTGATCCAGAGTTATGGGATTACACCCATCCGCCACTCCCAAGCAAAACCCAAGCCTACTTGATGTAATGGAGCTCACTGTTGCCTAGTGGCTAGTTTTTAAGTGAATTCCCAACGTCCTCAGGACATGGATAGACGTCCAATTTCGAAGTTACTCTTAAGCAATCTGCCTGGATCGCCCTACTGTACAGTGAGAGGCGAGCCCGGTGCTCTCCCTCCACTGCTGAAATGACTGTCACTTCAAACAGACTGCAGTAAGATGTCTCCATTTGCCATTGTAAACAACTTTATTTTTGATGTGCGGTACAGTACGGTAAGCAACCACGTAGATCTCTCTCTCTCCTCGTTTCTCTGCCCATTTGTTGTGTGTGTGTGTGTGTGTGTGTGTGTGTGTGTGTGTGTGTGTGTGTGTGTGTGTGTGTGTGTGTGTGTGTGTGTGTGTGTGTGTGTGTGTGTGTGTGTGTGTGCGTGCGTGTGTGTGTGTGTGTATAGCAGAAATCCGAGAGGCAATGGGAGCATGTGGGGGCACACAGCATGTGAGAGCGATCATTTGATTTGAGCAGGTGTGTTAGTGCTGGGCTGGAACAAAAGCATGAGACCTCTGGTTTAGTGCAGTCCGTCAAAACAGAGAGAAAATCATTTATGTAGTTACAGTATATGAACAGTCTCCTATACTGCACTGGCAGAGGGTCTGTGCCAAGTCTACCCATGAGGGGAACACAAGACACACACACACACGCACACACACATAAAACCAGACCGTAGGCAATGGGCAAAGTGACACAGTTGGGACGAGAACAATTACAGCAGTCACTTACCATCACAGTCTCTGGTAAGATCTGGCACTGCAGGACATTGCCACATTACAATACTGTTTGTGTCAGGAAGGCAGTCCCCAGTTTCTTTTTTGTAAGGAGGGAGGATGGTGACATGGGTATGTTTCCAGGGCTAGGCCTGGCTGGGGCTGTGGCTGTGGCTAGGGCTGAGACTGGGCCTGGCTGAGAGGGCTGAAGAGGGCTAAAGCAACCATTCTGCACCAACTTTTATTCCTGGGACAGGATGTGGAGTTGGGATGCCCGTATTTACTATTTACCACTGAACATGTGTGTCTTCACATCTGTCTCCTTGGTTTTTGGTAGTTCTGTAAACATCAAATTAAAATACACCTGGGTCAGATTTCAACGTGAGATTTCACTTCCACACACACTCACTGGGAACTGAAAAGCCAGACACACACACATGTACACACACACAGATTCACATGCTGTAGGGACACACATTCACAGATTCACAAAGGGATGCACACACGCAGGCACCCACCCACGCACACACTAACACACTGCACATGTACGTACATATACTTTAGTGTATTCTAATGCACCCCCCCAACACACACAGATCACAGACACCACCAGGCAGCACATCACAGACCTCCTCATCCGCCCCCCCTGGTCCTCAGGTTCAGTGCGTGGCCCGAACCCACGTAGCCACCTCGTCCCTGTCACCATCACAATCACAATCCCTCCTGGCAGGATCCATTATCTGGTTGGCAGACCGGGTACCAGTCAGTCAGCCTCGCCATCCTCCCGGAGGACCAGCCGGCGCAGGGAGAGGAAGATGCCCAAAAGCCTCCCCAGGCTTGGCAGCAGCTGTGCCGGTAGACAAGGGAGAAGTGTAGCGCAGATGTGAGGAGTACGGGGAGCTCTGAAGGCACCAGAAGGTAAGAATCATTGGTATCCTCCATGCTTTCTTTTGTTGCCTTTTCCTGTTGAGGAAGAGGTACTCACCTTTGGAGAGAGGGATGGGGATAGAGATAGAGAGAGAGATAGAGAGAGAGAGAGAGAGAGAGAGAGAGAGAGAGAGAGAGAGAGAGAGAGAGAGAGAGAGATAGTGGGCGGAGAGGGAGGAAGAGAGACAGAGAGACAGAGAGAGAGAGATAGTGGGCGGAGAGGGAGGAAGAGAGACAGAGAGACAGAGAGAGAAAGACTCATCCTGGAAAATACAAGGTCTGAGGTTTTCTGCTTTTGGCCTAAAGAGCAGTAACCCAGACTACATCAAAGAAATTGGAAATACATACATTGTTATCCTTCAAGAAACATGGTATAGAGAAAATGTATCCACTGGTTGCCCTTCAGGTTACAGAGAGCTGGTAGTCCCATCCACCGTACTACCAGGTGTGCAACCGCAAAGAGAGTCAGGGGATATGCTCATGTGGTATCGAGCAGACCTAACCAACCCACTCTATTAAATTAGTCATAACATAAGCATTTTACTTCTGGCAAGAAATAAATAAGGACATTATCTCAACTGACAAAAATGCTACTTATATCTCCCCAATAGAATCCCCAACACCTCGAGTTGATATCCGGGAAACCCGTATAAATATAATTAGCATAATAAAATAACCCCTATGACAATCCATCTGTTTAAGATAGAAATATCAGTTATTTTAGTATGGGCTGCGTCTACATCCACCAAATCCACCAATGGCAGCCTTCCGCGTCTGCGGTGGAAGGTGGCTGAGCTACAGCAGAGTTTGTCAGAACATGACACATCCCGACAATCTGTCTACTCATGAAAACGTCTGCAGCATCCGAACGGTTTGGCCTACAAAATAATGACCATTCTATGGAAAGGTGAGACTCTCACGAACACGTGTTTTGTTCTAGGATGCCCACAAGCCTCACAAGACTCGTCTGAAGGTAGCTCGGTACCAGTTTAAAAAATGAATGGAAGTACAGTGCTGTATTCAGACCCTTTACTCAGTACTTTGTTGATGCACCTTTGGCAGCGATTACAGCATAGTCTTCTTGGGCATGACACTACAAGCTTGGCACAACTGTCTTTGGGGAGTGTCTCCCATTCTTCTCTGCAGATCCTATCAAGCTCAGTCAAATTGGATGGCGAGCGTCTCTGCACAGCTATTTTCCTGTCTCTCCAGAGATGTTGGATCGGTTTCAAGTCTGGACTCTGGTTGGGCCACTCAAGGACGTTCAAAGACTTGTCCCGAAGCCACTCCTGCGTTGTCTTGGCTGTGTTCTTAAGGTTGTTGTCTTGTTGGAAGGTGAACCTTCACTCCAGTCTGAGGTCCTGAGCGCTGTGGAGAAGGTTGTCATCAAAGATGTCTCTATACTTTGCTCTGTTCATCTTTGCCTCAATCCTGACTAGTTTACCAGTCCTTGCCACTGAAAGACACCCCCACAGCATGATGCTGCCTCCACCATGCTTCACCGTTGGAATGGTGCCAGGTTTCCTCCAGATGTGATGCTTGGCATTTTGACATTCAGGCCAAAGAGTTCAATCTTGGTTTCATCAGACTAGATGGTCTGAGTACCTACAAATTTTCTATAAGATTGAGGTCAGGGCTTTGTGATGGCCACTCCAATATCTCGACATTCTTGTCCATAAGCCATTTTGCCACAACTTTGGAAGTATGCTTGGGGTCATTATCCATTTGGAAGACCCAATTCCGAGCAAGCTTTAACTTCCTGACTGATGTCTTGAGATGTTGCTTCAATGTATCCACATAATTTTCCTACCTCATGATTCTGTCTATTTTGTGAAGTGCACCAGTACCTCGTTCAGCAATGCAGCCCCACAACATGATGCTGCCACCCCCGTGCTTCATGGTTGGGATGGTGTTCTTCGGCTTGCAAGCATCTCCCATTTTCCTCCTAACATAACGATGGTCATTATGGCCAAACAGTTCTATTTTTGTTGCATCAGACCAGAGGACATTTCGCCAAATAGTATTATCTTGTCCCCATGTGCAGTTGCAAACCATAGTCTTGTTTTTTTATTGCGGTTTTGGAGCAGTGGCTTCTTCCTTGCTGAGCGGCCTTTCAGGTTATGACTCGTTTTGTTGTGGATATAGATACTTTTGTACCTGTTTCCCCCAGCATCTTCACAAGGTCCTTTGCTGTTGTTCTGGGATTGATTTGCACTTTTTGCGGCAAAGTACGTTCATCTCTAGCAGACAGAACGCCTCTCCTTCCTGAGCGGTACGACTGCTGCGTGGTCCCATATACTTGCGTACTATTGTTTGTATAGATGAACGTGGTACCTTCATGTGTTTGGAAATTGCTGCCTAGGATGAACCAGACTTGTGAAGGTCTACAATTTTTTTCTGAGATCTTGGCTGATTTATTTTAGTTTTCCCATGATGTCAAGCAAAGAGGCACTGAGATTGAAGTAGGCCTTGAAATGCATCCACTGGTACTCCTCCAATTGACTCAAATGATGTCAATTAGCCTATCAGAAGCTTCAGGACATCATTTGCTGGAATTTTCCAAGCTGTTTAATTAACCTCTTGAAACTCCCCATCCCGGATCCGGGATTGTGACCAAGCCTCAGGCTCATTAGCATAACGCAACGTTAACGATTTCTGAAAATCGCAAATAAAATTAAAATAATGCGTTTGCTCTCAAGCTTAGCCTTTTCTTAACAACACTGTCATCTCAGATTTTCAAAATATGCTTTTGAACCATAGAAATTGACTAATTTGTGTAAGAGTATGCTAAGCTAGCATAGCATTTTGTGTAGCATGTAGCACGCAACATTTTCACAAAAGCCAGATAACCAAATAAATAAAATCATTTACCTTTGAAGAGCTTCTGATGTTTTCAATGAGGAGACTCCCAGCCACATACCAGATGCGCAGTGTTTCCTGAAAGCGTCTGTGTGTAGGAGAAATCGTTCCGTTTTCTACATTGCGCCTGGCTACCGAAACGAACCGAAAATGCAGTCACCTACAACGTGAAACTTTTCCGGATTAACTACATAATATCGACCGAAACATGGCAAACGTTGTTTGGAATCAATCCTCAAGGTGTTTTTTCACATATCTCTTCATTGACATGCAGTTCGTGGAAGCTTGCTTCTCTCTCTGTGCCCCATGGAAAAATACTGGCAGGTGACTTTTGCGCACCAATTTCGGCGCAGGACACCGGGCGGACACGTGGTAAATGTGGTCTCTTATGGTCAATCTTCCAATGATCTGCCTACAAATACGTCACAATGCTGCAGACACCTTGGGGAAACGACAGAAAGGGCAGACTCATTCCTCTTGCGTTCACAGCCATATAAGGAGATCATGAAAGACAGAGCCTCAAAAATCCTTGTCATTTCCTGGATGCCAAGTCATCTTGGTTTTGCCTGAAGCTCACGTTAAAGGGCACGCACAGAGAAGATATTTGTATTTCTGGACACGTCAGAGTGTTTTCTTTCGAACAGTAGCAATTATATGCATAGTCGAGCATCTTTTTGTGACAAAATATCTTGTTTAAAACGGGAACGTTTTTCTTCCAAAAATGAAATAGCGCCACCATAGGTGTAAGAGGTTAAAGGCACAGTCAACTTAGTGTATGTAAACTTCTGACCCACTGGAATTGTGAATAGTGAATAGTGAATTATAAGTGAAATAATCTCTGTAAACAATTGTTGGAAAAATGACTTGTGTCTAACTGACTTGCCAAAACTATAGTTTGTTAAAAGTACATTTTTGGGGTGGTTGAGAAACAAGTTTTAATGACTACAACCTAAGTGTATGTACACTTCCGACTTCAACTGTAGGTGTAGAGAGGCTCATTATCAGCAATCATCATTCCTGCGTTCCAATGACACGTTGTGTTAGCTAATCCAAGTTTATAATTTTAAATGGCTAATTGATCATTTGAAAATCATTTTGCAATTATGTTAGCACAGCTGAAAACTGTTGTTGTTATTAAAGAAGCAATAAAACTGGCCTTCTTTAAGACTAGTTGAGTATCTGGAGCATCAGCATTTGTGGGTTCGATTAGAGGCTTAAAATGCTAGAAACAAAGACCTTTCTTCTGAAACTCGTCAGTCTATTCTTGTTCCGAGAAATGAAGGCTATTCCATGTGAGAAATTGCCAAGAGACTGAAGGTCTCGTATAGCGCTGTGTGCTATTCCCTTCATAGTACATCATAACATGGCTCTAACCAGAATAGGAACCGGAGATGGGAGGCCAACTGAGCAACTGAACAAGAGGACAAGTTCATTAGAGTGTCTAGTTTGAGACTGGCAGCTTCATTACATAGTACCCACAAAACACTGGTCTCAACCTCAATAGTGAAGAGGCGAATCTGAGATGCTGGCCTTCTAGGCAGAGTTGCAAAGAAAAAGGCATATCTCAGACAGGCCAATTAAAATAAAATATTAAGATGGGCAAAAGACAAAAGACACTGGACAGATGAACTCTGCCTAAAAGGCCAGCATCCCTCTTTACTGTTGACATTGAGACTGGTGTTTTGCAGGTACTATTTAATGAAGCTGCCCCCCCCCATCATTTTAGATGACTGGAGACTTCAGCAGAATCTTTTTGAACCTTTTCACACACATCAACAAATCCTTCTACAGTGGTCCCTGCAACGTACGCTCCAACCGGTGTGATGACAACAATTATTTAGAACATCCAGTTATGATCGATGCAACAATCATGAAGTGAAATGAAAAAAATAACTTATTTTAAAATGCGTAAATATGTATTCACCCCTTTTGCTATGAAGCCCCTAAATAAGATCTGGTGCAACCAATTACCTTCAGAAGTCACATAATTAGTTAGATTGCACACAGGTGGACTTTATTTAAGAGTCACATGATCTGTCCTATGAACTCAGTATATATATGCACCTGTTCCGAAAGGCCCCAGAGTCTGCAACACCACGAAGCAAGGGGCACCACCAAGCAAGCGGCACCATGAAGACCGAGGAGCTCTTCAAACAGGTCAGGGACAAAGCTGTGGAGAAGTATCGATCAGGGTTGAGTTATAAAAAAATATCAGAAACTTTGAACATCCCACGGAGCACCATTAAATCCGTTATTAAACATGGAAAGGATATGGCACCACAACAAACCTGCCAAGAGAGGGCCACCCAACAAAACTCACGGACCAGGCAAGGAGGACATTAATCAGAGAGGAAACAAAGAGACCAAAGATAACCCTGAAGGAGCTGCAAACCTCCACAGTGGAGATTGAAGTATCTGTCCATAGGACCACTTTACACTGTACACTCCACAGAGCTGAACTTCACGGAAGAGTGGCCAGAAAAAATGCAAGGTTAAAGATAAATATCAGCAAACACATTTGGTGCTCGCCAAAAGGCATGTGGGAGACTCCCCAAACAAATGGAAGAAGGTACTCTGGTCAGATGAGACTAAGATTAAGCTTTTTGACCATCAAGGAAAACGCAGTGTCTGGACAAACCAAACACCTCTCATCACCTTGAGTACAGTGAAGCATGGTGGTGTCCCATCATGCTGTGGAGATGGTTTTCATTGGCAGGGACTGGGAAACTGGTCAGAATTTAAGGAATGATGGATGGAGCTATATACAGGAAAATTCTTAAGGGAAACCTGTTTCAGTCTTCCAGAGATTTGTGACTGGAATGGAGGTTCACTTTCTAGTTGGACAATGATCTTAAGCATACTGCGAAAGCAGCCCTCAAGTGATTTAAGGGGAAACATTTAAATGTCTTGGAATGGCTAGTCAAAGCCCAGACCTCATTCCAATTGAGAATATGTGGTATGACTTAAAGATTGCTGTACACCAGCGAACCCATACAACTTGAAGGAGCAGGAGCAAATTTGCCTTGAAGAATGGGCAAAAATCACAGTGGCTAGATGTGCCAAGCTCATAGAGACATAACCCAAGAAACTAGCAGCTGTAATTGCTGCAGAAGGTGGATCTACAAAGTTATGCATGCTCAAGTTTTCGTTTTTTTTGTCTTATTTCTGGTTTGTTTCACAATAAAAAATATTTTGCATCTTCAAAGTGGTAGGCATGTTGTGTAAATCAAATCATACAAACCCCCAAAAAATCAGTTTTAATTCCAGGTTGTAAGGCAACAAAATAGGACAAATGCCAAGGGGATGAATACTTTTGCAAGCCACTTTATTTCTAACTTAACCTGTTAATTAATTTGATGCACCGGTGCAGAGGCACCGTTATAGTAGTGAGTTCTATCTCACGTGGTGTTTTTACATATTGTATTTGTTTTAATCGAGTGGCTGCGGATCCGACTTTTTCGGGATCTGTTGTCGTCTGATTAATCGATCTGGAGCTTCCTGAATCTTATGCACATGTGCAGATTACCTTCTACACGTGTGTATTTTCTCTACTTTACTCGCAGAGAACATGTGTCTCTGGCAAAGTTAGATCAAAGTTAGATCAAGCTGAATCAATGTCTGCAAGATCACATAATGATCACAGTATTCTACATAACAATACCAAATATAATAGCGTAGTTTAACATTACTGTAAGACAAAAACAACACAAGGCAATATACACAGGTAGGCACTGCCACAGTTTGTTATCACCATCTGCAGAAAAATTAGCTCAATGTACATCATTCAAAACAACACTGCATGCTACTTCGAAGGAACACTGTTTAACTCAAGATCTAAATGCATATCCCCATGAAACTAATTGAGATCTAATGGTTGGTTGCTATGAGTAAAACTTGAAGAATTATCATCCACGATTAAATGCAATGGTGTTTTTGTGTAAAGTATACACATGCGCAGAACGTAATCTGCCCATGCGCAGATCTTTTAGCGAGGTGACTAAAGATTCTGAAAAAGTCGTATCTGTAGCCATAGCCTTGTTTTACAAATGAGATGGTTAGAAAAGAGGAGGAGTCACTGGTACAGAAATGTTTGAGAAATGCTGTACTGTATTGCCAATGTTATATGTGACCTGTTTCAGGAAACTAGGCATAAATCGCAAGTCACAACTTCACAGGAGAGCCATTTGCAAGTTTTTTTTTTTAATCAAAATGTTTTTTTGGGGTCAGAAATGCCTTCTGGAACATGTGAACTTCCATGTGCCTTAATAATAAATGTGTATGCCATCTGTAAATACAAATAAAATGGTTAAATTACAAGCATTGTTGGTTAACCCTTTCACACATACCATCACATGGGTGTGATCGTTCTACAGAGGTCCCTGAAGCATATGATCACACCCGTGTGACTAGAACACTTATTTAGAATGCTTATTTAGAACGGCTAGTTTCCAATGACGCAACAATCAGCATTTGAGCTGGCCACAGTGTTTTATCAGAAACTATTTACACAAACACAGTCCTTACAAAGGTATGTCCAGAATGTGGTCAGTCTATTTTTGGATGCAATGTTCAGATATTCACATAACACAATCATCCACCTCATCCAAACCGGAAAAATGTAGGCTACATTTGTCCTAGCGCTAACTGAGGAAAGATTGACGCAACACAAGCGGTCATTTTTTATAACTCTCGACGGACATAAACTGCAATATGAATTAGCTAATAGCAATTAATATATAGAATTAATCACATCACGGGGAGCTCACTATTGTTCAAAGTAATTGAGTAAAACACTTTCTAGAAATCTAAAGTAATCCGATGATTAGTTTAAGCGCACAGACATGCTTTTTTCCTCACAGAAACCAAAGATAATAAGAGAAGACAAGATGAGTTTGGTCTGTTTATTGTATGCATGTTGAAGGGGTGTGTCGTCTACCATTGTTCACATCCCACCATTCACTTCCTGAAGCTCTCAAAAAATGAGTGAACCCTTACTCGACTCATTTTGTTATAGCATCTTTGGTTCAACAGACGATTTCGTGAAACCCAGAATGCATTGTATGTCAGCAAACATGGCTCCACACATAGCTGGAATTAGCTTAGCTCATCATAATCAGTACAACCTTCAAATAAGTATTTTACACACATAGTACGTACCCATTACAATCTCTGCAAGAATCAGAATGCATGATTTATCATCGTTACTTGAAAAACGTGAATAAAACAGTAAATATATAAATAATTACCACACAAGACATTTTCTGCTAGTGATTTATTGATACAAATGGCGCTTGCAGGCAGTCAATTACATAACCTCTCACTCCCACTCTGAGCCATTCAGTGTTGTTGTTTATGTATGTAGCTAGTGAGATAAGCTGTAGTATTAGCAATGTCTTTCAAAAGGAGACAACTCACAAATGAAGTCTGAATTTCAGGAATCAGATACTGACAGTGACAGTGAGGAGCTGCCCCCCCAGCCATTGAGAACCCTGAATCTGAGGACTCCTTGTCCACTGACGAAGTCCCAGTTCCCTTTGAAGATGCTGGTGGTGATGGAGGCAGACCAACAGTGGATGAAGTACAGGAGTTCTGTGGTAGCTGGAAGGCTGCCAGCCAATCCACCCCTCCTGGCCCTGCTGTTTGCTTTAATGAGTCCCAGTCTGGAGTGCAACACCCCTTGCCATTTCCATCTGAGGCAGAGTGCTTCAAGTTGTTTCTGACAGAGGAGCTGGTGGGAGACACAGTAGAGGAGACCAATCGCTATGCCTTGGAGCTACAGGAGAAGAGAGAGCCAGGAGTGGTGGGGGGGAAACCATAATTAGTGAAATGTTCACCTTCTTGGTGACAGTCCTTCTCATGGTGATAGTAAAGAAGAACTCCCCAAGAGAATACTGGAGCACAGATCCTATGTTTGCAACGCCCTTCTTTGCCAAACTCTTTTCCCAAGTCTGCTTCCTCGTTCTGCTGCGATGACTGCATTTCATCAACAATGCTACTGCCATCCTAAATGACCCGTTAAACCAAATAAGCAATGTCAACAGCTAAGAGTAAAGTGGCAGGACAAACGAGACATCCATGTCCTCTCCACTGTCCATACAGCAACCATTTCGGCCACAGGGAAGGTGGACACTTGACGGGAGAAAGAAATATCAAACCAGACTGTGTGCTTGACTATAACCTCAAAATGGGAGCAGTGGATAAGGCGGACATGATAAACAGCTTTGTGGAATGCACTCAGAAAACAACCTAGTGGTATAAGAATATATTTTCCCATCTGATCAACGCAGCCCTCAACTGCCACATCGTTCACCGCCAACTAACAGGTGAGATGATTAAAGAACAAGGTATTTTTTGTAATTGGACGTACAGTTCACATACAGAAACTATTAACGTAATAAGGCACTTACTTTGATAGAAACTCAGTCTGGATTTGAGACTGGGCGTCTGTAGTGCCACCTCTAGCATTGAGACGCTGTGCCTTAGACCACTGTGCCACTTGGGAATCATAAGGCCACGGTAGCTTCAAAATATAACACATGCTAATACTTCTCTGACGCAATTAGCATTGTTTTCCAGAGCTAATAGAAGAATGTAGCTAGCTACCTAAGCATTGAGTATAACACCATATGTTATGTTATGAAATGAGTAATGCTACCTTGCGTGTCCGTGGTTATAAGGAATATAAGGAATATACACAAATATTATGCTACAGTAGAAACGACAACATGACATGCTGAACCTATTATAACATAATAAGGCACTAGATTTGATAGAAACGCACACTTTTCCAAAGTTATTATTAGTAATGAAAACAACTATGAACATGTGTATGCAGGATGGGAGATGAGCAAATGTCTGCAGACTTGAACTGCCCAAACAATTGGGAAGTGTTTGGAGAATTATGTCCAGGTCAGAAATGTCCCAAAAATTATTTGGGTCGCAAAACCTCACCTACAAACAAGCAAGATTTCTGGCTCTCACAGACCTGTAACTTCTTCTTTAAGAGGCTCCCCTGTCCTCCACTCGTTACCTGTATTAATGGCAGCTGTTTGAACCGGTTATCAGTTTAAAAGACACCTGTCCACATCCTCAAACAGTCACACTCCAAACTCCGCTATGACCAAGACCAAAGAGCTGTCAAAGGACACCCGAAACAAAATTGTAGACCTGCAGCAGGCTGGGAAGACTGAATCTGCAATAGGTAAGCAGCTTGGTTTGAAGAAATCAACTGTGGGAGCAATTATTAGGAAATGGAAGACATACAAGACCACTGATAATCTCCCTCGATCTGGGGCTCCACTCAAGATCGCTCCCAGTGAGGTCATAATTATCACAAGAACGGTGAGCAAAAATCCCAGAACCACACGGGGGACCTAGTGAATGACCTGCAGAGAGCTGGGACCAAAGTAACAAAACCTACCATCAGTAACACACTACGCCGCCAGGGACTCAAATCCTGCAGTGCCAGACGTGTCCCCCTGCTTAAGCCAGTACATGTCCAGGCCCGTCTGAAGTTTGCTAGAGAGCATTTGGATGATCCAGAAGAAGATTGGGAGAATGTCATATGGTCAGATGAAGCCAAAATAGAACTTTTTGGTAAAAACTCAACTCGTCGTGTTTGAAGGACAAAGAATGCTGAGTTGCATCCAAAGAACACCATACCTACTGTGAAGCATGGGGGTGGAAAAAATCATGCTTTGGGGCTGTTTTTCTGCAAAGGGACCAGGACGACTGATCTGTGTAAAGGAAAGAATGAATGGGGCCATGTATGGTGAGATTTTGAGTGAAAATCTCCTTCCATCAGCAAGGGCATTGAAGATGAAACATGGCTGGGTCTTTCAACATGACAATGATCCCAAACACACCGCCCGGGTGTGGAGTGGCTTCGTACGAAGCATTTCAAGGTCCTGGAGTGGCCTAGCCAGTCTCCAGATCTCAACCCCATAGAAAATCTTTGGAGGGAGTTGAAAGTCTGTGTTGCCCAGCAACAGCCCCAAAACATCACTGCTCTATAGGAGATCTGCATGGAGGAATGGGCCATAATACCAGCAACAGTGTGTGAAAACCTTGTGAAGACTTACAGAAAACGTTTGACCTCTGTCATTGCAAACAAAGGGTATATAACAAAGTATTGAGATACACTTTTGTTATTGACCAAATACTTATTTTCCACCATAATTTGCAAATTAATTAATTAAAAATCCTACAATGTGATTTTCTTGATTTTTTTCTTCTCATTTTTGTCTGTCATAGTTGAAGTGTACCTATGATGAAAATTACAGTCCCCTCTCATCTTTTCAAGTGGGAGAACTTGCACAATTGGTGGCTGACTAAATACTTTTTTGCCCCACTGTATTTTAATATCTGATCAATTAGTCTTCTAATTAATTAATTATTCTTTACCTCACGTTCGTCTGATTCCAAACGTCGTAAATTGTTGGCTATCTACACGAACCCAGTCTTCACTATGAATCCTCCATACATCAATAGCCTCAATCATTTATTTGTTAACTAAAAAAATCACAGAAATGCACATACAAACAAACAAAGTGGATATGGTTACAAGGAAATGATAAGGGATGTGCCCTAGTGGGCTAAACCGGTATTACGGCTTGATGGACAAAAGGAAAGTGGGTGTAGACTGAGAAAGATTGGAATTACACAAATGAATCACTACACACTTGATAATCATATTCATTGAAATGCTAATTCTTTGCACACTCACTCATTCGGGAATAATTGCAATCAATATATATATTTACGCTCAGTGTGTTGTCGTGATCTCTGTTGGGATCGTCCGTCTTTCTGTTGGAGAGTTTGTCTGCCCCCACTCTCTCTTCCATGGATAGAATGGCTGGTTCAGAGTGACATTCAGCAATGTTGTTATAGAACAGATGTTTCGGCGGTTGTCGGCCTTCGCATTCAATGGTATAGAATTCCTAGCTGCAGACTAGTAATTAGTATCAAAGATTTGTTCTTATTCTGTCAGATCGATAGTCTCAGAGTTTAACCACATGGTATGGTTAAAAGATTTAGCAATCTACTCAAACCTTAGCCCTCTCGTGGTAATCGAGGTAAGCTGGTCTGAAGTGATTTCTTTAAGGTGGGTTTTTTATTCGTAACAGTAGAAAGGGGCTGTCCCATGATGCCAGATCAATGTCTGTCCTCATGGGGCGGGCCAGTGATTTAGTTAAACTCCACAGGAAATTGGAGTTTTCTTCATTAACCTAATTATGGCTGCAATCCCCATACAGGTATCAACATCAGGGGAAATTTCAGAGTGACAACTAAAAATACAACACCGTAACATTAAACATTCTTGAAAGTGTCTTACATCCTTCAAAAGATTAGGATCTTGGTAATCAAACTACATTTTCCGATTTAAAATAGCTATTACAGAGAACAAATACCATGCTTTTGTTTGAGAAGAGCATTCAACAACAAAAATCATTTCCGTCATAACAGTTTTTACAAATTCACATCTGAAGGTAAAATTATGGCTTACATTCTAATATCTTGCTCTTATTTCTCTTCCCGAGGGTCCCAGTGATCAAATTAAGTGCCGTTTTCTTTGATGAAAACCATTTTCATAGCCTAAATCGAAATGTTTTAACCCGTTTGTGCCGTGAATTCCATCTCGATCAATTTTTTACGGAGCATTCAACGTAATTACACACGGTACACCATCGTTTATCTAGTCATGGTTGGTTTCAGTACATTCCTCTGGATGTTTGCAACTCGCTCAAACGTCATTGTTTTTTTTGCGGGGAGTATTGACTGAAGTGAACTGATTTGAAGACAACGAGCAATGACTACCTTGTGCACCAATAATGTTAGCGAAGCTTCGTTGATTGAAGGTATTTCTGCCCAATGACCACTGATCTTCTTGAAATCTAGCTGGCTAGATAGCCAATGAGCTGAGGTAAACGCCAGTATGTAATGGTTTTGGGTTGGACCACCATTCCTTGTTTGTAAATGCACGCGTAAGGAACTCCATTCTTGCCTTGACTATCAGAGGAGTTGCTGTGACGCTTGTTACGCACAGCAGCATTTTGGAAAGTTGTATTTTTAACGATTTCATTGAAGACATTATGGCGAATAAATAAGGAAAAGCAAAGTCAAAGTCTAAGTATACAGATTTGCACCAGATTATAGAGGAGATTGAACTGGAAAGTGAGACAGATTTTTTGTTTGAGGAATCTTTGAGTGTTATGATTCAAACAGGAGCTGAGGAGCTGTTTCTGCAAGGACAAGACGTACTTCTGGAACGTTAAGTGCTAATAACGTTTTATGAAATATAAATATATGTATACATATAATTTTTTTTGCAAAAATAAAATATATATACAGTATATATTTTGCAATTTCCAATGAAATGTGTGGTTTGTTTGTGTGTGTGTGTGTGTGTGTGTGTTTGGTGGAAATTATAGGCAATTAGCAAGACACCCCCAATAAAGGAGTGGTTCTGCAGGTGGGGACCACAGACCACTTCTCAGTTCCTATGCTTCCTGGCTGATGTTTTGGTCACTTTTGAATGCTGGCGGTGCTTTCACTCTAGTGGTAGCATGAGACGGAGTCTACAACCCACACAAGTGGCTCAGGTAGTGTAGCTCATCCAGGATGGGACATCAATGCGAGCTGTGGCAAGAAGGTTTTCTGTGTCTGTCAGCATAGTGTCCAAAGCATGGAGGCGCTACTAGGAGACAGGCCAGTACATCAGGATACGTGGAGGAGGCCGTAGGAGGGCAACAACCCGCTACCTCCGCCTTTGTGCAAGGAGGAGCAGGAGGAGCACTGCCAGAGCCCTGCAAAATGACCTCCAGCAGGCCACAAATGTGCATGTGTCTGCTCAAACGGTCAGAAACAGACTCCATGAGGGTGGTATGAGGGCCCGGCGTCCACAGTTGGGGGTTGTGCTAACAGCCCAACACCGTGCAGGACGTTTGGCATTTGCCGGAGAATACCAAGATTGGCAAATTCGCCACTGGCGCCCTTGCTCTTCACAGATGAAAGCAGGTTCACACTGAGCACATGTGACAGACGTGACTGTCTGGAGATGCCGTGGAGAACGTTCTGCTGCCTGCAACATCCTCCAGCATGACCGGTTTGGCGGTGGTCAGTCATGGTGTGGGGTGGCATTTCTTTGGGGGACCGCACAGCCCTCCATGTGCTCACCAGAGTTAGCCTGACTGCCATTAGGTACCGAGATGAGATCCTCAGACCCCTTGTGAGACCATATGCTGCTGCGGTTGGCCCTGGGTTCCTCCTAATGCAAGACAATGCTAGACCTCATGTGGCTGGAGTGTGTCAGCAGTTCCTGCAAGAGGAAGGCATTGATGCTATGGACTGACCTACCCGTTCCCCAGACCTGAATCCAATTGAGCACATCTGGGACATCATGCCTCGCTCCATCCACCAACGCCACGTTGCACCACAGACTGTCCAGGACTTGGAGCTTGCCCAGGCGTTGTAGGGAGGTCATACAGGCATGTGAAGGCCACACACACTACTGAGCCTCATTTTGACTTGTTTTAAGGACATCACATCAAAGTTGGATCAGCCTGTAGTGTGGTTTTCCACTTTAATTTTGAGTGTGACTCCAAATCCAGACCTCCATGGGTTGATAAATTGGATTTCCATTGATCATTTTTGCGCGATTTTTGTTGTCAGCACATTCCTCTATGTAAAGAAAAAAGTATTTAATAAGAATGTTTCATTCATTCAGATCTAGGATGTGTTATTTTAGTGTTCCCTATAATTTTTTGAGCGGTGTATATATATATATATTCCATGTCAGATATATATATTTTCCATTTTTTTATTCAAATGAAATGGAGAAGAACACCAAACACACACATGGCCACTGCGCCTGCTACTGCTAATTTCCATATGAAATAGCCATTGGGTGCTTTTCGGGGAGGGTAGGCCCACAACAATGGCCGGAGTTGAATGGAACAGCAATTCACCTTTGTGACTGTTCCCTCTGCTCTATACAATACATACAGTGGGGCAAAAAAATATTTAGTCAGCCACCAATTGTGCAAGTTCTCCCACTTAAAAAGATGAGAGGCCTGTAATTATCATCATAGATACACTTCAACTATGACAGACAAAATGAGAAAAAAAAGTCCAAAAAAATCACATTGTAGGATTTTTTATGAATTTATTTGCAAATTATGGAGGAAAATAAGTATTTGGACAAAAGTTTATCTCAATACTGTGTTATATACCCTTTGTTGGCAATGACCCAAAATGTTTTCTGTAAGTCTTCACAAGGTTTTCACACACTGTTGCTGGTATTTTGGCCCATTCCTCCATGCAGATCTCCTCTAGAGCATTGATGTTTTGGGGCTGTTGCTGGGCATCACGGACTTTCAACTCCCTCCAAAGATTATCTATGGGGTTGAGATCTGGAGACTGGCTAGACCACTCCAGGACCTTGAAATGCTTCTTACGAGGCCACTCCTTCGTTGCCCGGGTGGTGTGTTTGGGATCATTGTCATGCTGAAAGACCCAGCCACGTTTCATCTTCAATGCCCTTGCTGATGGAAGGAGGTTTTCACTCAAAATCTTACCTTACATTGCCCCATTCATTCTTTCCTTTACACGGATTAGTCGTCCAGGTCCCTTTGCAGAAAAACAGCCCCAAAACATGCGGTTTCCACCCCCATGCTTCACAGTAGGTATGGTGTTCTTTGGATGAAACTCAGCATTCTTTGTCCTCCAAACACGGCGAGTTGAGTTTTTACCAAAAAGTTCTATTTTGGTTTCATCTGACCATATGACATTCTCCTAATCGTCTTCTGGATCATCCAAATGCTCTCTAGCAAACTTCAGATGGGCCTGGACATGTACTGGCTTAAGCAGGGGGATACATGTCTGGCACTGCAGGATTTGAGTCCCTGTAGGCGTAGTGTGTTACTGATGGTAGGCTTTGTTACTTTGGTCCCAGATCTCTGCAGGTCATTCACTAGGTCCCCCCGTGTGGTTCTGGGATTTTTGCTCACCGTTCTTGTGATCATTTTGACCCCACGGGGAGAGATTTTGCGTGGAGCCCCAGATCGAGGGAGATTATCAGTGGTCTGGTATGTCTTCCTTTTCCTAATAATTGCTCCCACAGTTGATTTCTTCAAACCAAGCTGCTTACCTATTGCAGATTCAGTCTTCCCAGCCTGCTGCAGGTCTACAATTTTGTTTCTGGTGTCCTTTGACAGCTCTTTGGTCTTGGCCACAGTGGAGTTTGGAGTGTGACTGTTTGAGGATGTGGACAGGTATCTTTTATACTGATAACAAGTTCAAACAGGTGCCATTAATACAGGTAAAGAGTGGAGGGCATAGGAGCCTCGTAAAGAAGAAGTTACAGGTCTGTGAGAGCCAGAAATCTTGCTTGTTTGTAGGTGATCAAATACTTATTTTCCACCATAATTTGCAAATAAATTCATTAAAAATCCTACAATGTGATTTTTTTGATTTTTTTTCTAATTTTGTCTGTCATAGTTGAAGTGTACCTTTGATGAAAGTGGGAGAACTCTTTTTAAGTGGGAGAACTTGCACAATTGGTGGCTGACTAAATACTTTTCCACCCCACTGTATCTGTTTATTTTATGTGATGATAAAAGGCTCATACAGTACAAATATTTTTTTTAATGATTTCTTTCACAGTGATAGCGACTCCGACTGGGATCCCCCGGTGCCAAGCTGCCGCTCTACCTCTGTCCCCTCTACTCCTGCCTCCAGTGTGTTCATATGCCACAGTTCATTACTGCAGGCATAACTGTGCCTCAGGGCCAAAAGGGCACAGCATGGAGGCGTCGTTGTGTTCTGTGTCGCATAAACTGCACCACTTGTTCAGTTTGCCTCTGCTTTACATCAGAAAGAGACTGCTGTGGGACATGGCACAGGCAGCAAAATATTGTGACGAGGACTTCCAGGGTGTACTGTTTTTTAAAATATATTTATTTTCGGGTATTTTTTAAAACATTTTTGTTGTGTGTGTCTGTTAGAATTGCTTTTTGATGTGTTGTATATAGTTATTTGCACTGCTGTATATAGTTATAGGTCATTTAACCAATTCGGCCTCTTGGGTACATTTGGGCAACTTGTGTGGGACACCTGGGTGACTTCATGCAAAATATCATGTAGCTCACCCATTCCTGAAGTTATCAGTCTGAAACTTTGCACACCTACAGTTGCACTCTTGTGTTATCCATCAGCATCCCATCTGGCTGTGTGGCTATTCTAGTACATGAGAAAGATGCTACAACAATAAAAAACAGAAAACGTATGCTCTTTCTTTCTCTTTCCTTCCACCAGATCTACTGTGTTATATTCTCCTACATTCAATTAACATTTCCACAAACTTCAGAATGCTGCCATTCAAATGATACCAAGAATATGGATATCCTTACCTCTGGGGCTGAGCTATAGGCAGTTAGATTAGGGTATGTCTTCAGGCAGAAATTGAGAACAAGGGATGCAGCCATCAGAGGTTATTAAACAGTTTAAAATTACATTACATAATTTCACAAATAGTTTAATGTTTACTCATTCATTTTATACAACAATTAGATGCAAGCCTCACAACTGAGACTCTTGTATAAACAGAGTTATGGTAATGTGGCTGTATTGTCTCTCATGGTTTCACAAACATTATACGAAATGGACCGGTCGTAGCTGGATTCCTTTATTATCCTGTGAACCTCACCCCCTCTCTACTCTGGCCATGAGGAGATAACTCCTCTAAGAATTTATGACCTGCCTAACAGAGCCTGGCTGTAGGGGTAAGAGAGAGCGGTGGTGAGAGAGAGAGGAGGATGGTGCTCACTGTACCAAAAGAGGGCCACGTCATGACACTAGCTATATTTCCAAATATTACACGTTTCTAATTTTGACAGAAAATGGTTTCCTTTCAAGCTAAAGTGTACTGTTAGCTAGCTAGCTAACGTTAGCTGGTTGGCTCCCGAGCTAATGTTAGCTAGCTAGCTAACAGTACATTTTAGCTTGAAATGAAACCATTTTCTGTTTCATTTCATATCATTTCATATGATGTTATTATTTGTATCCCAGAACCGTTTGCTTTGCTAGTTAGAGCCTAATGTTAGCTTTCTAACATTGAACCTGGTTGGTTAGCTCCCAGCAGATTCACCCAGGGTAGTAAAGACATGATTTGGCACGATGTTCATTGTTGTTTAACTAGCATTAGCTGGCTGGCTCATTAGCTAACGTTGCGCGGCATGTGTGATCTTACACATTGTTTACCTAGCTAGGTTCATTGTTTACCCAAGTAGCTAGCTACATGTCTAAACTAAAGTGTACAGCTAGCTACATGTCTTAAGCTGAAGCATACAACACCCGTAGAATATGGCAGGTGTCAGTAAACTTTGGCAAAAAAGCATAATGAAATTGTTGCCAGCAGAGCTGGTTAGGCTGTTTTCATGTTATCCAGAGGAAAACAAATCATCGGCCAAAGCGTCAAAAGTGCGCTCCGAGAGCAAAACGAGATGGGTGGGGCTAAAGCTTAAGAGGGTGTGAACGATGCTGAATGGTTGTAGACAAAGAAGAGCTCTTTCACCGAGACACCAAAAATGCCATTTACTCAAAAGTGAGATTACAAGTTTATCAACTTTCAAATAATAATTACTTTCCTATTGTTCCTCAACTGTATTGTGTGATATACCACACATGTTTGCGATCACTGGTTCGAGCGCAGTATGGGGACAGTATAGGAAGCAAAGCTGGTAGGAGCTCAGTGATATGGGTTACATATTGTTGGGGAATAATCAGAATTAGTTGGTAACATAGGTAAGATGTCTTATATTCATCATATGTTTGTAAGTTACTTCTCATCAGAATGTTTATTTTTGTATAATACTGTGGCAATACTGTGCAGTCATCTGTTCTCTGTCAGGACTAAGTTACTTGGGCCGCAGAGAGGGGAGAGGTTAAGCGTGCATCTCTTGGCTCCACAATGTCTGTGTGCCAGTCAATGTGTCTCTGTGATCTTGTCAAGATAGGGTGGATTTGATATATGCCTCTTGATATGAGGATCTGTTTAGGTTCTAAGTTTGAGAAAAGAACATAGTTTAGGAGAGAAAGCTGAACGATAAATTATGGCCAATGCTCTCTGGCTATGTGTGTCTTTGCTATAAAGGATCTCAGTTGCAATGTGTAAGGACTCTCAGAGAATTCATTTATAGACACTGAATTGATCTGAGAGTCACAGGGTTGTGATTGAGCTCATAAAATTAAAGATGGACTTTGTGATAACTCTGACTTGTGTGTGGTTTGCTCTCATGATTTGGTAAATGCAGGACATTTCCACGACACATATACACACATTTCGTTTGAAAATAAGGAGGGTAATAATTACATAATGATTATGCAACTCCTATTTTTGGTTAAACAAGTTTATAGATCTATCTATAATGATTTAAATTGTTATCAGATGATGTGTCACAATAACAGCGCACATGTCCAAAAGACCAATACCATTTATTGTTTTAAAGCCCCCAAAAATGTATGAGATTTGGTCTGTTTGTCAGGTGGGCAGGCATGTGCTGTATGGCTCAGTTGATAGAGCATAGTGATTCCCATGGGGGACCAGTACTGAAAAGCACAAACGTACTGTACGTGTGAAATATTCTTTAACATAATAATGAATACAGATCTGCCCTGTGTGATCGCAGAAGATCTGTGTCAACTGAATATTTCTCAGATCAAATCTGTACAGTTAGAAGAATCACTAACACTTGAAACCATATTTCCACAGTGCAATGTTTCGCAATAATTAATTATGTTGTAACACTATCATCCTGTAAACTTTATTCTAACAACAATTTATGTGAGAGAGGGGAACATTTTCTCACAGAGTTCCCAGAAATCCAACTGCATTCAACTCCCAACACTAACTCTGCAAACAATTCCTAACTACAAAGCTCTGTTTTGAAGGCGAAAGGGCAATTGTATATGCTAATTACATGAAACAAATAGCATATGTATGTAATAGCATATTTTTATTTGGTCAAAACAAATTGTGGAAGACAATACATTCTCCTCTCAGCCTAGTCAATTCAAATCAAATGTTTGTGTGTCACCATGTGTTTGAGTGTCCGTGCCACGTGCATGTGTTTGAGTGTCTGTGCCACGTGCATGTGTTTGAGTGTCTGTGCCACGTGCATGTGTTTGAGTGTCTGTGCCACGTGCATGTGTTTGAGTGTCTGTGCCACGTGCACGTGTTTGAGTGTCTGTGCCACTTGCATGTGTTTGAGTGTCTGTGCCACGTGCATGTGTTTGAGTGTCCGTGCTACGTGCATGTGTTTGAGTGTCCGTGCCACGTGGATGTGTTTGAGTGTCTGTGCCACGTGCATGTGTTTGAATGTCTGTGCCACGTGCATGTGTTTGAGTGTCTGTGCCACGTGCATGTGTTTGAGTGTCTGTGCCACGTGCATGTGTCTGAGTGTCTGTGCAACGTGCATGTGTTTGAGTGTCTGTGCACGTGCATGTGTTTGAGTGTCTGTGCCACGTGCATGTGTTTGAGTGTCTGTGCCACGTGCATGTGTTTGAATGTCTGTGCCACGTGCATGTGTTTGAGTGTCTGTGCCACGTGCATGTGTTTGAGTATTTGTGCCACGTGCATGTGTTTGAGTGTCTGTGCCACGTGCATGTGTTTGAGTGTCTGTGCCACGTGCATGTGTTTGAGTGTCTGTGCCACGTGCATGTGTTTGAGTGTCTGTGCCACGTGCATGTGTTTGAGTGTCTGTGCCACGTGCATGTGTTTGAGTATTTGTGCCACGTGCATGTGTTTGAGTGTCTGTGCAACTTGCATGTGTTTGAGTGTCTGTGCCACGTTCATGTGTTTGAGTGTCTGTGCCACGTGCATGTGTTTGAATGTCTGTGCCACGTGCATGTGTTTGAGTGTCTGTGCCACGTGCATGTGTTTGAGTATTTGTGCCACGTGCATGTGTTTGAGTGTCTGTGCCACGTGCATGTGTTTGAGTGTCTGTGCCACGTGCATGTGTTTGAGTGTCTGTGCCACGTGCATGTGTTTGAGTGTCTGTGCCACGTGCATGTGTTTGAGTGTCTGTGCCACGTGCATGTGTTTGAGTGTCTGTGCCACGTGCACGTGTTTGAGTGTCTGTGCCACTTGCATGTGTTTGAGTGTCTGTGCCACGTGCATGTGTTTGAGTGTCCGTGCTACGTGCATGTGTTTGAGTGTCCGTGCCACGTGGATGTGTTTGAGTGTCTGTGCCACGTGCATGTGTTTGAATGTCTGTGCCACGTGCATGTGTTTGAGTGTCTGTGCCACGTGCATGTGTTTGAGTGTCTGTGCCACGTGCATGTGTCTGAGTGTCTGTGCAACGTGCATGTGTTTGAGTGTCTGTGCACGTGCATGTGTTTGAGTGTCTGTGCCACGTGCATGTGTTTGAGTGTCTGTGCCACGTGCACGTGTTTGAGTGTCTGTGCCACTTGCATGTGTTTGAGTGTCTGTGCCACGTGCATGTGTTTGAGTGTCCGTGCTACGTGCATGTGTTTGAGTGTCCGTGCCACGTGGATGTGTTTGAGTGTCTGTGCCACGTGCATGTGTTTGAATGTCTGTGCCACGTGCATGTGTTTGAGTGTCTGTGCCACGTGCATGTGTTTGAGTGTCTGTGCCACGTGCATGTGTCTGAGTGTCTGTGCAACGTGCATGTGTTTGAGTGTCTGTGCACGTGCATGTGTTTGAGTGTCTGTGCCACGTGCATGTGTTTGAGTGTCTGTGCCACGTGCATGTGTTTGAATGTCTGTGCCACGTGCATGTGTTTGAGTGTCTGTGCCACGTGCATGTGTTTGAGTATTTGTGCCACGTGCATGTGTTTGAGTGTCTGTGCCACGTGCATGTGTTTGAGTGTCTGTGCCACGTGCATGTGTTTGAGTGTCTGTGCCACGTGCATGTGTTTGAGTGTCTGTGCCACGTGCATGTGTTTGAGTGTCTGTGCCACGTGCATGTGTTTGAGTATTTGTGCCACGTGCATGTGTTTGAGTGTCTGTGCAACTTGCATGTGTTTGAGTGTCTGTGCCACGTTCATGTGTTTGAGTGTCTGTGCCACGTGCATGTGTTTGAGTGTCTGTGCCACGTGCATGTGTTTGAGTGTCTGTGCCACGTGCATGTGTTTGAATGTCTGTGCCACGTGCATGTGTTTGAGTGTCTGTGCCACGTGCATGTGTTTGAGTATTTGTGCCACGTGCATGTGTTTGAGTGTCTGTGCCACGTGCATGTGTTTGAGTGTCTGTGCCACGTGCATGTGTTTGAGTGTCTGTGCCACGTGCATGTGTTTGAGTGTCTGTGCCACGTGCATGTGTTTGAGTGTCTGTGCCACGTGCATGTGGTTGAGTGTCTGTGCCACGTGCACGTGTTTGAGTGTCTGTGCCACTTGCATGTGTTTGAGTGTCTGTGCCACGTGCATGTGTTTGAGTGTCCGTGCTACGTGCATGTGTTTGAGTGTCCGTGCCACGTGGATGTGTTTGAGTGTCTGTGCCACGTGCATGTGTTTGAATGTCTGTGCCACGTGCATGTGTTTGAGTGTCTGTGCCACGTGCATGTGTTTGAGTGTCTGTGCCACGTGCATGTGTCTGAGTGTCTGTGCAACGTGCATGTGTTTGAGTGTCTGTGCACGTGCATGTGTTTGAGTGTCTGTGCCACGTGCATGTGTTTGAGTGTCTGTGCCACGTGCATGTGTTTGAATGTCTGTGCCACGTGCATGTGTTTGAGTGTCTGTGCCACGTGCATGTGTTTGAGTATTTGTGCCACGTGCATGTGTTTGAGTGTCTGTGCCACGTGCATGTGTTTGAGTGTCTGTGCCACGTGCATGTGTTTGAGTGTCTGTGCCACGTGCATGTGTTTGAGTGTCTGTGCCACGTGCATGTGTTTGAGTGTCTGTGCCACGTGCATGTGTTTGAGTATTTGTGCCACGTGCATGTGTTTGAGTGTCTGTGCAACTTGCATGTGTTTGAGTGTCTGTGCCACGTTCATGTGTTTGAGTGTCTGTGCCACGTGCATGTGTTTGAGTGTCTGTGCCACGTGCATGTGTTTGAGTGTCTGTGCCACGTGCATGTGTTTGAGTGTCCGTGCCACGTGCATGTGTTTGAATGTCTGTGCCACGTGCATGTGTTTGAGTGTCTGTGCCACGTGCATGTGTTTGAGTATTTGTGCCACGTGCATGTGTTTGAGTGTCTGTGCCACGTGCATGTGTTTGAGTGTCTGTGCCACGTGCATGTGTTTGAGTGTCTGTGCCACGTGCATGTGTTTGAGTTTCCGTGCCACGTGCATGTGTTTGAGTGTCTGTGCCACGTGCATGTGTTTGAGTGTCCGTGCCACGTGCATGTGTTTGAGTGGCCGTGCCACGTGCATGTGTTTGAGTGTCCGTGCCACGTGCATGTGTTTGAATGTCTGTGCCATGTGCATGTGTTTGAATGTCTGTGTCACGTGCATGTGTTTGAGTGTCCGTGCCACGTGCATGTGTTTGAGTATTTGTGCCACGTGCATGTGTTTGAGTGTCTGTGCCACGTGCATGTGTTTGAGTATTTGTGCCACGTGCATGTGTTTGAGTATTTGTGCCACGTGCATGTGTTTGAGTGTCTGTGCCACGTGCATGTGTTTGAGTGTCTGTGCCACGTGCATGTGTTTGAGTGTCCGTGCCACGTGCATGTGTTTGAGTGTCTGTGCCACGTGCATGTGTTTGAGTGTCTGTGCCACGTGCATGTGTTTGAGTGTCCGTGCCACGTGCATGTGTTTGAGTGGCCGTGCCACGTGCATGTGTTTGAGTGTCCGTGCCACGTGCATGTGTTTGAATGTCTGTGCCATGTGCATGTGTTTGAATGTCTGTGTCACGTGCATGTGTTTGAGTGTCCGTGCCACGTGCATGTGTTTGAGTGCCCGTGCCACGTGCATGTGTTTGAGTGTCTGTGCCACGTGCATGTGTTTGAGTGCCCGTGCCACGTGCATGTGTTTGACTGTCCGTGCCACGTGCATGTGTTTGAGTGTCTGTGCCACTTGCATGTGTTTGAGTGCCCGTGCCACGTGCATGTGTTTGAGTGTCTGTGCCACTTGCATGTGTTTGAGTGCCCGTGCCACGTGCATGTGTTTGAGTGTCTGTGCCACTTGCATGTGTTTGAGTGCCCGTGCCACGTGCATGTGTTTGAGTGTCTGTGCCACGTGCATGTGTTTGAGTGCCCGTGCCACGTGCATGTGTTTGAGTGTCTGTGCCACGTGCATGTGTTTGAGTGCCCGTGCCACGTGCATGTGTTTGAGTGTCTGTGCCATGTGCATGTGTTTGAGTGTCTGTGCAGAACAGGGTTGCAGAGTATATCTGCAGTCCGTCACACAGGCTGTTAGCATACAGGCTTTTACAACTCCATCAGGGCAGTGTCAAGGTACCTGTCAATCACAACAAATCAGCCCCACCCCCAGCACTCCAAGGACCCTTTCACCACCTCCTCCACCCTCCCACCTTTCGACCCTCCCCCCTCACTCCGCCAGAGCGCATGACAGCATACTGTAAATACAGCTCTATTTACCAATGCATATTGTCCTGTTTTCAATATGCTCATACTTAGACAACAAGGAAAAGGACGAGGAAAAGGAGGAGCAGTATGGAGAAGAGCAGGAGGAGGAGGAGGAGCAGGAGGAGGTGGGTGAAATAGAAAAGAGTAACAGGATATTGATATTATGCGATCGATCAGTGTTTGGTTCTCCATGCTGGTGTTGAAGTAGCCGAGTCCCCAACAACTGGATCGGCCTGTGACCTGACTTCCGCTTTTAGATGTTAACAAGGCAACACTCCATCATACCTCCTCCACATTCACTGGATTGGGTGAACAGTGCAGAAGAGAACCTCCCCTTTCTCGTCAAGACCAGTATGTAGGGGATATACATTCAGGCGTTTATTTTACTCCTGCTACGTTAGGTTAGTGTTGAAGTGGCTGTGTTGGCGTTTACATTGTGGCATAATCATAAATGGCATGTGTGTAAGTGTGTGTGTATTTCTGTGTCTTTGTGTGTTACAGCACATTCTTGCTAATTGTGTGTTTGTTGTGTGTGACAGAGCTTCATTTGCAGCTCGCTATAATAAGATTAACACGAGGATGGCATCGCGACACAAAGCAGGCCCGAGACACTTCTCACAGAACATGAATCGGGGACAAACACGTATTTCCCAGGCAGATGGGAGCAGTGGCGCGGGCATTAAGCATACCCCTTTATGGTGGAGATGTTAATTGTGTACCATTACTTCTAAACTGCAGGTTTGTTGTATTAATCACTGTGCTAACTGATGCAGAGCTACAAAGGTAGCCCGGGGCGAGAGAGAGAAGGAGCGAGAGCTGAAGATGGAGGATAAAGGATTACCCTGTCCACCATATGGAGATGGCACCGCTTTGAAAAGAGCTGCTTTAAATGCCCGTGCCTACTGATCACTATGGTGCCACTGGAAAGAAATTACATTTTTTTTTCAGAGAAAGACACTGGGGCAGTGGAGTGTGGGGGGATGAAGGTTTATGTGTGTGTGTGCATGCGTGTGTGTGTGCGTGTGTGTGTGTGTGCATGTGAGTTTGTGTATGTGTGTGTGTACTTGATACCTTGTTTTACATGGACAGAGTACAAAAGCAGTAAAATAATGAAAGCATAGGGTGGTGAATGCCTGGTTTTGCCGTGTTACACTTCCCATTGGATTCGTCTGAGATCTTTGCTGAACAGGGATTCAGGATCGGAAGAGGATAATGTTCGAAGAAGAGGATCATGTCAGCCCTTGAACCTGTTCATTTAGACTAGCCCCTATGTCTGACTAATTTACTCTGTAATTTACTATGATTAGCACATATACAAAAGAGCTGATTAAAAATCCATATTTGGGGTTGTCTGTAGCAATTGGTTTGGTTTTAACAAATCAATCCAATTGTCTTTCTAGGATCTTTCTTTATCTTTCCAGTTGATTGTTTTTGGTTGATTTCTTGAGACCTTTGAAAATACCGAGTGCAGAAATATGTCTACACTCTTAGAAAACAGGGTTCCAAAAGGGTTCTTCGGCTGTCCCCATAGGACAACTCTATTTGGTTCTAGGTACAACCCTTTTGGGTTCCATGTAGAGACCTCTGTGGAAAGTGTTCTAAATGGAACCAAAAGGGTTCTACTTGTAAACAAAAGGGTTCTAACTGAAACCAAAAAGGGTTCTTCAAAGTATTATCCTATGAGGACAGCTGAAATCCCATCAAAATCAGTCAGTTGAAGCTAGAGAATCTGTTTTTTTGGCATTGAACCCTCTATGTAAAGATGAGACTCTCATGAACACGATGGTGTCATCCGTTCTGCTCTACGACCCCCACCAGCGTCATCGGAGTCGTCTGAAGTATAGACGATCTGCCAACTTCTGTCTGAACGGTTTGGGCTACACATTAATATGACCCCTCTATGGAAAAGAGTCTCTCACTTTGCTCTAAGACGCCCGCAAGCCGCACAAGACTCGTCTGAAGGTCGTCGGACACCAGTTTAAAATTGAATGGAAATATATATGGACGTACTTTAGTGCCTAAAATACAGGGTTTCCTGATCTTTATTATATCACTCAGATATATGACAGACACTTCAGAACAAACTTCCTTTTGATTAATTATTTTTTTACTATCTGTTTATCCTTGTAAGAAGCTGTTATTGAATGTGTTTCTATGGGCTAGTAATAGCAGTAAGGCCTATCTCTTATTCAATGTGTTTCTATGGGCTAGTAATAGCAATAAGGCCTATCTGTTATTCAATGTGTTTCTATGGGCTAGTAATAGCAGTAAGGCCTATCTGTTATTCAATGGGTTTCTATGGGCTAGTAATAGCAGTAAGGCATATCTGTTATTCAATGTTTTTCTATGGGCTAGTAATAGCAGTAAGGCCTATCTGTTATTCAATGTGTTTCTATGGGCTAGTAATAGCAGTAAGGCCTATCTGTTATTCAATGGGTTTCTATGTGCTAGTAATAGCAGTAAGGCCTATCTGTTATTCAATGTGTTTCTATGGGCTAGTAATAGCAGTAAGGTCTATCTGTTACTCAATGTGTTTCTATGGGCTAGTAATAGCAGTAAGGCCCATCTGTTATTCAATGGGTTTCTATGGGCTAGTAATAGCAGTAAGGCATATCTGTTATTCAATGTTTTTCTATGGGCTAGTAATAGCAGTAAGGCATATCTGTTATTCAATGTGTTTCTATGGGCTAGTAATAGCAGTAAGGCCTATCTGTTATTCAATGTGTTTCTATGGGCTAGTAATAGCAGTAAGGCCTATCTGTTATTCAATGTGTTTCTATGGGCTAGTAATAGCAGTAAGGCCTGTCTGTTATTCAATGTGTTTCTATGGGCTAGTAATAGCAGTAAGGCCTATCTGTTATTCAATGTGTTTCTATGGGCTAGTAATAGCAGTAAGGCCTATCTGTTATTCAATGTGTTTCTATGGGCTAGTAATAGCAGTAAGGCCCATCTGTTATTCAATGGGTTTCTATGGGCTAGTAATAGCAGTAAGGCATATCTGTTATTCAATGTGTTTCTATGGGCTAGTAATAGCAGTAAGGCCCATCTGTTATTCAATGTTTTTCTATGGGCTAGTAATAGCAGTAAGGCATATCTGTTATTCAATGTGTTTCTATGGGCTAGTAATAGCAGTAAGGCCTATCTGTTATTCAATGTGTTTCTATGGGCTAGTAATAGCAGTAAGCCTATCTGTTATTCAATGTGTTTCTATGGGCTAGTAATAGCAGTAAGGCATATCTGTTATTCAATGTTTTTCTATGGGCTAGTAATAGCAGTAAGGCATATCTGTTATTCAATGTGTTTCTATGGGCTAGTAATAGCAGTAAGGCCTATCTGTTATTCAATGTGTTTCTATGGGCTAGTAATAGCAGTAAGGTCTATCTGTTATTCAATGTGTTCTATGCGCTAGTAATAGCAGTAAGGCATATCTGTTATTCAATGTGTTTCTATGGGCTAGTAATAGCAGTAAGGCCTATCTGTTATTCAATGTGTTTCTATGGGCTAGTAATAGCAGTAAGGCCTGTCTGTTATTCAATGTGTTTCTATGGGCTAGTAATAGCAGTAAGGCCTATCTGTTATTCAATGTGTTTCTATGGGCTAGTAATAGCAGTAAGGCCTATCTGTTATTCAATGTGTTTCTATGGGCTAGTAATAGCAGTAAGGCCCATCTGTTATTCAATGGGTTTCTATGGGCTAGTAATAGCAGTAAGGCATATCTGTTATTCAATGTGTTTCTATGGGCTAGTAATAGCAGTAAGGCCCATCTGTTATTCAATGTTTTTCTATGGGCTAGTAATAGCAGTAAGGCATATCTGTTATTCAATGTTTTTCTATGGGCTAGTAATAGCAGTAAGGCCTATCTGTTATTCAATGTGTTTCTATGGGCTAGTAATAGCAGTAAGGCCTATCTGTTATTCAATGTGTTTCTATGGGCTAGTAATAGCAGTAAGGTCTATCTGTTAATGAATGTGTTTCTATGGGCTAGTAATAGCAGTAAAGCCAAATTCAATGTTTCATCAAATCATTTGTTGATATTTTTGTCTGACACCTTAAGGGGTCCTAAAAATCAAATAGCTAAAAAAATCCTTGGTATGATCCTCCTAAAATAATTCCATATGTAGCTTAGTAGAACCCCCCCCCCCCCCCCAGTAAAGTCTACACCTGTTGTACTCGACACATGTGACTAATAAAATGTGATTTGATTGAAAGGACAGGCAGGTGACAAGCACACAAACAGACCTTTGAATGTATGACGGTATGCCTCAATGCCCTCCTCTGTGTTAGTTCGATCGCGGTCGGAACAGACCCGGCCATTTAAAGACCTTACCGGCACAAGAGTACCTCTGTGTGAATGGGAAAGTCAGACAGACCCAAGACCGTACGTGGAACACCAGCCTGCACTTACTGACACACTGTGGCTTTGCATGTAGATTCACCTTGTCAGAATTCATGAATTCCAAGGCAATTATCAGAGAGATTAGGTTATAAGACAAAACTAGACACATTCATGTAGTTTTTGAAAAATGTTAAATGCTAATGTTATGAGAACTGGTGGTTTATGCATATGTATTTGTGTAACAATCTGATACTGTGGTCTCTAGGCTCTCCGGTCAAGAGGCTTGGTTCACTGAGACAGCAGAGCACTGAGAGCTTGTAGGGTTCAATAGTGTAACTCTGGTGCTCTGGGGGACTCATTTCATATATTTAACATTGCTTACAGTAAAGGATACTGCATGTTCTATACTCACCTTTAAGCATTTACATACCAAATTGAAAACACTTTTAGAGAAGATTGGCTGGCGAAATGGTGATTATATATTTCATGAAATAAATGTTTTATTTCATACATTCTAAATGTTTGATCAAAATCCTTGTGATATAAATAATTATAAAGATTACAGTAACCCTCTCCTTTGTGAATGCAATGAAACCTCCAAAGAAGTTTCAGACATTTGACATAACTGCAAGCAACAGAGATATAGTGCAGTATTTCTTCAGTGTTCCTCCATCCTTTCACTTCATCCAAAGCTCTTCTCCCTCCATCTCTCCTTTCATTCCTTCTCTGTTTTTTGCGCAGTTGGTGGGCAATCCTAGTGGAGTCTTTCTCATTTATTTTTGTTCCCCTCCAATTGCTCTCAGCTGCAGAGCTGTTGATGTTAATGGGACTGTTGGCTGTCTCATGGATTCTTAGGGGGCCCCTGGTTGGGAGTTCACAACACAGACCAGAGGACACTCATCCACTGGTTTTAATTAGAGATGATGCTATCCCTATCTCTCATTATTGTGCTCTCTCTCTCTCTCTCTCTCTCTCTCTCTCTCTCTCTCTCTCTCTCTCTCTCTCTCTCTCTCTCTCTCTCTCTCTCTCTCTCTCTCTCTCTCTCTCTCTCTCTCTCTCTCTCTCTCTCTCTCTCTCTCTCTCTCTCTCTCTCTCTCTCTCTCTCTCTCTCTCTCTCTCTCTCTCTCTCTCTCTCTCTCTCCAATCCACAGGAGCCTAATCACTCTACCACTGTTGCCTGGTCTCAATCAGAGGAGGCAAACAAACAACACACTCTTTTGTTCCTCCCTTAACTTGCACATGATCCACTATCATAGCCCCATTGGCCCAACCCTTCCCTGCCACCCAACCAGGAGAGCCAAGTGCCTCAGCCTGTCATCTATCCCATTCATGTGGCCCTTCGAGTGCCTGCAAGAGTCCCCTGGTCTGGGGAAGGGCTGGAGCTGGTATGCCAGTGGTTATGCTCACTGCACATAGTTCATGGTGGCTCCCAGACTGCTTTCTGCCAGCTAATAGCAGGCCTTAAGGACCTGGGCAGAGTCTGGTAATCATTTAAGGCATTGTTGGGCTCTGACTTCTGCAGAAATGCCTCTAAATTGAGGAATCATCCACCATGTCTTGTTGACGGGTGTTGCTTCAGACTAAAGGGGCAGAAAGTGAAATAAAAGGTTTTGGTGTGGTAGAAAGCCATCATATTAAAATGCTAGTTTTGTCCCTCTGTGCAAAGCTTGCACTGTGGCTTCCTAGACAGAGTTTGTTGGCAGGGTCCTGAGTTGGTCACTCATTTTTGGAGAAGGGAATTAGCAAACGCTAAGGATTGTCAGCAGGTTTATGCTAGGAAGACAAAGTCTTGCAACTCCAGCCAGGAGGCAGCGAGGCCTCCTGAGGGTGTGGGCTGATGACGTGGATGCACACACACACACACACACACACACACACACACACACACACACACACACACACACACACACACACACACACACACACACACACACACACACACACACAGTCGTTCTTCAGAAGTGGTGTGAATTGGGGATTGAAGAAAAAGGTGCATATGCTCACAAACTTTGTACTGCATGTTTGAAATATTTACCTGAATTAGGTTGTAAGGTGATGCGACAATCAATGCTGTGTGAGAATTCTCCAACTCTATGCAGTAATCATAATTTGTTAACGCTAAATGTCAATAATATGGACGTCAGAATAAATAGTAAATCATTTGGAATGTGGCAGTTGTTACCCAAATGCCAATTACTGTACATTATGATATTAACAAGAATTGAGCCCAATTGTAAAGCAAGTGCCATGCTAAGAACATTTAAATCTGTGGGACAGCCCTTTTTGTGGATCCGGTGAACTCGGTGTGCCAAGAAGTATGTGAATGTCCTGAGGGGGTTTCACAGTCATCTGACGTTTTGACTATAGAGTGCATTCGGGAAAGTATTCAGACCCCTTGACTTTTTCCACATTTTGTTACACTACAGACTTATTCTAAAATTGATAAAAGTTGTTTTCCCTCATCAATCTACACACAATACCCCATAATGACAAAAAAAATAACAATGACATTTCACAATTATATAAGTATTCAGACCCTTAACTTTGTTGAAGCACCTTTGGCAGTGATTACAGCCTGAGTCTGCTTGGATATGATGCTACGAGCTTGGCACACCTGTATTTTGGCAGTTTCTCCCATTCTTCTCTGCAGATCCTCTCAAGCTCTGTCAGGCTGGATGGGGAGCGTCGCTGCACAGCCATTTTCAGGTCTCTCCGGAGATGTTCGATTGGTTTCAAGTCTGGACTCTGGCTGGGCCACTCAAGGACATTCAGAGACTTGTCCGGAAGCTACTCCTGCGTTGTCTTGACTGTGTGCTTCGGGTCGTTGTCCTGTTGGATGGTGAACCTTTGCCCCAGTCGGAGGTCCTAAGTCTTCTGGAGCAGGTTTTCATCAAGCATCTCTCTGTACTTTGTTCCATTTTTGCCTCGATCCTGACTAGTCTCCCGGTCCCTAAAAAACATCCCCACAGCATGATGCTGCCACCATCATGCTTCACCGTAGGGATGGTGCCAGGTTTCCTCCAGATGTGACACTTGGTCAAAGAGTTCAATCTTGGTTTCATCAGACCAGAGAATCTTGTTTCTCATGGTCTGAGAATCCTTGGGTGCCTTTTGGCAATCTCCAAGTGGGATGTCATGTGCCTTTTACTGAGGAGTGGTTTCCATCTGGCCATTTTACCATAAAGGCCTGATTGGTGGAGTGCTGCAGAGATGGTTGTCCTTCTGGAAGGTTCTCCCATCTCCACAGAGAAATTCTGGAGCTCACCTCCCTGACCAAGGCCCTTCTCCCCCGATTGCTCAGTTTAACTGAGTGGTCAAATAGTCTTGGTAGTTCCAAACTTCTTTAATTTAAGAATGATGGGGCCACTGTGTTCTTGGGGACCTTCAATACTGCAGAAATATTTTAGTACCATTCCCCAGATTTGTGCCTCGACACAATCCTGTCTTGGAGCTCTATGGACAATTTCTTAGACCTCATGGCTTGGTTTTTGTTCTGACATGCACTGTCAACTGTGGGACCTTATATAGACAGGTGTGTGCCTTTCCAAATCATGTCCAATCAATTGAATTGACCACAGGTGGACTCCAATCAAGTTGTAGAAACATCTCATGGATGATCAATGGAAACAGGATGCACCTGAGCTCAATTTAGGGTCTCATAAAAAAGGGTCTGAATACTTATGTAAATAAGGTATTTCATTTTTTTTTTATATATATATATATACATTTGCAAACATTTCTAAAAACCCGTTTTTGCTTCGTCATTATGAGGTATTGTGTGTAGATTGATGAGGAAATTGTTTTATTTGATACATTTAATAATAAGGCCATAATGTAATAAAATGTGGAAAAAGTCTTCTGAATGCTTTCCGAATGCACAGTAAGGTCAAAGTCAAAGGTTCTGAATGCTTTCCGAATGCACAGTAAGGTCAAATTCAAGGGTTCTGAATGCTTTCCGAACGCACAGTAAGGTCAAAGTCAAGGGTTCTGAATGCTTTCCGAACGCACAGTAAGGTCAAAATCAAGGGTTCTGAATGCTTTCCGAACGCACAGTAAGGTCAAAGTGCGCTACGCACGAGCCCCACCTTAGAAGTGAGCTACGTTATTAGACTAGTAGCTTTCTGTATTACAGTTCAGACTTGAAAAGTGTGTGTCTGTGTCAGGCGATGTGTGATGTGGTGTGTGAGTGATGGTGGGGGTTGCTGTGAATGTTGGTTATGGGTGCTGTGTGTATGGGGGTGCTGTGCCGTGTGTGTGTGTGTATTAAGTATCTATATTTGCATATGGTAGTATAAAAAAGTTATATTCTCATTTTAAACATGTCATATTTTGTACTTTTATTTGGATCATCTCTGTGTTCTACATCAGCCCTGTCCAGCACAGTAGAGTAGAGTACAGCAGAGGACAGTAGAGTACAGTACAGTAGAGTACAGTACAGCAGAGGACAGTACATTAGAGGACATTAGAGTACAGATTACAGTACAGTAGAGGACAGTACAGCAGAGTAGAGGACAATAGAGTGGAGGAGAGTACAGTAGAGGACAGAACAGTACAGTACAGTGGGGGACAGTAGAGAAGAGTACAATACATTGCAGTACAGTATAGTAGAGTACATTGCAGTAGAGGACAGTAGAGTAGTGTACAGTAGAGTAGGGTACAACACATTACAGTAGAGTACCGTAGAAGACAGTAGAGAAGGATACAATACATTACTGTGCAATATAGTAGAGTGCAGTACAGTAGAGGACAGTAGAGTAGAGGGCAGTAGAGTAGGGTACAATACATTACAGTAGAGTACAGTACAGTAGAGGACAGTAGAGTAGGGTACAATACATTACAGTAAAGTACAGTAGAGTACAGTACAGTAGAGAAGGGTAGAATACATTACAGTATGAGGACAGTACAGTAGAGGACAGTAGAGTAGGGTACAATACATTACAGTAGAGAACAGTACAGTAGAGGACAGTAGAGTAGGGTACAATACATTACAGTAGAGGACAGCAGAGCAGGGTCCAATACAGTAGAGGACAGTATAGTAGGGTACAATACATTACAGTAGAGAACAGTAGAGTAGGGTACAATACATTACAGTAGAGGACAGTACAGTAGAGGACAGTAGAGTAGGGTACAATACATTACAGTAGAGGACAGCAGAGCAGGGTCCAATACATTAGAGGACAGTAGAGTAGGGTACAATACATTACAGTAGAGAACAGTAGAGTAGGGTACAATACATTACAGTAGAGGCCAGTACAGTAGAGGACAGTAGAGTAGGTTACAATACATTACAGTAGAGTACAGTACCGTAGAGGACAGTAGAGAAGGGTAGAATACATTACAGTAGAGGAAAGTACAGTAGAGGACAGTAGAGTAGGTTACAATACATTACAGTAGAGTACAGTACAGTACAGTACAGTAGGGTAGAATACATTACAGTAGAGTACAGTACAGTACAGTACAGTAGAGAAGGGAAGGATACATTACAGTAGAGGACAGTACAGTAGAGGACAGTAGAGTAGGGTACAATACATTACAGTAAAGTACAGTACAGTACAGTACAGTAGAGAAGGGTAGAATACATTACAGTAGAGGACAGTACAGTAGAGGACAGTAGAGTAGGGTACAATACATTACAGTAGAGAACAGTAGAGTAGGGTACAATACATTACAGTAGAGGACAGTACAGTAGAGGACAGTAGAGTAGAATACAGTACTGTAGAATACAGTACAGAAGATGACAGTAGAGTAGGGTACAATACATTACAGTAGAGGACAGTAGAGTAGGGTACAGTACAGTAGAGGACAGTACATTAGAGGACAGTAGAGTAGGTTACAATACATTACAGTAGAGTACAGTACTGTAGAGGACAGTAGAGTAGAATACAGTACAGTATATTACAGTACAGAAGATGACAGTAGAGTAGGGTACAATACATTACAGTAGAGTACAGTACTGTAGAGGACAGTAGAGTGGAATACAGTACAGTAGAATACAGTACAGAAGATGACAGTAGAGTAGGGTACAATACATTACAGTAGAGGACAGTAGAGTAGGGTACAGTACAGTAGAGGACAGTACATTAGAGGACAGTACAATAGAGGACAGTACAGTAGGGTACAATACATTACAGTAGAGTACAGTACAGTAGAGGACAGTAGAGGCGGTGGCCCGTTCCTGTAGGTTCATGCTCTACAACATCCGCAGAGTACGACTCTGCCTCACACAGGAAGCGGCGCAGGTCCTAATCCAGGCACTTGTCATCTCCCGTCTGGATTACTGCAACTCGCTGTTGGCTGGGCTCCCTGCCTGTGCCATTAAACCCCTACAACTCATCCAGAACGCCGCAGCCCGTCTGGTGTTCAACCTTCCCAAGTTCTCTCACGTCACCCCGCTCCTCCGCTCTCTCCACTGGCTTCCAGTTGAAGCTCGCATCCGCTACAAGACCATGGTGCTTGCCTACGGAGCTGTGAGGGGAACGGCACCGCAGTACCTCCAGGCTCTGATCAGGCCCTACACCCAAACAAGGGCACTGCGTTCATCCACCTCTGGCCTGCTCGCCTCCCTACCACTGAGGAAGTACAGTTCCCGCTCAGCCCAGTCAAAACTGTTCGCTGCTCTGGCCCCCAATGTTGGAACAAACTCCCTCACGACGCCAGGACAGCGGAGTCAATCACCACCTTCCGGAGACACCTGAAACCCCACCTCTTCAAGGAATACCTAGGATAGGATAAAGTAATCCTTCTCACCCCCCCCTTTAAATGATTTAGATGCACTATTGTAAAGTGGCTGTTCCACTGGATGTCAGAAGGTGAATTCACCAATTTGTAAGTCGCTCTGGATAAGAGCGTCTGCTAAATGACTTAAATGTAATGTAAATGTAGAGTAGAGTACAATTCATTAAAGTAGAGTACAGTAGAGTACAGTACAGTAGAGTGGGGTACAATACATTACTGTAGAGTACAGTACATTAGAGGACAGTACAGTAGGGTACAATACATTTCAGTAGAGTACAGTACAGTAGAGGACAGTAGAGTAGGGTACAATACATTACAGTAGAGGACAGTACAGTAGAGGACAGTAGAGTAGAGGACAGTAGAGTAGGGTACAATACATTAAAGTAGAGGACAGTACAGTAGAGGACAGCAGAGTAGAGGACAGTAGAGTAGGGTACAATACATTACAGTAGAGGACAGTACAGTAGAGGACAGTAGAGTAGAGGACAGTAGAGTAGGGTACAATACATTACAGTAGAGGACAGTACAGTAGAGGACAGTAGAGTAGAGGACAGTAGAGTAGGGTACAATACATTACAGTAGAGGACAGTAGAGTAGAGGACAGTAGAGTAGGGTACAATACATTACAGTAGAGGACAGTACAGTAGAGGACAGTAGAGTAGAGTAGAGGACAGTACAGTAGAGGACAGTAGAGTAGAGGACAGTAGAGTAGAGTACAATACATTACAGTAGAGGACAGTACAGTAGAGGACAGTAGAGTAGGGTACAATACATTACAGTAGAGGACAGTATTGTAGGGTACAATACATTACAGTAGAGGACAGTAGAGTAGGGTACAATACATTACAGTAGAGGACAGTAGAGTAGAGGACAGTAGCGTAGGGTACAATACATTACAGTAGAGGACAGTATTGTAGGGTACAATACATTACAGTAGAGGACAGTAGAGTAGGGTACAATACATTACAGTAGAGGACAGTAGAGTAGAGGACAGTAGAGTAGGGTACAATACATTACAGTAGAGGACAGTACAGTAGAGGACAGTAGAGTAGAGGACAGTAGAGCAGGTTACAATGCATTACAGTAGAGGACAGTACAGTAGAGGACAGTAGAGTAGAGGACAGTAGAGTAGGGTACAATACATTACAGTAGAGGACAGTACAGTAGAGGACAGTCGAGTAGAGGACAGTAGAGTAGGGTACAATACATTACAGTAGAGGACAGTACAGTAGAGGACAGTAGAGTAGAGGACAGTAGAGTAGGGTACAATACATTACAGTAGAGGACAGTACAGTAGAGGACAGTAGAGTAGAGGACAGTAGAGTAGGGTACAATACATTACAGTAGAGGACAGTACAGTAGAGGATAGTAGAGTGGGGTACAATACATTACAGTAGAGGACAGTAGAGGACAGTAGAGTGGGGTACAATACATTATTTTTTATTTATTTCATTTTATTTCACCTTTATTTAACCAGGTAGGCTAGTTGAGAACAATTCTCATTTGCAAATGCGACCTGGCCAAGATAAAGCATAGCAGTGTGAACAGACAACACAGAGTTACACATGGAGTAAACAATTAACAAGTCAATAACACAGTAGAAAAAAAAGAGTCTATACTTTGTGTGCAAAAGGCATGAGGAGGTAGGCGAATAATTACAATTTTACAGATTAACACTGGAGTGATAAATGATCAGATGGTCATGTACAGGTAGAGATATAGGTGTGCAAAAGAGCAGAAAAGTAAATAAATAAAAACAGTATGGGGATGAGGTAGGTAAAAATGGGTGGGCTATTTACCTATAGACTATGTACATTTGCAGCGATCGGTTAGCTGCTCAGATAACAGATGTTTGAAGTTGGTGAGGGAGATAAATGTCTCCAACTTCAGCGATTTTTGCAATTCGTTCCAGTCACAGGCAGCAGAGAACTGGAACGAAAGGCGGCCAAATGAGGTGTTGGCTTTAGGGATGATCAGTGAGATACACCTGCTGGAGCGTGTGCTACGGGTGGGTGTTGCCATCGTGACCAGTGAACTGAGATAAGGCAGAGCTTTACCGAGCATGGACTTGTAGATGACCTGGAGCCAGTGGGTCTAGCGACGAATATGTAGCGAGGGTCAGCCGACTAGAGCATACAGGTCGCAGTGGTGGGTGGTATAATGGTGCTTTAGTGATAAAACGGATGGCACTGTGATAAACTGCATCCAGTTTGCTGAGTAGAGTGTTGGAAGCTATTTTGTAGATAACATCGCCGAAGTCGAGGATCGGTAGGATAGTCAGTTTTACTAGGGTAAGTTTTGCGGCGTGAGTGAAGGAGGCTTTGTGGCAGAATAGAAAGCCGACTCTAGATTTGATTTTCGATTGGAGATGTTTGATATGAGTCTGGAAGTAGAGTTTACAGTCTAGCCAGACACCTAGGTACTTATAGATGTCCACATATTCAAGGTCGGAACCTTCCAGGGTGGTGATGCTAGTCGGGCGTGCGGGTGCAGGCAGCGAACGGTTGAAAAGCATGCATTTGGTTTTACTAGCGTTTAAGAGCAGTTGGAGGCCACGGAAGGAGTGTTGTATAGCATTGAAGCTGGTTTGGAGGTTAGATAGCACAGTGTCCAAGGACGGGCCGGGAGTATACAGAATGGTGTCGTCTGCGTAGAGGTGGATCAGGGAATCGCCCGCAGCAAGAGCAACATCATTGATATATACAGAGAAAAGGTTGGAGTAGCCAGGCGGAAGGTATGGCCAGCCGTTGAGAAATGCTTGTTGAAGTTTTCGATAATCATGGATTAATCGGTGGTGACCATGTTACCTAGCCTCAGTGCAGTGGGCAGCTGGGAGGAGGTGCTCTTGTTCTCCATGGACTTCACAGTACTTTTTGGAGTTGGAGCTACAGGATGCAAATTTCTGCAAATTTCTGCCTGAAGAAGCTGGCCTTAGCTTTCCTGACTGACTGCGTGTATTGGTTCCTGACGCGGCAAGGACATCAGGGTTGGCAGAGTGGGCTAAAGCAGTGAGTAAAACAAACTTAGAGAGGAGGCTTCTGATGTTGACATGCATGAAACCAAGGTTTTTTTTGATCACAGAAGTCAACAAATGAGGTTGTCTGGGGACATGCAGGGCCTGGGTTTACCTCCACATCACCCGTGGAACAGAGGAGTAGTAGTATGAGAGTGCGGCTAAAGGCTATCAAAACTGGTCGCCTAGAGCGTTGGGGACAAAGAATAAAGGGAGCAGATTTCTGGGCATGGTAGAATATATTCAGTGCATAATGCGCAGACAGGGGTGGGGTGGGGTGCGGGTACAGCGGAGGTAAGCCCGGGCACTGGGTGATGATAAGAGAGGTTGTATCTCTGGACATGCTGGTTGTAATGGGTGAGGTCACCGCATGTATGGGAGGTGGGACAAAGGAGGTATCAGGGGTATGAAGAGTGGAACTAGGGGCTCCATTGCAAACTAAAACAATGATAACTAACCTGAACAACAGTATACAAGGCATATTGACATTTGAGAGAGACATAAAGCGAGGCATACAGTAATCACGGGTGTTGATTGGGAGAGCTAGCTAAAACAGTAGGTGAGACAACAACAGCTAATCAGCTAGCACAACAACAGCAGGTAAAATGGCGTTGAATAGGCAGAGAGGGTCGGATTGACTACACACAGAGACTGAGTGCGGCTGGGGCCGACAGATAAAACATAAACAAGCAGAATGGAGTACCGTGACTAATGGACAGTCCAGCATGCATCAGCTATGTAGCCAAGTGATCAGTGTCCAGGGGGCAGCGGTGGATGGGACAGGGAAGCTAGACTGGCGAGTATTATCCAGGTTACAGTAGAGGACAGTACAGTAGAGGACAGTAGAATAGGGTATAATACAGTAGAGTACAGTACAGTTGAGAACAGTAGAGGACAGTAGAGGACAGTATAGCACATTATAAACATCTGTGTTTGGACTTTTTGGAGGGTTGGATCCCCACTGCTGGTTGTGCATTTCAATGTTCTACACTTCTTCCTCTGTAGCACAGTTGGCAGAGTATGATGCAGGCAACGTTCAATTGGAGATAGCATGGGCAGCCTCAATGGCACAGGCTCAGACTCCGTAATGGCACAGGCTCAGACTCCATAATGGCACAGGCTCAGACTCCGTAATGGCACAGTCTCAGACTCCGTAATGGCACAGACACAAAGATGACTTTCAATTGGAGATTGCATGGGCAGCCTAAATGGCACAGGCTCAGACTCCGTAATGGCACAGGCTCAGACTCCGTAATGGCACAGTCTCAGACTCCGTAATGGCACAGTCTCAGACTCCGTAATGGCACAGTCTCAGACTCCGTAATGGCACAGTCTCAGACTCCGTAATGGCACAGGCTCAGACTCCGTAATGGCACAGTCTCAGACTCCGTAATGGCACAGTCTCAGACTCCGTAATGGCACAGGCTCAGACTCCATAATGGCACAGTCTCAGACTCCGTAATGGCACAGACACAAAGATGACTTTCAATTGGAGATTGCATGGGCAGCCTAAATGGCACAGGCTCAGACTCCGTAATGGCACAGGCTCAGACTCCGTAATGGCACAGTCTCAGACTCCGTAATGGCACAGTCTCAGACTCCGTAATGGCACAGGCTCAGACTCCATAATGGCACAGTCTCAGACTCCGTAATGGCACAGTCTCAGACTCCGTAATGGCACAGACACAAAGATGACTTTCAATTGGAGATTGCATGGGCAGCCTAAATGGCACAGGCTCAGACTCTGTAATGGCACAGGCTCAGACTCCGTAATGGCACAGTCTCAGACTCCGTAATGGCACAGTCTCAGACTCCGTAATGGCACAGGCTCAGACTCCATAATGGCACAGTCTCAGACTCCGTAATGGCACAGTCTCAGACTCCGTAATGGCACAGACACAAAGATGACTTTCAATTGGAGATTGCATGGGCAGCCTAAATGGCACAGGCTCAGACTCCGTAATGGCACAGGCTCAGACTCCGTAATGGCACAGTCTCAGACTCCGTAATGGCACAGTCTCAGACTCCGTAATGGCACAGTCTCAGACTCCGTAATGGCACAGTCTCAGACTCCGTAATGGCACAGTCTCAGACTCCGTAATGGCACAGTCTCAGACTCCGTAATGGCACAGTCTCAGACTCCGTAATGGCACAGTCTCAGACTCCGTAATGGCACAGTCTCAGACTCCATAATGGCACAGTCTCAGACTCCGTAATGGCACAGGCTCAGACTCCGTAATGGCACAGGCTCAGACTCCGTAATGGCACAGTCTCAGACTCTGTAATGGCACAGTCTCAGACTCCGTAATGGCACAGGCTCAGACTCCGTAATGGCACAGTCTCAGACTCCGTAATGGCACAGGCTCAGACTCCATAATGGCACAGTCTCAGACTCCGTAATGGCACAGACACAAAGATGACTTTCAATTGGAGATTGCATGGGCAGCCTAAATGGCACAGGCTCAGACTCCAAAATGGCAGCACTTCTGTCGAATCACTCATATACACACACACAATTACACATGCACCAATTCACACACGCAGACACACGTCCACACAAACGGAAGGATCCACGGTCATCTGGTCTGCCCTGTCATCCGCTCTTCAGGGTTGCACTGGTTCTGTGTGTGTGTTTGAAAAGATGAATATTTGTGGAACGGCGGGTGTATTTGGGGAAGGTGCACAGAGGGGTAGGCAGAGGCAAGTGGAGCACATGGAGATGCGTGAAGCGTACTCCTCAGCCTGAAGTGTCACCACCTGCGCTGCCAAGTTGTTCAGCGCCGGCTACTGGTAAGACCCTTTGGGAGGGTGGTCACGTGCTCGCAAAACAATGGTCCTGGTTTCAACCTGAGTGTGAGCGGGAGGAAGTGGTACTTGCTAAGCAAGCAGTGTGATGTAACAGTGGTGCCTATTGACCGGACCTGCAGTTGAGATGTGGTCGCTGTGAAGTAAGTTTGAGGGGTGAATATACCACATGGAGTGCAGTGTGATGCCTGTAACAGAAGCCTTATAACACGCAGCTGCAATGGGATCATATGCTTTTCACTCAGCTACCTATTGACAATACAAGGTGGAGAGCCCAGTAACCTAACCTTTATTAAACTTACCCCGTGACGTTTTCAACAGGGACACTTTAAGCCCCCATCACCTGTGATAACGTCACCCTCACACACTTCCAGAGGGGGAATGTTTACCTGTGCGCACGCACACACACACACACACACACACACACACACACACACACACACACACACACACAGGGTAGTGACATTAAAAGTCACTTTTCAGAGAACTTCCACACTATGCTGAACAAATTTGCCTTAATGACCCATAAGGTCGGTCGGGATAGTTTTTCTTTCATCTTGGACATTTTGGAAAAGCTTTCAAAACTTCTTCAAATTAAGTCCAAATCATAGCTTTTGCCAAACGGAGTTAAGATATTGGTTAAGAGATGGCTAAGTTATCAATAAATCTGATTTCATTCGTCCATATAAGTCATTTGTAAGTTCACTCCACAATGGCCTATCAGCTTGAAGCTTTTTAGACTCATTAAACACATTACCATGATGAACCATGTTAAGTTTGACATTGACATACACTACCGTTAAAAGGTTTTGGAAAAATTAGAAATGTCCTTGTTTTTAAAAGCAAAGCAAATTTTTTTGTCCATCAAAATAACATCAAATTGATCAGAAATAATGTGTAGACATTGATAATGTTGTAAATGACTATTGTAGCTGGGACCGGCAGATTTTTTATGGAATATCTACATAGGCGTACAGAGGCCCATTATCAGCAACCATCACTCCTGTGTTCCAATGGCATGTTGTTAGCTAATCCCAGTTTATAATTTTAAAAGGCTAATTGATCATTAGAAAACCCTTTTGCAATTAGCCCAGCTGAAAACTGTTGTGCTGTTTAAAGAAGCAATAAAACTGGCCTTCTTTAGACTAGTTGAGTATCTGGAGCATAAACATTTGTGGGTTCGATTACAGGCTCAATATGGCCAGAAACAAAGATCTTTCTTCTGAAACTCGTCAGACTATTCTTGTTCTGAGAAATGAAGGCTATTCCATGCGAGAAATTGCCAAGAAACTGAAGATCTCTTACAACACTGTGTACTACTCCCTTCACAGAACTGCGCAAACTGGCCCTAACCAGAATACAAAGAGGAGTGGGAGGCCCCGGTGCACAACTGAGCAAGACGACAAGTACATTAGAGTGTCTAGTTTGAGGAACAGACGCCTAACAAGTCCTAAACTGGCAGCTTCATTAAATACTACCCACAAAATACCAGTCTCAGCGTCAACACTGAAGAGGCGACTCCGGGATTCTGGCCTTCTAGGCAGAGTTCCTCTGTCCAGTGTCTGTGTTCTTTTGCCAATCTTAATCTTTTATTAGCCAGTCTGAGATATGGCTTTTTCTTTGTAACTCTGCCTAGAAGGTCAGCATCCCGGAGTCGCCTCTTCACTGTTGACGTTGAGACTGGTGTTTTGCGGGCACTATTTAATGAAGCTGCCAATGTCCATGTAAATCCACTCCACAGTGACCTATCAACTTGAAACGTATCATTGCTATCATGGATATCCCTAAGATGAACCACACTAAATTTGGTATTGATATCTCAAAAAACAAGGAAATTGTAACAACACATTTTTTTGCATATTTAACGCTTATTCACTTGGGCTCCCGAGGGCCGCAGCGGTCTAAGGCGCTGCATCTCAGTGCTAGAGGTGTCACTACAGACCCTCGTTCAATTCCAGGCTGTATCACAACCGGCCGTGATTGGGAGTCCCATAGGGCGGCATACAATTTGCCCAGCGTCGTCTGGGTCAGGGTTTGGCTTGGGTAGGCTGTCATTGCCAATAAGAATTTGTTATTAACTCACTTTCCTTGATGCTATGGGGGCGCTATTTCATTTTTGGATAAAAAGACGTGCCCGTTTTAAGCGCAATATTTTGTCACAAAAAGATGCTCGACTATGCATATAATTGATAGCTTTGGAAAGAAAACACTCTGACGTTTCCAGAACTGCAAAGATATTCTCTGTGGGTGCCCTAGAACGGGAGCTACAGGCAAAACCAAGATGAAACGGCATCCAGGAAACCAGCAGGATTTTTGAGGCTCCGTTTTCCATTGTCTCCTTATATGGCTGTGAATGCGAGAGGAATGAGCCTGCCCTTTCTGTCGTTTCCCCAAGGTGTCTGCAGCATTGTGACGTATTTGTAGGCATATCATTGGAAGATTGACCATAAGAGACTATATTTTCCAGGTGTCCGCCCGGTGTCCTCCGTCGAAATTGGTGCGTCTTTTTCAGCTGCTGGTATTTTTCCATGCGATTCTGAGGGGAAAGCAGGCTTCCACGAACTGCATATCAATGAAGAGATATGTGAAAAAACACCTTGAGGATTGATTCCAAACAACGTTTGCCATGTTTCGGTCGATATTATGGAGTTAATTCGGAAAAAGTTTGACGTTTTGGTGACTGAATTTTCAGTTCGTTTCGGTAGCCAAATGTGATGTACAAAACGGAGCGATTTCTCCTACACAAAGATTCTTTCAAGAAAAACTGAACATTTGCTATGTAACTGAGAGTCTCCTCATTGAAAACATCCAAAGCTCTTCAAAGGTAAATTATTTTATTTATTTGGTTATCTGGTTTTTGTGAAAATGTTGCGTGCTAAATGCTACTCAAAATGCTAAGCTAGCTTAGCATACTCTTACACAAATTAGTGATTTGCTATGGTTCAAAAGCATATTTTGAAAATCTGAGATGACAGTGTTGTTAAGAAAAGGCTAAGCTTGAGAGCAGGCGTATTAATTTCATTTCGTTATGCTAATGTGCCTGAGGCTTTATTCACGATCCCGGATCCGGGATGGGGAGTATCAAGAGGTTATTAATAAATACATAATAATAATAATTCTCAAAATCATCTGCAATCATCTTCTCATCTTCAGATTCACTCCAGATCTTGTATTTAGACTCAATTTAATTAAATAATAATACAAAAATGGGTGGTTATTATACAGTGCCTTGCGAAAGTACTCGGCCCCCTTGAACTTTGCGACCTTCTGCCACATTTCAGGCTTCAAACATAAAGATATAAAACTGTATTTTTTTGTGAATAATCAACAACAAGAGGGACACAATCATGAAGTGAAACAACATTTATTGGATATTTCAAACTTTAACAAATCAAAATTATTCAGCCCCTTTACTTTCAGTGCAGCAAACTCTCTCCAGAAGTTCAGTGAGGATCTCTGAATGATCCAATGTTGACCTAAATGACTAATGATGATAAATACAATCCACCTGTGTGTAATCAAGTCTCCGTATACATGCACCTGCACTGTGATAGTCTCAGAGGTCCGTTAAAAGCGCAGAGAGCATCATGAAGAACAAGGAACACACCAGGCAGGTCCGAGATACTGTTGTGAAGAAGTTTAAAGCCGGATTTGGATACAAAAAGATTTCCCAAGCTTTAAACATCCCAAGGAGCACTGTGCAAGCGATAATATTGAAATGGAAGGAGTATCAGACCACTGCAATCTACCAAGACCTGGCCGTCCCTCTAAACTTTCAGCTCATACAAGGAGAAGACTGATCAGAGATGCAGCCAAGAGGCCCATGATCACTGCAGAGATCTACAGCTGAGGTGGGAGACTCTGTCCATAGGACAACAATCGGTCGTATATTGCACAAATCTGGCCTTTATGGAAGAGTGGCAAGAAGAAAGCCATTTCTTAAAGATATCCATAAAAAGTGTTGTTTAAAGTTTGCCACAAGCCACCTGGGAGACACACCAAACATGTGGAAGAAGGTGCTCTGGTCAGATGAAACCAAAATTGAACTTTTTGGCAACAATGCAAAACCTTATGTTCGGCGTAAAAGCAACACAGCTCATCACCCTGACCACAACATCCCAACTGTCAAACATGGTGGTGGCAGCATCATGGTTTGGGCCTGCTTTTCTTCAGCAGGGACAGGGAAGATGGTTAAAATTGATGGGAAGATGGATGGAGCCAGGACCATTCTGGAAGAAAACCTGATGGAGTCTGCAAAAGACCTGTAAGGGTTCTCCTGTGGTGAAGTAGAGGAGGACCAAAACGCGACGTGGTTACTTTGATTCATATTTAATTCACACAGATAAATATGAACACTACAAAAACAACAAACGTGGAAAACCAAAAACAGCCCTATCTGGTGCAAAACACAAAGACAGGAACAATCACCCACAAACACACAGTGAAACCCAGGCTACCTAAATATGGTTCCCAATCAGAGACAATGACTAACACCTGCCTCTGATTGAGAACCATATCAGGCCTAACATAGAAATGGACAAACCAGAAACACAACATAGAATGTCCACCCATCTCACGTCCTGACCAACACTAAAACAAGGAAAACACACACGAACGATGGTCAGAACGTGACAGTACCCCCCCCTCAAGGTGTGGACTCCGAACGCACAACCTAAACCTATAGGGGAGGGTCTGGGTGGGCATCTGTCCGCGGTGTCGGCCCTGGTGCTGGACGTGGCCCCCACTTCACCGTGGTCCTCCCCCACCTTGTCCGCTTCTGTGACCTCCTAGCCACGGCAACCCTACTAAATAACACGGGACAGAGGGGCAGCTCGGGACAGAGGGGCAGCTCGGGACAGAGGGGCAGCTCGGGACAGAGGGGCAGCTCGGGACAGAGGGGCAGCTCGGGACAGAGGGGCAGCTCGGGACAGAGGGGAAGCTCAGGCAGGTCGATGAATCGAGCAGATTCTGGCTGGCTGGTGGTTCTGGCAGATCCTGGCTGGCTGGCGGTTCCGGCAGATCCTGGCTGACTGGCGGTTCCGGCAGATCCTGGAGGAATGGCGGATCCTGGTTGACTGGCGGATCCTGGCTGACTGGCGGATCTGGAAGATCCGGGCTGACTGGCGGATCCTGGCTGACTGGCGGATCCTGGCTGACTGGCAGTTCTGGCAGATCCTGGCTGAATGGCGGAACCTGGCTGACTGGCAGTTCTGGCGGATCCTGGCTGAATGGCGGATCCTGGCTGACTGGCAGTTCTGGCAGATCCTGGCTGACTGGCGGATCTGGAAGATCCTGGCTGACTGGCGGATCCTGGCTGACTGGCGGATCCTGGCTGAATGGCGGATCCTGGCTGAATGGCGGATCCTGGCTGAATGGCGGATCCTGGCAGATCCTGGCTGAATGGCGGATCCTGGCTGACTGGCAGTTCTGGCGGATCCTGGCTGAATGGCGGATCCTGGCTGAATGGCGGATTTGGAAGAGTCTGGTTGACTGGCAGATCTGGAAGAGTCTGGTTGACTGGCAGATCTGGAAGAGTCTGGTTGACTGGCAGATCTGGAAGAGTCTGGTTGACTGGCAGATCTGGAAGAGTCTGGCTGACTGGCAGATCTGGAAGAGTCTGGCTGACTGGCAGATCTGGAAGAGTCTGGTTGACTGGCAGATCTGGAAGAGTCTGGTTGACTGGCAGATCTGGAAGAGTCTGGTTGACTGGCAGATCTGGAAGAGTCTGGTTGACTGGCAGATCTGGAAGAGTCTGGTTGACTGGCAGATCTGGAAGAGTCTGGTTGACTGGCAGATCTGGAAGAGTCTGGCTGACTGGCAGATCTGGAAGAGTCTGGCTCACTGGCAGATCTGGAAGAGTCTGGCTCACTGGCAGATCTGGAAGAGTCGGCGCTGGGCAGACTGGCGGCACTGATGGCGCTGGGCAGACTGGTGGCGCTGGGCAGACTGGCGGCGCTGGGCAGACTGGAGGCGCTGGGCAGACTGGCGGCGCTGGGCAGACTGACGGCGCTGGGCAGACTGACGGCGCTGGGCAGACTGGAGGCACTGACGGCGCTGGGCAGACTGGCGGCGCTGGGCAGACTGGCGGCACTGACGGCGCTGGGCAGACTGGCGGCGCTTTGCAGACTGGCGGCGCTGGGCAGACTGGCGGCGCTGGCGGCGCTGACGGCGCTGGGCAGACGGGTAGCTCAGGCGGCGCTGGGCAGACGGGTAGCTCAGGCAGTGCTGAACAGAGAAGCTCTGGCGCCTCTGGACTGAGGGGCTCTGGCGCCTCTGGACTGAGGGGCGGAACCTCTGGTAGCGCCAGACAGGCGGGAGCACCTGTGTTGATGGAACGGAGAGACAGCCTGGTGCGGGGTGCCGGCACTGGTGGTACCGGGCTGGGGACACACACCTGAGGGCGAATGCCTTGCATACTACGCCAAAGCAACTCCTCTCTCTCTTCACACTCCCCCAATTCTATTAACACCTCCTCGAGTGTCTCCTCATCTCCAATCCATTCACTCTCCTCCATTCTGTCCAATAACTCCTCGACCCTCTCAGACTCAGCCCTCAGCTTCGCCGATAGCTCCGAATACATCCATGGCTCCTTACGGTTAACAGGGGGAGTTGGCTCAGGTCTGGCTCCTGCCTCTGCCACACTCTCCCTGTGCCTCCCCCCCAAGAAATTTTTTGGGGTACCTCTCGGGCTTCCAGCCGCTCTGCCGTGCTAGCTCCTCATAATGCCGCCTCTCTGCTTTCGCTGCCTCCAGCTCGGCTTTGGGGTGGCAGTATTCCCCTGGCTCTGCCCAGGGTCCTCTCCCGTCAAGGATCTCCTCCCAAGTCCATTCCTCCAAATAGTGCAGCCTCTCCCACTGCTGCTGCTGCTGCTGCTGTTGCTCTTGCTGCTGCTGCTTCTCCTGCTGCTGTTGCTCTTGCTGCTGCTGCATCTCCTGCTGCTGCTGCTGCTGTTGCTCTTGCTGCTGCTGCTTCTCCTGCTGATGCTTCTGCTGCTGCTGCTGTTGCTCCTGCTGCACCTGTCGCTTCTCCTGCTGCCTCCGTTTACCACGTCGCTTGGTCCTTGGTTGGTGGGTGATTCTGTAAGGGTTCTCCTGTGGTAAAGTAGAGGAGGACCAAAACGCGGCGTGGTTACTTTGATTCATATTTAATTCACACAGATAAATATGAACACTACAAAAACAACAAACGTGGAAAACCAAAAACAGCCCTATCTGGTGCAAAACACAAAGACAGGAACAATCACCCACAAACACACAGTGAAACCCAGGCTACCTAAATATGGTTCCCAATCAGAGACAATGACTAACACCTGCCTCTGATTGAGAACCATATCAGGCCTAACATAGAAATGGACAAACCAGACACACAACATAGAATGTCCACCCAGCTCACGTCCTGACCAACACTAAAACACACACGAACGATGGTCAGAACGTGACAAGACCTGAGACTGGGACGGAGATTTGTCTTCCTACAAGACAATGATCCAAAACATAAAGCAAAATCTACAATGGAATGGTTCAAAAATAAACATATCCAGGTGTTAGAATGGCCAAGTCAAAGTCCAGACCTGAATCCAATCGAGAATCTGTGGAAAGAACTGAAAACTGCTGTTCACAAATGCTCTCCATCCAACCTCACTGAGCTCGAGGTGTTTTGCAAGGAGGAATGGGAAAAAATTTCAGTCTCTCGATGTGCAAAACTGATGGAGACATACCCCAAGCAACTTACAGCTGTAATCGCAGCAAAAGGTGGTGCTACAAAGTATTAACTTAAGGGGGATGACTAATTTTGCACGCCCAATTTTTCAGTGTTTGATTTGTTAAAAAAGTTTGAAATATCCAATAGATGTCGTTCCACTTCATGATTGTGTCCCACTTGTTGTTGATTCTTCACAAAAAAATACAGTTTTATATCTTTATGTTTGAAGCCTGAAATGTGGCAAAGGGTCGCAAAGTTCAAGGGGGCCGAATACTTTCACAGGGCGCTGTATTTGCCCAATGTCACACATGTACAAGTGTATCATAAACAAGTGTGTGAATTGAAATGTGCGTATCCCAACTCCCCCTGGGACACCCTCCGAGAGTGGGGTCACGGCCAGGGGAAACCATTACCAACAACATCCCTGGAGCAATTATGGTTCAGTGCTTTGCTCAAGGGCACATTGACATATTTTTAAACTTGTCGGCTCAGGGATTCAAACTAGCGACCTTTTGGTTAATGGCCCAATGATTGAACTGCTAGACTACCTGCCACCCCTCAATTAATAAATTAGTTGCCATATTCAAAGTCGGCTACACCAGCTGTGTGAATATAAATTCACTGCATCCTTAGATGGCTGCAACAGGCCAGTTGGTGGCACTATTGATTACATTGGCACCAGTGGCAGCATAGCATACTAGAGAAATAACTATTGATCAAGTGGACTTTGTCTCATTGAAATGAATGTTCGATTTAAATTATGCGGACAAACAATGTGAAATAGTATTATTAGTATATCTGTATAATCACATATTGTTGCCCTATTATGTGGTCTGAACATTGTGATAAGTGGATATTTTATTCTGGAAAATGAAGTATTGAGAAATAAACTTTCACTGATTGTACATAAAGGAGGATAGATCCTACGTGATAGATTGCTTGCTTTTTTTCAACTGATATTGTGTCCTTCCTGTCATCCTGTGAACCCATGAATTGCCGCTCGCAGCTGTATTTATCAATGTACTTCTCTACCGACATAAACTATTGTATAACTGATTCTGACAGCATTCCAGTGATTTTCAGTTGATAGGTAGACAGGAAATTTCTTCTCAGAAATGACTTAATGAGAAAGAAATTATTCTGTTTATGCCAGTATGTGTGTGTCTATGTGCTTGTGTATGTGTGCCTCCCTCTCTGAACCTGTGTGCCCGTGTCTGTGTATGTCCATTAGTGTGTGTGCTTGCGTGCCCCTGTGTGTGTGCACTTGCATGTGTGTATAATCTTGGGTCCCCACACACAGCATTGTTCCAGCCCTGCGCCAATACGCCTGCAGACACATCAACAGGCATCACACACATGTCCTGTGGGACGCCAACCTTTTCTTTCTCTAGCCAGCAGAGAACCCTGCCCTGGTGCCAGCCTTGTGCCAACATAGTGCCAGTCTGCTGCCAGCGTCATAGTGCGCTAAGCTCACTGACGGAACTTTGACTGGCTTCCAGAACTTTGAGCCTGGTTCCAGAACCGAGAGGCCAGTTCCAGATCCTAGAGAGGATCAGCAGGAGTCCAACAAGTGTTCTTCAAGACTCAGCTGACAGTCCGTCGGCTGGAGGCCCTCGTCCCCAGAGTCATCCATGACAGGAGTCAGAGACCCAGTAAACACTCTCTGCATCACAAATGTCACCCTATGCCCTGTATAATGCACTACTTTTAACCATGGCCGTTTGGGACACAACCACTGTGTCTAAGACCTCCCTCCTTCCCAACCCTGTCCAGCCCCGCCACTCTCCTCCCCCAGGTTAAGCAGTTGATTTGTGGGCCTTGGTGTGGCGTAATGCTGGTTCTGGTGTTTGGGTGGTGGGTATTTGGTGACCAAGCTGTGCTGAGGTAGACATGTCAGGACACAGTCCCAGACAAACAAAAGGCCAGATGAGAGGGTCTTCTTAACAGGACTCTGGGGGGTGAAGGGCGAAGACTCTCCCTCACTCTGTCTCTCTCTCTCGTCCTCTCATCCTTGGCATCTGGACAGTGAAATATGATCACACAACTCTCATTAGAATGAAAAAGGGATGAAGACAAAGGGGAGATGGGGTAGGAGAAGAGAGGACAGGGGAAGAGAGGGAGAAGGGGTTGGCTGGATGGCGTGGGAGAGAGAGAGGGAGGGGGGAGACAAACTGAGAAGTATGATGGGTGTCGGAGTACAGACTGCCCTTCCAGCTGATGTTTCCACAGTGACCAATTCTAAAAAGAGTGGATCAAGGCTTGGCAAGTCCGAAAGGACTTCACATGCTAAATATGATTTCATGCTACTTCATGTATAGTTTGTTTCTGTATAACTGAATCATAGGGTTATGGACTTTTGATGTGTGTAATGAATTGCAACAAATTGCCCTCCAGGGACAATAAAGTTAAATTGAATTGAAGCTCTGGGCAGATCTCCCACAAAGACTGAATTTGCATTATGGTAATAAGTTAAACACGACCACAATATTGTATAAATACACAAACTTCCATCCTCACAGGCACGTGTATATAATCACCCTTATGCTGCACCAGGAGATTAGAGCTAGGTGGTAACCCACCAACCAGTTTTTAAAATTCGTCACAAGCCCCTCAACCCCACCTCAATCCCACCTGACACATCCACCTCAACCACCTTTACCATTTACAAAAAGTTTCCCTACAAAAATCTCAAAATGTATTTTATGACTTCTGTTCCACTTCCTAGTTCCTGTAACAGCCATCTAGGCCATGCCAAATGTGCCCAGATATAAGCCGACGCCTCCCCACTGTCTCGAAGATTGCCCACCCGGGAGACTGGCACACGGCGTCGCATTGCGCGGGAGGCCTACTAGATTACTGTAATACACACTATCTCATAATGGAAAGCTGCCTCGCCATCCACCCCCCCCCCTCTCTCCTTCCCTTCACCCTCATTGTCCACACTGGCGCCTGTACAATTAGGGTGCAAGGGAACGGTCGCGCCTTACCTTTTACCTCAGTCCGGGGGCACTGCTTTGCTTCTCGCTTTACAGACTAGACATAAACAACGAGGTTGATGTGCGTGTGTCTTTATGGGATGTATGAATTGTTGGCTCCTGGGTTACACGTAGGATATCATAGTGTGTCACATCTCTCGTTCCCAGGCAATAGATAACACTAAAACTCCAGCCAACATGTTTAAATAGGTCAAAGGTAATGCCAAGTCTCCTGGTCTTACAGTCACTGGAAATAGTCTAAGACTGACCTGAAATGTGTAATTCATTTTAAAGAGTAGAGATCAATGGTCATAATAATGTCATGGACACAAAACAGCTGACAGACAACAGTACTTAGGCCTGGGATTCATTGCAAGGCACTTATCAAACGTCGAGGAAAAATCCTTCAAAAGACAGCGCTGTAAAGCACCTTGAAATGAATCCCTGCCTTCGGCCTACTACTACTGCTATGTAAACCCTGGACATAGTCTCGAAATATGCCATTCATTTTAGCGAGCAGAGGTCAAAGGTTAACAGTGAGAGGGACTGACATATGTTACTTCACTTATGTCTACTTCTACTGCTACGCAAACACTGTCAAATTCATTTTAGATAGCAGAGGTCAAGTGGTCAAGCAGTAACAATGACAGGGACTTTTTTTTCTGGCCTACTCCTTCTGCTGCGTAAACAGTCCAGTGTCTCTTCTCTCACACGTCCCCGCCAAACAAGGTGCAAACTCCGCCACTTTCCCTCAATGCCCCTAATCACCGGACCCACCGCAATTAATGGGGAGGATGACCTGTGGTTCACAGGAGGAAAGGCAGACAAAGTTGAAAGTCATTAAGAGGAAGGGAATGGGGGAGAAGAGGAAAAATTAGGAGAAGGAGGAGGGGAAGGGAGAGGAGAGGAGGCTTGGGGTGGTCTGTCTGACACGGTTGGCTTTGCAAAAATGTCGCAGGTGGGTCCAATAGGAGGAGGAGATGCAGTGAAAAGGTGCATTCTGGCTCTGGTTCCGGCCTCCGACAGGTGACCACACAAACTACCCCCTAAGAAGCAGGTAATTACAGTACCACAAAAGGTAATTTACTGAACTAAGTGGCCCCTTTCAACAACCCCTGCTCACCCTTGTTGGGTAACCCCACGGCAATTAGGCGCGGAGGCCTAACAGTAGGCCATGTGTCCCTTTGACTGGAGTGGGAGGGCCAGGTCCAAACCACCAGACCAGACCGCCAGACCGCCACTGATAAATATGGAGGGCGTTTTCAATAAGATAGAAACAACACAAAATCTAGGGGAGAGGGATAGGAACAGGTGAGGAGACAGACGGCAAAGGCAGGCAGCTATAGGGTCTTAAGTAGCAGATTGAGGGCACTGGTAACCTGTGTTTATCTTGGAGTGAGGGGGATACTGTGACATTTACTGGTGCATTGAAATCAGGTGTCAAGCCTCACCTTGCTTGACGCCTGCTGGCCCACACTTAAGTCTGTCTCCAACTAGGCCATGTTTTTTGTTCCCTAGCACTTTCTTTTAACATCCTTTTATTTCAATCATCGGAAAGCTCCCGAACCCATGACCCAACTAGAAATTTAGATCAGTCCGATGTGATCCCGATGTTGTGCAGAAAAAACGCCAGGGTCTGGCAGGACCACTGTTGCAGTGCTATTGTTATAGGTGACGGAGCACAAAAATACAAATAAATGACATCATAATATACCAACCATACTTTGTACCGACACATAGCCTATTTAATAATGTAATTCTAGAATTAGCATAAAATGCAACATCCAAATGCAACAGCTGCCTATGTCTTCACATAATTTATTGGCTAAAATAAATGTTTATATTTTTAATACCCTCAAACTCTGATTGTTGACTGTTATACTTAAGATACAAGGATATATTTATATCACTGCCGACCCACTGTAAGATTCTCAATGTAATAGAACATCCTATAAATACAAATATAATATACAAAACAACTGTTTCTTTACTTCGGTATATGTCACAGTTAGTACAGAGGCCTACAGAGTCAATTTGGTGCCTAAATCGGCCTGTTCTGTTTAAATAAACTGAAAAGTATTTTTGGCATGTTGGTGTGCTAGTCAGAAAGCGAGAACAAAACAGACCCTAAAATGAGTTGTGAAATATAGTAAATACATAAAGGTGAAAAAGATGAACTACATGTGACAACAGGTGGCTCCACGGCTATTGGATATCATGCCTTGCGTATTTCAATTCCACACTACAATGTTTTCCTAGGTGAGCCTCCAACAAAAAAGGCAGAAAGAGAGCCCTATATCCTGTCCACTTCGGTGGAGTGATAGACTAGCTCGTTGCTAAGATGCCAATCAGACCTGCCAAACAGAAGCATCTGGAAGCTCATAGTGAACTATTTAAGCTTTGGCCCCAGCTACAAAAACAAAACCTATCCACCTGAGACCACAGAGGGGACAGGATGCAGGCTACTTATAGCAACCCAAAACTCAAGCCAACAAGAATAGCAGGAAAAAACGACTCAATTTACAAAAAAAGCTGCCTCTGAGGAGGCCTTTTGAAGTGCGCCCACTTCTAAACTATTCCGATACTCACTTCGGCCACACCAAGGCCTGTCGTTTGAAGGCCGGGTTATCCTCGGCGAGCCGTGTGTCCTGTTGTGAACTAATTATTTCCTCTTCACTTTGTCTCTATTTTTGCCTGGAAACTGACAAGGCTTTATTGTCCTCCTGGGCATGCCTCTGTTGTCCAGCGAGTTGGAGGGTGTAGGGGAGAGGGATGGAGGCGGGGGATGTAGAGGTGGCCATGTTGTCTGATCGTTTCAAAGTCATGTACAGTTTTTTAATTGCATTGTCACCTTTTCTTTTAACAGTTCACCTTCTGACCAACCAGGTTGCTTTTGTAAAAGAAAACTAGTTTTCAATGATGTGTGAAATAATGGTTAAAACTGTGTTTATTATAGGTGGGATAGAGTGATCAGTTGAGTGGGCAGTGGGGTTGTTGCAGGTGACTCAATGGGGATTCTACTGTGGAATCTCCACAAGGATGACCCCCTGCTTATAGTCACCATTTCCTCTATCCTCTCAAGGTCGCAACCTCACAATGCCCTCACGGGTTATGAATGGACCAATAGGGCAATCAATCAATCAGCAGGTGATGATGTCACTACACAAACACGTTACGCTGATTGTATCTTTAGTTTGGGAGCAGTAGTACAATAGAGGTTGAAGTAGTAAATCATGTCGATTGACAGTAAGTATGTCGGTGTTGTGTTAAAGACCACCTTATGACCGATTCAGGACCAAGACCGGGGGTGGGGGGGGCAAACCGAGTCGAGACCGAGACCAGAAAAATGACCATGATTGTAATTTTGTCAAATCAGCATCATAATAACCACCAACATGTCCAGTATTTCTGAGGTCATATTTAAGAACAAAATATGGGTTCCTTAAACATTCTGAATAGTGAAAGAATGCATGCTGAGGGAAAATAGAGTCACTCTACAAATGACTACTAATGTAATGGTTTTCTTTACTTGAAGGAGAGTTGGACCAAAACGCAGCATGGTGGTTATTCATGGTACTTTAATAAAGACTCTACACATGAACAGACTAACAAAACAATAAACGTGAATAAACCTAAATCAGCCCTATCTGGTGCAAACACAAAGACAGGAACAATCACCCACAAACACACAGTGAAACCCAGGCTACCTAAGTATGATTCTCAATCAGAGACAACTAATGACACCTGCCTCTGATTGAGAACCATACTAGGCCGAAACATAGAAATACCCAAATCACAGAAAAACAAACATAGACTGCCCACCCCAACTCACGCCCTGACCATACTAAATAATGACAAAACAAAGGAAATAAAGGTCAGAACGTGACAACTAACCCAAACAAAGTGGGGAACAATGGGTGTTCTACACCTTTAGAGAAGGGCTAAGAATTTATGATTTATTTTTATTTTTTTATATATTATTATTATTATATTATTTTTAATGATGTTCTGATTTAATCTCTTCGGTTTTTGTTAGAAAAATAAAGGGTTAATACTGAAGAGGAAAAAATATGCAACCAGAATTGTTCTTTGCCTGTTTCTTTGCTGGGGAGATAAATCTAGCTATAGTTGAAGTCGGACGTTTACATACACCTTAGCCTAATACATATAAACTCAGTTTTTCACAATTCCTGACATTTAATCCTATTACACATCCCCTGTCTTGGGTCAGTTAGAATCAAAACTATATTTTAAGAATCTGAAATGTCAGAATAATAGTAGAGAGAATGATTTATTTCACCTTTTATTTCTTTCACACATTCCCAGTATGTCAGAAGTTTACATACACCCAATTAGTATATGGTAGCATTGACTTTAAATTGTTTAATTTGGGTCAATCATTTTGGGTAGCCTTCCACAAGTTTCCCACAATAAGTTGGGTGAAATTTGCCCCATTCCTCCTGACAGAGCTGGTGTAACTGAATCAGGTTTGTAGGCCTCCTTGCTCACACACACGTTTTCAGTTCTGCCCTCAAATTTTCTAAAGGATTGAGGTCAGGGCATTGTGATGGCCAATCCAATACCTTGACTTTGTTGTCCTTAAGCCATTTTTTCACAACTTTGGAAGTACGCTTGGGGTCATTGTCCATTTGGAAGACCCATTTGCGAGCAAGCTTTAACCTATACACACATTAAGCTTCAATATATCCACATCGTTTTCTTCCCTCATGATGCCATCTATATTGTGAAGTGCACCAGTCCCTCGTGCAGCAAAGCACCCACACAACATGATGCTGCCACCCCCGTGCTTCACGGTTGAGATAGTGTTCTTTGGCTTGCAAGCCTCCCCATTTTTCCTCCAAACATAATGATGGTCATTATAACTAAAATGCTGTCAATTCAACTTAGGTCACTGGTTACTTTGTGCGCTAAAAGTGAAATGTTTATTTTAATGGAAGTAAAAGTTGTACATTTCGATTGGGAAATGCTAAATGGTTGTGTTTTTGTATTGAGACCTACTGGCTTATTATGTCAGAGTTCATGGGCTGCTTAACCTTTACCATCATGTTGTGTGTGACTGCTGTCTCTACATCGGCCCTATGCAGTGGTGTAGTGGTGATTTAACATCATGCTGTGTGTGACTGCTGTCTTTCCACCGGCCCTATGCAGTGGTGTAGTGGTGATTTAACATCATGCTGTGTGTGACTGCTGTCTTTCCATCGGCCCTATGCAGTGGTGTAGTGGTGATTTAACATCATGCTGTGTGTGACTGCTGTCTTTCCATCGGCCCTATGCAGTGGTGTAGTGGTGCTTTAATATCATGCTGTGTGTGACTGCTGTCTTTCCATCGGCCCTATGCAGTGGTGTAGTGGTGCTTTAATATCATACTGTGTGTAACTGCTGTCTTTCCATCGGCCCTATGCAGTGGTGTAGTGGTGCTTTAACATCATGCTGTGTGTGACTGCTGTCTCTACATCGGCCCTATGCAGTGGTGTAGTGGTGGTTGGAGAAGTTGGTATACTCACGTAATGGTACCCTGTGTAGAATTTTTTTTTTTCAATCTCAAAAATCAATAATAAAAAAAGAGAAATAAACACAACACTGTGATGGTCTAAGTCCACAACAATGCTTAAACCACATCAATCTGGTTGGGTGGGCATGTCAGGTGCCGGCTCTGAAATGGGCGGGCCTGTCAGGGCCTGGCTACCCAGTGAGTGAGCTTCTGTCCACCCAGGCCCATCCATGTCTACGCCCCTGATGCAAACAGCACCTGATGACATTTGCGCTACACAAATGGTCTACTAACAAACACTTCAGACTAAACTTTTTCAATACCTGGTATGCATACTCATTGTTGTCTTAGTTAGCATTTACTGGTAGATATTCATAAGTTGAAACGTCTTTTCTACCCTACCGGCTACGGATGTCATTCTTCTGTGAGCTGATCCATGCCAAAACCAGCTGAGAGCTGTACACTCTTTCTGACTGCAGGTGATATTCTACTGAAAGTAGGTGATGTATGCAGCACGGATGTGAATGTAATTTCATGTGCTTTGCGATTGTGTAGGCTATTTTGTGCATGATTTCTCTATTGTACTACGGTTGTTTTTCGGTTGTTGTTTTGTTGGCGACATTTACTAAAATAAAAGGGAAATGTACGCTCACCACGCTGCACTTTGGTGTACTTCTTTCGGCGGCCGTGACAGAACTACCCACCACAAATGGACCAAGCAGCGTGGTAAAAAGGAGGACTGGACTTGGTATGACATCCTGGACAGCAAAGGATCCTGGACATGGGAGGAGATCCTGGCCGGAAGAGATCGCCTTCCATGGGAACAGGTGGAGGCATCCAGGAAGGCAAAGGCAGCTGGTAAAGGGGCCCATTGTTATGAGGGAACACGGCTGGCAAGGAAGCCCGAGAGGTCGCCACCAAAAACGTTTTGGGGAGATTGCCGGAGTCGGGTTATAGTTCTGAGCGAACTCCCCGTGCTTAACGTGGCGAGCGTCGTACTGGTCAGGCACAGTGTTATGCGGGGGAGCGCACGGTGTCTCCAGTGCGTGTTCACAGCCTGGTGCGTTACTTTCCAGCTCCCCGAATCGGCCGGGCTAGAGTGGGCATCCAGCCAGGTCTGAGGGAGCCGGCTCAGCGCATCTGGCCGCCAGTATGTCTCTACGGACCGGGATATCCTGCGCCGGCTCTGCGCACTGTGTCTCCGGTGCGTCTGCACAGCCCAGTGCGTCCTGTGCCTGCGCCCCGCACGTGCCGGGCCAAAGTAACCATCCCGCCAGCGCTTGAGACCTCCAGTGCGCCTCCATGGCCCAGTGTATCCTGTGCCCTCTCCCAGTACCAGGCCTCTTGTATGTCTTCCCAGCCTGGTGAGTCCTGGGCCTGCTCCCAGAGCCAGGCCTTCTGTGTGTCTCTCCAGCCCAGTGATGATCCATAGCACGAAGCCTCCAGTGATGATCCATGGCACGAAGCCTCCGGTGATGATCCACGCGACGGGTACCAGTCCGGAGCCTCCAGCGATGGTCTCCAGTCCGGGGCCCGCAACGCGGGTGACCAGTCCGGGGTCCGCAGTGAAGGTGCCCAGTCCGGGTTCCGCAGTGAAGGTGCCCAGTCCGGGACCCGCAATGAGGGTGCCCAGTCTGGGACCCGCAACGAGGGTTTTGCGGCCGGAGTCAACACCTTTGGGGGGGGGGGGGGTACTGTCACGCCCTGACCTTAGAGAGTTTTGTTTCTCTATTTGGTTAGGTCAGGGTGTGATGTGGGGTCAGGGAGAGCTGTCTATTGTTGTCTCTGATTGGGAATCATATTTAGGTAGCCCTTTTCCCCTCCTTTCAGTGTGGGTAGTTATTGTTGTTAGTGGCACTATAGCCCTGTAAGCTTCACGGTTGTTTTTCGTTTGTTGTTTTGTTGGCGACATTACTAAAATAAAAGGGAAATTTACGCTCACCACGCTGCACTTTGATCTACTTCTTTCGACGGCCGTGACATATATTGCATTCTAACTACAGTTATACTGTAGTGTTCTGCAGTTATACTGCATTCTAACTACAGTTATACTACAGTGTTCTGCAGTTATCCTGCATTCTAACTACAGTTATACTACAGTGTTCTGCAGTTATACTGCATTCTATGTACAGTTATACTACAATGTTCTGCAGTTATACTGCATTCTAACTACAGTTATACTACAGTGTTCTGTAGTTATACTGCATTCTAACTACAGTTATACTACAGTGTTCTGCAGTTATACTGCATTCTATCTACAGTTATACTACAGTGTTCTGCAGTTATGCTGCACTCTGACTGCAATCTTTTTTCGTACCGGTATAGGTTCACCACTGCGCAAACATGTATGTTTCAAGAAAAGAGTGTATATATTTGGCCTGGCAAAGCAGTTTTATGCGGTGACTGAATGGAAGCTGATAATTATGAGTTTTATACTCCGCTGGTCTCAGCTGGTCTCAGGAGGAAATTAGAGTCCTCACTGCTTGCAACCGAATCAAGACCGAGTACAAATGTATCCCACACCGAGACACTCAATATGTGGTCTTGTGACCCGACAGCATATGCACATGCCTCAGTGACTAGAAAAACAAGGGAAAGTAATAATAATTAAACACAGAAATAGCTAACTGGCTCTTGTTAAAGTCAAAGCGCATTTACCCTATCGAGCTCTTCCTGAAATGTACAAAATGAAACGTGTGACATCTTCCATTACAAATAAATCAATGCCCTATGGGTCTGTGGCTACATGCTCAGTTTATTGAGCTCACAACGTGACCCCTTGTGCAATAAAACATAATCCCTTACATTTCTCTAAGATTCAACTAGAGCCTTATTGGCTACAGAGTAAGTATACTTGGGGGGAAAGTAATAGATGTAGCATTGCATGCTTAACACATAAACACATACTGTATTTGTGTCTCTGCTGCCAATAGGATTTGTATTTGGGATGTAGCCATATCAGGGTGTTCATCTGGCTTTAAATGTACTGCAGCACATCAATTGTAATGCTATGTAAAATAGCCTGTTCCATTTTACGTGCTCCTTTGCCTGCTGTCATTGATTCAAATTGGTTCCAAAGGATTAGTGGGTTAGACTGAGCATGATGCTGGCAACATCAGGTCTATGTGTTCAATTCCCACGTGGGCCACATGTACTGGATATGTGTTACTGTCAATGTTGACAGGTTTTTAGGTCACTTTAGATAAAAGTGTCTACTTCATGACCATATTAAATTATCTTAAAATGGTTTTAACAACCTGCTGAGGGACTACATGCAGCCATATCTCACATGAGCTAAATCTGGCGCAGTTACAGACAGATTACAGCAATATGAATTGTCCCTGACAAATAAATCTAATAATGCAAGGTAAACTCAATGCATTGATATTGATAGACCACACTTGTCTGGAAAAATAGCTGTAGCACAGTATTTTATGACTCAGATTCCGAATCATTTGATCTGTATCATATTCAGATGTTTAATCATAAGGATTTGTCAGACAATGTGATCTGGTTGATATGCTTATGATGCAGACACAGGCAGCAGATATAGATTAGGCATTCATTTGTAGAAAAATATCCAATTGCTGTCTCATACTGTGAGTGAGAAAGCTGCTGGTTGATAGACAGTGGTTGTCTTTCACGGTCCACTAAGGTTCACAGAACCTCAACGACCATTCAACAGTGCCAAATGTTCAAATTGGCCAAATTCCCACAGCCTGACTAACGTAACAAACTATTCTCTCAATCGGAAAACATCAGGTATTTTGCGAGCAAGTATGACAGGTTTAGGCATGTTAGCAAGTATTCTCGGACACCCAGAACTAAAATCATAATTCAGTCAGATACTCGATGAAGTTCTGGGGGAAGATGTATTTCTCCACCCTTCTAAATGTAAACTTTCAGCCAGTTTCAGGCAAGTCTGTGTGCCCCATTCTGAAAAATAGCACCTGCGAAATCTTGTTTTGTCCAAATTTGTGTTGTGGAATAAAAAAATAATTTTTTTTCTATCATGTCAATTAACGAGAATATTTTGTCATTAGGGGATTTGGGACAACATTGGTGCAATGGTGTGTGTGTGTTTGACAGTGGAGGTTCCTTAGAGGAGGAAGGGGAGGACCATCCTCCTGTAACGACTTTCTTCTGTTGAAGGAGGAGCGGACCAAAATGCAGCGTGGTACTTTTGAGACATGAAGAACGAAAAAACACGAACAATACAAAAAACAACAAACGGAACGTGAAAACCTAAACAGTCCTATCTGGTGAAGACACAGAGACAGGAACAATCACCCACAAAAACACTCATAGAATATGGCTGCCTAAATATGGTTCCCAATCAGAGACAATGATAATCACCTGACTCTGATTGAGAACCGCCTCAGGCAGCCATAGACTATACTATACGCCCCACAAAAACCCCAAGACAAAAACACACCACAATAACCCATGTCACACCCTGGCCTGACCAAATAAATGAAGATACATTTCGACCAGGGTGTGACACCTCCTCAGTGAATTTCATAAAAATATAAATTTAAATAGTGAAACATAAAAAAAGTTATCCTTTTCATACAAAATGATAACATATATATTTACATGTAACCAAATAGTTGATTAAAACACTGTTTTGTAATGAAGGTCTACAGTAGTATCAGCAGCACTCTGTATGGTAGAACCATGGTGTAGCTGGAGGACAGTCAGCTATACTGACTTCAATACAAAACCTAAGAGGCTCATGGTTCTCACCCCCCTTCCATAGTCTTACACTGTAATTATGACAACTTCCAGAGGACATCCTCCAAACTATCAGAGCTCTTGCAGAATGAAATTACATGTTGTCCACCCAATCAAAGTATCAGAGAATGAATCCAGTACTGAATGTATAAGCTACATCTAGCTAGCACTGCAGTGCATAAAATGTGATGAGTAGTTGACTCAAAGAGCTATAAAGATAATAGTTGAACAACTTTGTACAAATACATTTCTTCATTTACTTACCTAGCATCGAATGCACCTAGCTAGTTTAGCCTACTCAAACACCCTGCTTGAACAGAGAGGGATGCTATGTTAGCTAGCTGGCTATGGCTATCCAACATTGAGACTCTTCCAAGTCATAGTAAGTTTTGGCTTTTACTAATTTATTGCCACCGGGGCCCGCTGGAGTAAATTCTAAACTGATTGCTGCTGACTATACTGTACTGCATGACAGTAGCGTGTTTACTAACGCGTAAGTTCTAGTAGCTACAATAGTGTTGACTATGACGTGACAACGATGTAGGCTCTGTGTAGCGGTTAGTGGTTATGATATGAAGGTTTGGCTTGGAAACTTTTTTTTGTTGCCTGGTCACAGACAGCTGACGTGTTCCGCACTGAAGTCAACAAGCGAAGAGAAATGGTGAGGAGAGTGCGTAGATAGATACAGTATATATATATATATATATCAACATGTAAAGTTTGTTTCATTAGCTGAAATTAAAGTACCCAGAAATGTTCCATACGCAAAAGCTTATTTCCCTCAAATGTTGTGCACAAATTTGCTTACATCTCTTAGTGAGCATTTCTCGTTTGCCAAGATAATCCATCCACCTGACAGGTGTGGCATATCAAGAAGCTGATTAAACAGCACGATCATTACACAGGTGCACCTTGTGTTGGGGAAAATAAAAGGCCACTCTAAAATGTGCAGTTTTGTCACACAACACAATGTCACAGATGTCTCAAGTTGTGAGGGAGCGTGTAACTTGCATACTGACTGCAGGAATTTCCAACGGAGGTGTTTACCAGAGAATTTAATGTTAATTTCTCTAATTTCTCTAATTTCTCTACTGCCTCCAACGTTGTTTTTAGAGAATTTGGCAGTACGTCCAACTGGCCTCACAACCACAGACCACGTGTAACCACGCCAGCCCAGGACCTCCACATCCGGCTTGTTCAACTATGAGACCAGCCACCCGGACAGCTGATGAAACTGAGGAGTATTTATGTCTGTAATAAAGCCCTTTTGTGATTGCCCTGTCATGGCTCCCAAGTGGGTGGGCCTGTGCCCTCCCATGCGACCCTGCCCAGTCATGTCAAATTGATTAGGGCCCAATTTATTTATTTAAATTGACTGATTTTCTTATATGAACTGAAATTCTCTCTTGACCTGTGCACCTACTTTGTGAACTTTCATTCATAGTCTTAAGATATAGCAACCTCATGAAGGGTACTAGGAAAATTTGAGATGCATGTAGTAGCCTAAACCTTCCGATGTTACATTGAGTTGGGTGAATGAAATATGAATGACAGTCATCCAATATGATGTGATAGAAATAAAGCTATGTTCATAAAGAAAAGTATCATCCTCCCTCGTCTTAAATGCACAGACCGTGTGTGTGTGTGTGTGTGTGTGTGTGTGTGTGTGTGTGTGTGTGTGTGTGTGTGTGTGTGTGTGTGTGTGTGTGTGTGTGTGTGTGTGTGTGTGTGTGTGTGTGTGTGTGTGTGTGTGTGTGTGTGTGTGTGTGTGTGTGTGTGTGTGCGTGTGTGTGGGTGTGTGTGTGTGTACAAAACTGTGCTGCCCTCTGTGATATAAATCAGTCATGGTGAGCTGTACAGGCAGGTCTCCCATGAAACAAGTTAGGATTCTACGAACATCCATGTCTGAGGATGTTGGTTGGGAGATGACGTGGAAACCGGCCACTAGGTGCTACAGTGAGAGTGTGGGGAGGCCTGCTGGGCTCTTGCTAATTCTGAGGCCCCCTCGTGAGTCAACATTATCTCTGAGTCCCTATTTTATTCCAGAACAGTCTTTGACTCCTAATGTGTCTATTCTCAATGTCCCTGGATATTAAAGAAAATGAATACAAATCCATTACATCAATCACTCACCCTTCTAAAAACAACCAACAGGTTATTTACTGTACACACTATTTAGCGAAAAAGACTATTTGCAGTCTAAATACTACTTAGAGCCGTAAAATCATTAGGAAGTGGAATTGACTGTTGACCAATGACAAGTCAGCCCATTGACCAATCAGATGTCTGCTTTAGAGAGGAAATAATGTAGTGGCCAGAGATGAAGCCTACTTTCATGTAACCTGGAGGCAATGTGATATCCTTAGTGGCCGTGGAGTGATTCCCAATCGCCCTTTGATCCAATGCCTGTGCACAGAGAGGGGGTCAATAGTGGCCAGTGCGGAACTGTATGTTGGCCACGCTAGAGACAGGAAATTCTGCCTTCCACAGCCACACAGCAGAATACTACTTCCTACTACAAACAGAAGGAAAGATAAAGTGGGAGAGAGTTAGAGAGAGAGGAAGAGAGAGATTCTGACCGATAACTCTGTTTCCTGCAGAAGCATTCTGGTCAGATGAAATGTTTCAATGATGCACTCTTCAACCAAACAAAATAAGTCCACATGGAAACACATCAAAAATAGTCTGCTTTATTTTTAGGAATATGATTTTTAGCTGAGTAAGTAGAAATGACTTCGCAGGTTATCAGTGAAACCTCCACTGTAGTTTAGCTCCAGGATTTAAAAATGAGAGATAAGAGCATTTGATGGTATTAAAATCCCATTCAAATAATCCTCTCTAAACTATAACCTTTCCCCGGATAGATGCACACTTTGGGATAACATCTCTCTTACCTTTCAATGTGTTTTGTCTTCGCAGGAATATAATATACCTCCCATTGGCTCAGGGCAACTAATCGCTCCAATCAATCAATCAATCAATCAATATTAATGCAGCAGGATCCAGTGAAATCACAATGTTCTCAAGGACAAGGGTTGATGCTGAAATACAAGATGGTTGTAGATTGTTTATAAATTGGAAACGTTAGACAATTCAGTCTTTTCAATATGTTCTCACTTCTCTCTGAGCAAAGAACCCTTTTAGTACAATTAGATCTTTAAATCTTGGAGGTGGGTATTCCTTAATATTGACCATGTGTGTGTGTGTGTGTGTGTGTGTGTGTGTGTGTGTGTGTGTGTGTGTGTGTGTGTGTGTGTGTGTGTGTGTGTGTGTGTGTGTGTGTGTGTGTGTGTGTGTGTGTGTGTGTGTGTGCGTGTTTGTGTTGGAGTAGAATGAACGGAAATGCCTGAGTTTTGAGCTCTTTCATCTAAGAGCAACTGCTGGGCCACAGCCAATAGCTAAACCACTGATATGCCAAATATTAGCATGGCTGCAATGATATCAATGGGAGATGGATGCCATTAGATTTAGCCTTATGAACATCAGCAATTGTTAAATGCTGTGTTCATTAGGCTAAATAAGTATGAACTTCAGTTTTTTACACCAGCTTCAAATCAATTACAACTGAAAAAATAAAAAAGGCATTCTCCCACAGACTCACAGAGGAGAAATCAATACTATTTGGACAAAGCCATATCAAACGTTCTTAATTGATATCTTGTAACTGTAACTAATATTCAATTTCAAAAAAGCTTTAATTTTCAGGACTCAGGATATGACCCAGACGCAGACACAGGAGGCAGATGGTTCGGTTCTCAGAATATTTATTATAACAACGGGGCAGGCAGAGGTTCGTAGTCCAAGGGCAGGGCAGGCAGAGGTTCGTAGTCCAAGGCAGAGTCAAAAAGGGACAGAACGGCAGGCAGGCTCAGGGCCAGCAGAAAGGTTAGAACCGGGATAACAAGAACTGGAGAAACGGGAAACACCCTGGTAAGACCTGACAAAACAAGACAAACTGGCAACAGACAGACATAAAATGCAAGTATAAATACACTGGGGATAATGGGGAAAGTAGGAGACACCTGGTGGGGGGTGGAGACAATCACAAGACAGGTGAAACAGATCAGGGTGAGAAAACCTGGTGGGGGTGGAGACAAGCACAAGACAGGTGAAACAGATCAGGGTGTGACACCTGGTGGGGGTGGAGACAAGCACAAGACAGGTGAAACAGATCAGGGTGTGACACCTGGTGGGGGTGGAGACAAGCACAAGACAGGTGAAACAGATCAGGGTGTGACACCTGGTGGGGGTGGAGACAAGCACAAGACAGGTGAAACAGATCAGGGTGTGACACCTGGTGGGGGTGGAGACAAGCACAAGACAGGTGAAACAGATCAGGGTGTGACACCTGGTGGGGGTGGAGACAAGCACAAGACAGGTGAAACAGATCAGGGTGTGACACCTGGTGGGGGTGGAGACAAGCACAAGACAGGTGAAACAGATCAGGGTGTGACACCTGGTGGGGGGTGGAGACAATCACAAGACAGGTGAAACAGATCAGGGTGTGACACCTGGTGGGGGTGGAGACAAGCACAAGACAGGTGAAACAGATCAGGGTGTGACACCTGGTGGGGGTGGAGACAAGCACAAGACAGGTGAAACAGATCAGGGTGTGACACCTGGTGGGGGTGGAGACAATCACAAGACAGGTGAAACAGATCAGGGTGTGACACCTGGTGGGGGGTGGAGACAATCACAAGACAGGTGAAACAGATCAGGGTGTGACACCTGGTGGGGGTGGAGACAAGCACAAGACAGGTGAAACAGATCAGGGTGTGACACCTGGTGGGGGTGGAGACAAGCACAAGACAGGTGAAACAGATCAGGGTGTGACACCTGGTGGGGGTGGAGACAAGCACAAGACAGGTGAAACAGATCAGGGTGTGACACCTGGTGGGGGTGGAGACAAGCACAAGACAGGTGAAACAGATCAGGGTGTGACACCTGGTGGGGGGTGGAGACAATCACAAGACAGGTGAAACAGATCAGGGTGTGACACCTGGTGGGGGTGGAGACAAGCACAAGACAGGTGAAACAGATCAGGGTGTGACACCTGGTGGGGGTGGAGACAAGCACAAGACAGGTGAAACAGATCAGGGTGTGACACCTGGTGGGGGTGGAGACAAGCACAAGACAGGTGAAACAGATCAGGGTGTGACACCTGGTGGGGGTGGAGACAAGCACAAGACAGGTGAAACAGATCAGGGTGTGACACCTGGTGGGGGGTGGAGACAATCACAAGACAGGTGAAACAGATCAGGGTGTGACACCTGGTGGGGGTGGAGACAAGCACAAGACAGGTGAAACAGATCAGGGTGTGACACCTGGTGGGGGTGGAGACAAGCACAAGACAGGTGAAACAGATCAGGGTGTGACACCTGGTGGGGGTGGAGACAAGCACAAGACAGGTGAAACAGATCAGGGTGTGACACCTGGTGGGGGTGGAGACAAGCACAAGACAGGTGAAACAGATCAGGGTGTGACACCTGGTGGGGGTGGAGACAAGCACAAGACAGGTGAAACAGATCAGGGTGTGACACCTGGTGGGGGTGGAGACAAGCACAAGACAGGTGAAACAGATCAGGGTGTGACACCTGGTGGGGGGTGGAGACAATCACAAGACAGGTGAAACAGATCAGGGTGTGACACCTGGTGGGGGTGGAGAAAAGCACAAGACAGGTGAAACAGATCAGGGTGTGACACCTGGTGGGGGGTGGAGACAAGCACAAGACAGGTGAAACAGATCAGGGTGTGACACCTGGTGGGGGTGGAGACAATCACAAGAAAGGTGAAACAGATCAGGGTGTGACACCTGGTGGGGGTGGAGACAAGCACAAGACAGGTGAAACAGATCAGGGTGTGACACCTGGTGGGGGTGGAGACAAGCACAAGACAGGTGAAACAGATCAGGGTGTGACACCTGGTGGGGGTGGAGACAAGCACGAGACAGGTGAAACAGATCACGGTGTGACACCTGGTGGGGGTGGAGACAAGCACAAGACAGGTGAAACAGATCAGGGTGTGACACCTGGTGGGGGTGGAGACAAGCACAAGACAGGTGAAACAGATCAGGGTGTGACACCTGGTGGGGGTGGAGACAAGCACAAGACAGGTGAAACAGATCAGGGTGTGACACCTGGTGGGGGGTGGAGACAAGCACAAGACAGGTGAAACAGATCAGGGTGTGACACCTGGTGGGGGTGGAGACAAGCACAAGACAGGTGAAACAGATCAGGGTGTGACACCTGGTGGGGGTGGAGACAAGCACAAGACAGGTGAAACAGATCAGGGTGTGACACCTGGTGGGGGTGGAGACAAGCACGAGACAGGTGAAACAGATCACGGTGTGACACCTGGTGGGGGTGGAGACAAGCACAAGACAGGTGAAACAGATCAGGGTGTGACACCTGGTGGGGGTGGAGACAAGCACAAGACAGGTGAAACAGATCAGGGTGTGACACCTGGTGGGGGGTGGAGACAAGCACAAGACAGGTGAAACAGATCAGGGTTTGACACCTGGTGGGGGGTGGAGACAAGCACAAGACAGGTGAAACAGATCAGGGTGTGACACCTGGTGGGGGTGGAGACAAGCACAAGACAGGTGAAACAGATCAGGGTGTGACACCTGGTGGGGGTGGAGACAAGCACAAGACAGGTGAAACAGATCAGGGTGTGACACCTGGTGGGGGTGGAGACAAGCACAAGACAGGTGAAACAGATCAGGGTGTGACACCTGGTGGGGGTGGAGACAAGCACAAGACAGGTGAAACAGATCAGGGTGTGACACCTGGTGGGGGGTGGAGACAAGCACAAGACAGGTGAAACAGATCAGGGTGTGACACCTGGTGGGGGTGGAGACAAGCACAAGACAGGTGAAACAGATCAGGGTGTGACACCTGGTGGGGGTGGAGACAAGCACAAGACAGGTGAAACAGATCAGGGTGTGACACCTGGTGGGGGTGGAGACAAGCACGAGACAGGTGAAACAGATCACGGTGTGACACCTGGTGGGGGTGGAGACAAGCACAAGACAGGTGAAACAGATCAGGGTGTGACACCTGGTGGGGGTGGAGACAAGCACAAGACAGGTGAAACAGATCAGGGTGTGACACCTGGTGGGGGGTGGAGACAAGCACAAGACAGGTGAAACAGATCAGGGTTTGACACCTGGTGGGGGGTGGAGACAAGCACAAGACAGGTGAAACAGATCAGGGTGTGACACCTGGTGGGGGTGGAGACAAGCACAAGACAGGTGAAACAGATCAGGGTGTGACACCTGGTGGGGGGTGGAGACAAGCACAAGACAGGTGAAACAGATCAGTGTGTGACACCTGGTGGGGGTGGAGACAAGCACAAGACAGGTGAAACAGATCAGGGTGTGACACCTGGTGGGGGTGGAGACAAGCACAAGACAGGTGAAACAGATCAGGGTGTGACACCTGGTGGGGGTGGAGACAAGCACAAGACAGGTGAAACAGATCAGGGTGTGACACCTGGTGGGGGGTGGAGACAAGCACAAGACAGGTGAAACAGATCAGGGTGTGACACCTGGTGGGGGTGGAGACAAGCACAAGACAGGTGAAACAGATCAGGGTGTGACACCTGGTGGGGGTGGAGACAAGCACAAGACAGGTGAAACAGATCAGGGTGTGACACCTGGTGGGGGGTGGAGACAAGCACAAGACAGGTGAAACAGATCAGGGTGTGACACCTGGTGGGGGGTGGAGACAAGCACAAGACAGGTGAAACAGATCAGGGTGTGACACCTGGTGGGGGGTGGAGACAATCACAAGACAGGTGAAACAGATCAGGGTGTGACACCTGGTGGGGGTGGAGACAAGCACAAGACAGGTGAAACAGATCAGCACAAGACAGGTGAAACAGATCAGGGTGTGACACCTGGTGGGGGTGGAGACAAGCACAAGACAGGTGAAACAGATCAGGGTGTGACACCTGGTGGGGGTGGAGACAAGCACGAGACAGGTGAAACAGATCACGGTGTGACACCTGGTGGGGGTGGAGACAAGCACAAGACAGGTGAAACAGATCAGGGTGTGACACCTGGTGGGGGTGGAGACAAGCACAAGACAGGTGAAACAGATCAGGGTGTGACACCTGGTGGGGGGTGGAGACAAGCACAAGACAGGTGAAACAGATCAGGGTGTGACACCTGGTGGGGGGTGGAGACAAGCACAAGACAGGTGAAACAGATCAGGGTGTGACACCTGGTGGGGGTGGAGACAAGCACAAGACAGGTGAAACAGATCAGGGTGTGACACCTAGTGGGGGTGGAGACAAGCACAAGACAGGTGAAACAGATCAGGGTGTGACACCTGGTGGGGGTGGAGACAAGCACAAGACAGGTGAAACAGATCAGGGTGTGACACCTGGTGGGGGTGGAGACAATCACAAGACAGGTGAAACAGATCAGGGTGTGACACCTGGTGGGGGTGGAGACAAGCACAAGACAGGTGAAACAGATCAGGGTGTGACACCTGGTGGGGGTGGATACAAGCACAAGACAGGTGAAACAGATCAGGGTGTGACACCTGGTGGGGGTGGAGACAATCACAAGACAGGTGAAACAGATCAGGGTGTGACACCTGGTGGGGGTGGAGACAATCACAAGACAGGTGAAACAGATCAGGGTGTGACACCTGGTGGGGGTGGAGACAAGCACAAGACAGGTGAAACAGATCAGGGTGTGACACCTGGTGGGGGTGGAGACAAGCACAAGACAGGTGAAACAGATCAGGGTGTGACACCTGGTGGGGGTGGAGACAATCACAAGACAGGTGAAACAGATCAGGGTGTGACACCTGGTGGGGGTGGAGACAAGCACAAGACAGGTGAAACAGATCAGGGTGTGACACCTGGTGGGGGTGGAGACAAGCACAAGACAGGTGAAACAGATCAGGGTGTGACACCTGGTGGGGGTGGAGACAAGCACGAGACAGGTGAAACAGATCACGGTGTGACACCTGGTGGGGGGTGGAGACAAGCACAAGACAGGTGAAACAGATCAGGGTGTGACACCTGGTGGGGGGTGGAGACAAGCACAAGACAGGTGAAACAGATCAGGGTGTGACACCTGGTGGGGGTGGAGACAAGCACAAGACAGGTGAAACAGATCAGGGTGTGACACCTGGTGGGGGGTGGAGACAAGCACAAGACAGGTGAAACAGATCAGGGTGTGACACCTGGTGGGGGTGGAGACAAGCACAAGACAGGTGAAACAGATCAGGGTGTGACACCTGGTGGGGGTGGAGACAAGCACAAGACAGGTGAAACAGATCAGGGTGTGACACCTGGTGGGGGTGGAGACAAGCACGAGACAGGTGAAACAGATCACGGTGTGACACCTGGTGGGGGTGGAGACAAGCACAAGACAGGTGAAACAGATCAGGGTGTGACACCTGGTGGGGGTGGAGACAAGCACAAGACAGGTGAAACAGATCAGGGTGTGACACCTGGTGGGGGGTGGAGACAAGCACAAGACAGGTGAAACAGATCAGGGTTTGACACCTGGTGGGGGTGGAGACAAGCACAAGACAGGTGAAACAGATCAGGGTGTGACACCTGGTGGGGGTGGAGACAAGCACAAGACAGGTGAAACAGATCAGGGTGTGACACCTGGTGGGGGGTGGAGACAAGCACAAGACAGGTGAAACAGATCAGGGTGTGACACCTGGTGGGGGGTGGAGACAAGCACAAGACAGGTGAAACAGATCAGGGTGTGACACCTGGTGGGGGTGGAGACAAGCACAAGACAGGTGAAACAGATCAGGGTGTGACACCTGGTGGGGGGTGGAGACAAGCACAAGACAGGTGAAACAGATCAGGGTGTGACACCTGGTGGGGGTGGAGACAAGCACAAGACAGGTGAAACAGATCAGGGTGTGACACCTGGTGGGGGTGGAGACAAGCACAAGACAGGTGAAACAGATCAGGGTGTGACACCTGGTGGGGGTGGAGACAAGCACGAGACAGGTGAAACAGATCACGGTGTGACACCTGGTGGGGGTGGAGACAAGCACAAGACAGGTGAAACAGATCAGGGTGTGACACCTGGTGGGGGTGGAGACAAGCACAAGACAGGTGAAACAGATCAGGGTGTGACACCTGGTGGGGGGTGGAGACAAGCACAAGACAGGTGAAACAGATCAGGGTTTGACACCTGGTGGGGGTGGAGACAAGCACAAGACAGGTGAAACAGATCAGGGTGTGACACCTGGTGGGGGTGGAGACAAGCACAAGACAGGTGAAACAGATCAGGGTGTGACACCTGGTGGGGGGTGGAGACAAGCACAAGACAGGTGAAACAGATCAGTGTGTGACACCTGGTGGGGGTGGAGACAAGCACAAGACAGGTGAAACAGATCAGGGTGTGACACCTGGTGGGGGTGGAGACAAGCACAAGACAGGTGAAACAGATCAGGGTGTGACACCTGGTGGGGGGTGGAGACAAGCACAAGACAGGTGAAACAGATCAGGGTGTGACACCTGGTGGGGGGTGGAGACAAGCACAAGACAGGTGAAACAGATCAGGGTGTGACACCTGGTGGGGGTGGAGACAAGCACAAGACAGGTGAAACAGATCAGGGTGTGACACCTGGTGGGGGTGGAGACAAGCACAAGACAGGTGAAACAGATCAGGGTGTGACACCTGGTGGGGGTGGAGACAAGCACAAGACAGGTGAAACAGATCAGGGTGTGACACCTGGTGGGGGGTGGAGACAAGCACAAGACAGGTGAAACAGATCAGGGTGTGACACCTGGTGGGGGGTGGAGACAATCACAAGACAGGTGAAACAGATCAGGGTGTGACACCTGGTGGGGGTGGAGACAAGCACAAGACAGGTGAAACAGATCAGCACAAGACAGGTGAAACAGATCAGGGTGTGACACCTGGTGGGGGTGGAGACAAGCACAAGACAGGTGAAACAGATCAGGGTGTGACACCTGGTGGGGGTGGAGACAAGCACGAGACAGGTGAAACAGATCACGGTGTGACACCTGGTGGGGGTGGAGACAAGCACAAGACAGGTGAAACAGATCAGGGTGTGACACCTGGTGGGGGTGGAGACAAGCACAAGACAGGTGAAACAGATCAGGGTGTGACACCTGGTGGGGGGTGGAGACAAGCACAAGACAGGTGAAACAGATCAGGGTGTGACACCTGGTGGGGGGTGGAGACAAGCACAAGACAGGTGAAACAGATCAGGGTGTGACACCTGGTGGGGGTGGAGACAAGCACAAGACAGGTGAAACAGATCAGGGTGTGACACCTAGTGGGGGTGGAGACAAGCACAAGACAGGTGAAACAGATCAGGGTGTGACACCTGGTGGGGGTGGAGACAAGCACAAGACAGGTGAAACAGATCAGGGTGTGACACCTGGTGGGGGGTGGAGACAATCACAAGACAGGTGAAACAGATCAGGGTGTGACACCTGGTGGGGGTGGAGACAAGCACAAGACAGGTGAAACAGATCAGGGTGTGACACCTGGTGGGGGTGGATACAAGCACAAGACAGGTGAAACAGATCAGGGTGTGACACCTGGTGGGGGTGGAGACAATCACAAGACAGGTGAAACAGATCAGGGTGTGACACCTGGTGGGGGTGGAGACAATCACAAGACAGGTGAAACAGATCAGGGTGTGACACCTGGTGGGGGTGGAGACAAGCACAAGACAGGTGAAACAGATCAGGGTGTGACACCTGGTGGGGGTGGAGACAAGCACAAGACAGGTGAAACAGATCAGGGTGTGACACCTGGTGGGGGTGGAGACAAGCACAAGACAGGTGAAACAGATCAGGGTGTGACACCTGGTGGGGGTGGAGACAAGCACAAGACAGGTGAAACAGATCAGGGTGTGACACCTGGTGGGGGGTGGAGACAATCACAAGACAGGTGAAACAGATCAGGGTGTGACACCTGGTGGGGGTGGAGACAAGCACAAGACAGGTGAAACAGATCAGGGTGTGACACCTGGTGGGGGTGGAGACAAGCACAAGACAGGTGAAACAGATCAGGGTGTGACACCTGGTGGGGGTGGAGACAAGCACAAGACAGGTGAAACAGATCAGGGTGTGACACCTGGTGGGGGTGGAGACAATCACAAGACAGGTGAAACAGATCAGGGTGTGACACCTGGTGGGGGTGGAGACAAGCACAAGACAGGTGAAACAGATCAGGGTGTGACACCTGGTGGGGGGTGGAGACAAGCACAAGACAGGTGAAACAGATCAGGGTGTGACACCTGGTGGGGGTGGAGACAAGCACAAGACAGGTGAAACAGATCAGGGTGTGACACCTGGTGGGGGTGGAGACAAGCACAAGACAGTTGAAACAGATCAGGGTGTGACACCTGGTGGGGGTGGAGACAAGCACAAGACAGGTGAAACAGATCAGGGTGTGACAGCTGGTGGGGGTGGAGACAAGCACAAGACAGGTGAAACAGATCAGGGTGTGACACCTGGTGGGGGTGGAGACAATCACAAGACAGGTGAAACAGATCAGGGTGTGACACCTGGTGGGGGTGGAGACAAGCACAAGACAGGTGAAACAGATCAGGGTGTGACACCTGGTGGGGGGTGGAGACAAGCACAAGACAGGTGAAACAGATCAGGGTGTGACACCTGGTGGGGGGTGGAGACAATCACAAGACAGGTGAAACAGATCAGGGTGTGACACCTGGTGGGGGTGGAGACAAGCACAAGACAGGTGAAACAGATCAGGGTGTGACACCTGGTGGGGGTGGAGACAAGCACAAGACAGGTGAAACAGATCAGGGTGTGACACCTGGTGGGGGTGGAGACAAGCACGAGACAGGTGAAACAGATCACGGTGTGACACCTGGTGGGGGGTGGAGACAAGCACAAGACAGGTGAAACAGATCAGGTTGTGACACCTGGTGGGGGGTGGAGACAAGCACAAGACAGGTGAAACAGATCAGGGTGTGACACCTGGTGGGGGTGGAGACAAGCACAAGACAGGTGAAACAGATCAGGGTGTGACACCTGGTGGGGGTGGAGACAAGCACAAGACAGGTGAAACAGATCAGGGTGTGACACCTGGTGGGGGTGGAGACAAGCACAAGACAGGTGAAACAGATCAGGGTGTGACACCTGGTGGGGGTGGAGACAAGCACGAGACAGGTGAAACAGATCAGGGTGTGACACCTGGTGGGGGTGGAGACAAGCACAAGACAGGTGAAACAGATCAGGGTGTGACACCTGGTGGGGGTGGAGACAAGCACAAGACAGGTGAAACAGATCAGGGTGTGACACCTGGTGGGGGGTGGAGACAAGCACAAGACAGGTGAAACAGATCAGGGTGTGACACCTGGTGGGGGTGGAGACAAGCACAAGACAGGTGAAACAGATCAGGGTGTGACACCTGGTGGGGGTGGAGACAAGCACAAGACAGGTGAAACAGATCAGGGTGTGACACCTGGTGGGGGTGGAGACAAGCACAAGACAGGTGAAACAGATCAGGGTGTGACACCTGGTGGGGGTGGAGACAAGCACAAGACAGATGAAACAGATCAGGGTGTGACACCTGGTGGGGGTGGAGACAAGCACAAGACAGGTGAAACAGATCAGGGTGTGACACCTGGTGGGGGGTGGAGACAAGCACAAGACAGGTGAAACAGATCAGGGTGTGACACCTGGTGGGGGGTGGAGACAAGCACAAGACAGGTGAAACAGATCAGGGTGTGACACCTGGTGGGGGTGGAGACAAGCACAAGACAGGTGAAACAGATCAGGGTGTGACACCTGGTGGGGGTGGAGACAAGCACAAGACAGGTGATACAGATCAGGGTGTGACACCTGGTGGGGGTGGAGACAAGCACAAGACAGGTGAAACAGATCAGGGTGTGACACCTGGTGGGGGGTGGAGACAAGCACAAGACAGGTGAAACAGATCAGGGTGTGACACCTGGTGGGGGTGGAGACAATCACAAGACAGGTGAAACAGATCAGGGTGTGACACCTGGTGGGGGTGGAGACAAGCACAAGACAGGTGAAACAGATCAGGGTGTGACACCTGGTGGGGGTGGAGACAAGCACAAGACAGGTGAAACAGATCAGGGTGTGACACCTGGTGGGGGTGGAGACAAGCACAAGACAGGTGAAACAGATCAGGGTGTGACACCTGGTGGGGGGTGGAGACAATCACAAGACAGGTGAAACAGATCAGGGTGTGACACCTGGTGGGGGTGGAGACAAGCACAAGACAGGTGAAACAGATCAGGGTGTGACACCTGGTGGGGGGTGGAGACAAGCACAAGACAGGTGAAACAGATCAGGGTGTGACACCTGGTGGGGGTGGAGACAAGCACAAGACAGGTGAAACAGATCAGGGTGTGACACCTGGTGGGGGTGGAGACAAGCACAAGACAGTTGAAACAGATCAGGGTGTGACACCTGGTGGGGGTGGAGACAAGCACAAGACAGGTGAAACAGATCAGGGTGTGACAGCTGGTGGGGGTGGAGACAAGCACAAGACAGGTGAAACAGATCAGGGTGTGACACCTGGTGGGGGGTGGAGACAATCACAAGACAGGTGAAACAGATCAGGGTGTGACACCTGGTGGGGGTGGAGACAAGCACAAGACAGGTGAAACAGATCAGGGTGTGACACCTGGTGGGGGTGGAGACAAGCACAAGACAGGTGAAACAGATCAGGGTGTGACACCTGGTGGGGGTGGAGACAATCACAAGACAGGTGAAACAGATCAGGGTGTGACACCTGGTGGGGGTGGAGACAAGCACAAGACAGGTGAAACAGATCAGGGTGTGACACCTGGTGGGGGTGGAGACAAGCACAAGACAGGTGAAACAGATCAGGGTGTGACACCTGGTGGGGGTGGAGACAAGCACGAGACAGGTGAAACAGATCACGGTGTGACACCTGGTGGGGGTGGAGACAAGCACAAGACAGGTGAAACAGATCAGGTTGTGACACCTGGTGGGGGGTGGAGACAAGCACAAGACAGGTGAAACAGATCAGGGTGTGACACCTGGTGGGGGTGGAGACAAGCACAAGACAGGTGAAACAGATCAGGGTGTGACACCTGGTGGGGGTGGAGACAAGCACAAGACAGGTGAAACAGATCAGGGTGTGACACCTGGTGGGGGTGGAGACAAGCACAAGACAGGTGAAACAGATCAGGGTGTGACACCTGGTGGGGGTGGAGACAAGCACGAGACAGGTGAAACAGATCAGGGTGTGACACCTGGTGGGGGTGGAGACAAGCACAAGACAGGTGAAACAGATCAGGGTGTGACACCTGGTGGGGGTGGAGACAAGCACAAGACAGGTGAAACAGATCAGGGTGTGACACCTGGTGGGGGGTGGAGACAAGCACAAGACAGGTGAAACAGATCAGGGTGTGACACCTGGTGGGGGTGGAGACAAGCACAAGACAGGTGAAACAGATCAGGGTGTGACACCTGGTGGGGGTGGAGACAAGCACAAGACAGGTGAAACAGATCAGGGTGTGACACCTGGTGGGGGGTGGAGACAAGCACAAGACAGGTGAAACAGATCAGGGTGTGACACCTGGTGGGGGTGGAGACAAGCACAAGACAGATGAAACAGATCAGGGTGTGACACCTGGTGGGGGTGGAGACAAGCACAAGACAGGTGAAACAGATCAGGGTGTGACACCTGGTGGGGGGTGGAGACAAGCACAAGACAGGTGAAACAGATCAGGGTGTGACACCTGGTGGGGGGTGGAGACAAGCACAAGACAGGTGAAACAGATCAGGGTGTGACACCTGGTGGGGGTGGAGACAAGCACAAGACAGGTGAAACAGATCAGGGTGTGACACCTGGTGGGGGTGGAGACAAGCACAAGACAGGTGATACAGATCAGGGTGTGACACCTGGTGGGGGTGGAGACAAGCACAAGACAGGTGAAACAGATCAGGGTGTGACACCTGGTGGGGGTGGAGACAAGCACAAGACAGGTGAAACAGATCAGGGTGTGACACCTGGTGGGGGTGGAGACAATCACAAGACAGGTGAAACAGATCAGGGTGTGACACCTGGTGGGGGTGGAGACAAGCACAAGACAGGTGAAACAGATCAGGGTGTGACACCTGGTGGGGGTGGAGACAAGCACAAGACAGGTGAAACAGATCAGGGTGTGACACCTGGTGGGGGTGGAGACAAGCACGAGACAGGTGAAACAGATCACGGTGTGACACCTGGTGGGGGTGGAGACAAGCACAAGACAGGTGAAACAGATCAGGGTGTGACACCTGGTGGGGGTGGAGACAAGCACAAGACAGGTGAAACAGATCAGGGTGTGACACCTGGTGGGGGGTGGAGACAAGCACAAGACAGGTGAAACAGATCAGGGTGTGACACCTGGTGGGGGTGGAGACAAGCACAAGACAGGTGAAACAGATCAGGGTGTGACACCTGGTGGGGGTGGAGACAAGCACAAGACAGGTGAAACAGATCAGGGTGTGACACCTGGTGGGGGGTGGAGACAAGCACAAGACAGGTGAAACAGATCAGGGTGTGACACCTGGTGGGGGGTGGAGACAAGCACAAGACAGGTGAAACAGATCAGGGTGTGACACCTGGTGGGGGGTGGAGACAAGCACAAGACAGGTGAAACAGATCAGGGTGTGACACCTGGTGGGGGTGGAGACAAGCACAAGACAGGTGAAACAGATCAGGGTGTGACACCTGGTGGGGGGTGGAGACAAGCACAAGACAGGTGAAACAGATCAGGGTGTGACACCTGGTGGGGGTGGAGACAAGCACAAGACAGGTGAAACAGATCAGGGTGTGACACCTGGTGGGGGTGGAGACAAGCACAAGACAGGTGAAACAGATCAGGGTGTGACACCTGGTGGGGGGTGGAGACAAGCACAAGACAGGTGAAACAGATCAGGGTGTGACACCTGGTGGGGGTGGAGACAAGCACAAGACAGGTGAAACAGATCAGGGTGTGACACCTGGTGGGGGTGGAGACAAGCACAAGACAGGTGAAACAGATCAGGGTGTGACACCTGGTGGGGGTGGAGACAAGCACAAGACAGGTGAAACAGATCAGGGTGTGACACCTGGTGGGGGTGGAGACAAGCACAAGACAGGTGAAACAGATCAGGGTGTGACACCTGGTGGGGGTGGAGACAAGCACAAGACAGGTGAAACAGATCAGGGTGTGACACCTGGTGGGGGTGGAGACAAGCACAAGACAGGTGAAACAGATCAGGGTGTGACACCTGGTGGGGGTGGAGACAAGCACAAGACAGGTGAAACAGATCAGGGTGTGACACCTGGTGGGGGTGGAGACAAGCACAAGACAGGTGAAACAGATCAGGGTGTGACACCTGGTGGGGGTGGAGACAAGCACAAGACAGGTGAAACAGATCAGGGTGTGACACCTGGTGGGGGTGGAGACAAGCACAAGACAGGTGAAACAGATCAGGGTGTGACACCTGGTGGGGGTGGAGACAAGCACAAGACAGGTGAAACAGATCAGGGTGTTACACCTGGTGGGGGGTGGAGACAAGCACAAGACAGGTGAAACAGATCACGGTGTGATACTAATTTCAATCAAATGTAAAAGACACTGAACATTATTGAAACGTATTATTGAAGGGTTATTGAAGGGTCGTCTGTGAAAGAACAACTTTTCGCAGGTACTGGGTAACAAAAAACACATATACACTGTACTTAGTTCAAGCACTTAGTTCATTAGGACAACATTTCAAATCCTGTGTTGTTAGCACAATCAAACACAATTAAAAAATACAACATTAACATTAAAACACAAGAAGAACAAGCAGCATTCAACATTGTTCAACATTTCCCTCAGTGATGTTGAACGCAGATGGGCATTTAATGACAGCTTCCTCCCTCATTAGGTATTAATTTATCCATTAAACATGAATTCTATGAGGCCTGGGTGGCAGTGCCGGGTGACCGTTCCTCATTTGGTCTACGGCAGCTCGCTCCTGGGCCTGGGAATACCACGGTAATGCCATGCAGACCGGGAAGGCTCCTGGAAATGATTTCTATTCCTTGGAGAGAAACTGCCAAACACACGGTGGGTGGCAGGGCCCTCGCATCTTTAAATCTGCACATCCACGAGAGCCAGGGCCTTTTTGTGGCGATACGCATGCCAATACACACACACAAGCAGTATAATACTCACCTGCACAGAAACGCACAGAGACAAACACACACAAGCATGCACGGACACACACACACAAACACATGCGCAGGCACATGCACACGTGTGCACACACACAAATCCAAATCGATAGCCCCCTTCACCAATGATTTAGAAAATCCTATTAAAAATGATAAACCAATTAATAATTAAACCTTTATTGGCAACACTTTACATTAAGTTGCCCCACCTATTATGTAACTATGCCACGGTAGTTAAAAATATTTGTTTATATGTAATTACATGGTGATAAAGTTATAGCGCTATCAGTTATTACACAATTGTAACAATTTATTTTTATTAACATGGTAATACCCACACACATTGACTCGGTACCGGTACCCCTTGTACATACCCTCGCTATTATTATTTTGTGTTACTACTTTATTTTTTACTAGATCTTTATCTTCTTAACTATATTTTCTTAAAACTACATGGTTGGTTAAGTGCTTGTAAGTAAGGCATTTCACAGTAATGTCTACACCTGTTGTATTTGGCAAATGTGACAAAACATTTGATTTGATTTGTAATTCGCAGGTGACTTTCAAACGTGTAATTAAAAAACCACTCGTTACATTTTGGAAGACACCGGACAATGCCCAAATCCCCGTCATTCGCATGAAGAAGAGACAGAGATATCAGGGACTGTGTCCCTTGTAAGGATCCGACAGCGAAAAGGTAATCCTCCTGTAACCTCAGTCCTGTTAGCCAATGTGCAACCATTACAAACAGGATGAGCTCCGTTCAAGACTGTAGTCGTGGCTGAACGCCGACATGGATGACATAGAGCTGGCTGGGTTTTTCATGCACAAGATAGAACAGCTGCCTCCGGTAAGAATAGGGATGGTGGTCTGTGTCTATTTGTCTATAACAGCTGTTGCACGAAATCTAATATTAAGTAAGTCTCAAGGTTTTGCTCGCCTGAGGTAGAGTATCTCATGATAAGCTGTAGACCACGCTAATTACCAAGAGAGTTTTCATCTATATTTTTCATGGTTGTCAATTTACCACCACAACCTGATGCGGGCACTAAGACCGTACTCAACGAGATGTATAAGGCCATAAGCAAACAAGAAAATGCTCATCCAGAGTCGGCTCTCCTTGTGGCCTGGGGACTTTAATGTTTTACCTAATTTCTACCAGCATTCTCAAATAGGTGTTCCTTTTGTCCAGGTGGGAAAGGGCAGTGTGGAGTGCAATAGAGATTGCATAATTTGTGGATCTATTGGGGTGGTATGCAAATTGGAATAGGTCTAGGCTTTCTGGGATAATGGTGTTGATGTGAGCCATGACCAGCCTTTCAAAGCACTTCATGGCTACAGACGTGAGTGCACGGGTTGGTAGTCATTTAGGCATGTTACCTTAGTGTTCTTGGGCACAGGGACTGTGGTTGTCTGCTTAAAACATGTTGTTATTACAGACTCAGTCAGGGACAGTGTGAAAATGTCAGTGAAGACACTTGCCAGTTGGTAAGCTCATGTTCGGAGTACACGTCCTGGTAATCCGTCTGGCCCATCGACCTTGTGAATGTTGACCTGTTTATAGGTCTTACTCACATCGGCAACAGAGAGCATGATCGCACAGTCGTCTGGAACAGCTTATGCTCTCATGCATGTTTCAGTGTTAAGCAAGCATAGACGTAATTTAGCTTGTCTGTTAGATTTGTGTCACTGGGCAGCTCGCGGGTGTGCTTCCCTTTGTAATCTGGAATAATTTGCAAGCCCTGCCACATCCGACAAGCGTCGGAGCCAGTGTAGTACGATTCAACTTAGTATTGACGCTTTGACGCTTTGCCTGTTTGATAGTTCATCAGAGGGCATAGTGGGATTTCTTATAGACTTCTGGGTTAGAGTCCGGCTCCTTGATTGCAGCAGCTCTACCCTTTAGCTCAGTGCGGATGTTGCCTGTAATCCATGGCTTCTGGTTTTTGTATGTATGGTCACTGTGGAGACGACATCATCGATGCACTTATTGCTGAAGCCAGTGACTGATGTGGTGGGGTCCTCAATGCCATCAGAAGAATCCTGAAACATATTCCAGTCTGTGCTAGCAAAACAGATCTGTAGCTTAGTATTTGCTTCATCTGACCACTTTCTTCTTGAGGGAGTAACTGGTGCTTCCTGCTTTAGTTGTTGCTTGTAAGAAGAAATCAGGAGGACAGAAGTATGGTTAGATTTGCCAAATGGAGGGCGAGGGAGAATTTTGTAAGTGTCTCTGTGTGTGGAGTAAAGGTGGTCCAGAGTTTTTCGCCTCTGGTTGCACATTTAACATGTTGATAGAAAGTAGGTAAAACTGATTTGAGTTTCCCTACATTACAGTTTCCGGCCACTAGGAGTGCTGCCTCTGGATGAGCGTTTTCCTGTTTACTTATGGCCGTATACAGCTCATTGAGTGCGGTCTTAGTGCCAGCATTGGTCTGCGGTGGTATGTAGACAGCTACGAAAAATATAGATGCAATCTCTTGGTAAAAAGTGTGATCTACAGCTTATCATGAGATACTCTACCTCAAGACTTTCTTAGATTTCCTGCACTAGCTGTTGTTTACAAATATGCATAGGTCGCCGTCCCTTGTCTTACCAGAGGCCGCTGTTCTATCCTGCCTTAAAACCTGTCAATCATGTCGTCGTTCAGCCACGACTCAGTGAAACATAAGATATTACCATTTCTAATGTCCCGTTGGTAGGATACACATGCTAGTAGTTCATCCATTTGATTATCGATTGATTGTAAGTTGGCTAATAGGACCGATAGTGAAGGTAGATTACCATCTCGGCGACGGATCCTTACAAGGCACCCGGACCGGCATCCACGCTAGCTCCTGCGAATGACGGGGATGAGGGCCTTGTAAATCCTTCCCATCCAACCTGTTGAAGAAGAAGAATTCCTCCAGTACGGGGTGAGTAATCGCTGCCCTGATATCAAGAAGCTCTTTTCATTCATGAGACACGGTGGCAGAAAAATTAAGTACAAAATAAGTTTAAAAAACATACACAATAGCACAATTCTTTATGCGATTGTACAACGTTGGCCATCTCCTTCGAAGCAATTATTATTCATAACCACGTTACATCTACCTACCTGTACATATTACCTGAATTACCTTGACTAACCTGTGCCCCTGCACATTGACTCTGTACCGGAAACCCCTGTATATGGCCTTGTTACTGTTATTTTATTGTTGCCTTTTAATTATTTGTTATTTTTTAATTTTTTACTTATTATTTATTTTAGTAAATACTTTCTTAAACTGCATTGTTGGTTAGGGGCTCGTAAGTAAGCATTTCACTGTTGTATTTGGCACATGTGACAAATACAATTTGATTTGAACAAGAATATGTGTAATAACATCAGTAAATATACATGTGTAATAACCTTCAGAAAGTTGATGTGTAATTACATGTTGCTTGTTCCAATTGTGTAATAACTGATAGCAATACAACCTTATTACCATGCAATTACATATATAGATGTTCCATTACTCTTGGGGCTAGGGGGCAGAATTTAAACTTTTGGATAAATAGCGTGCCCAATTTCAACTTCCTGCTACTCATGCCAAGAATATAAGATATGCATATTATTCATATATTTGGATGGAAAACACTGAAGTTTCTAAAACTGTTTGAATCATGTCTGTGAGTATAACAGAACTTATGTAGCAAGCAAAACGGATTAACTGTTCAGAATTATGATTTTTTTGCCCCTCTCTGTTCCCTGAGTTGTCAATGCCAAGGGATATTTCTTAGGAACCTGTTTTCATTTCCTACCACTTCCACTGGATGTCCCCAGTCTTTGGAATTTGGTTGAGGTTATTCCTTTGTGCAATGAAAAAGTAGGCCAACTAGGAACTGGGTAACACTTTTGTTAGTTGCGCAAGACGTGGAAAGTAGCGTTTGTTTTCATTCCTGTATTGAACACAGATTGCCCCGTCTACAATTTGATCAATTATTCATGTTTAAAAATACCTAAAGTTGTATTACAAAAGTAGTTTGAAATATTTTGGCAAAGTTTATAGGCAACTTTTGAAATATTTTGTAGTGACGTTGCGTTTTTTGAAAGCTGTTTTTTTCTGGATCAAACGCGCTTTATAAATGGACATTTTGGATATATATGGATGGAATTAATCGAACAAAGGGACCAATTGTGATGTTTATGGGACATATTGGAGTGCCAACAAAAGAAGCTCGTCAAAGGTAATGCATATTTTATTTCAGCGTTTTGTGTAGCGCCTGCAGGGTAGAAATATGCTAACCCCTTTGTTTACTGCTGGTGCTATCATCAGATAATAGCTTCTTATGCTTTCGCCGAAAAGCATTTTAAAAATCTGACATGTTGGCTGGATTCACAACGCGTGTAGCTTTAATTGAGTATCTTACATGTGTAATTTAATGAAAGTTTGAATTTTATAGTATTTTATTTGAATCTGGCGCCCTGCATTTTCCCTGGCAAATGGCCAGTTGAGACATTTGCGTCCCGCCTATACCAAAGAGGTTTTAACGCCTGTATAACTTTGTTGTTACTAGAGTTAGAGGCAACTTAATGTAAAGTGTTACCCATTCTTTTTATATTAACAGTTATTGACTTTTAGTAGCTGTTTCCTGCAGTAAATGACCAAAAACACCCTCTTTGGCCTCATGGGTGGAATATTATAAATATTTCACAAGATTCAAAAAAAAATATGTACTATGGAAATCTGATGTTTCTAGGTTAAGCAGATATTTAATTTTTCAGTCTTCTGTGATGTATATAATGTGTAATAATGGGATGCAAACAAAAAATGTAATACATTTCAAGTCTGACATGGTACAGGTGTCTTCTTTTTAAGCCCATAACCATGTGTGTGAGGTGTATACTTTTTGTTTCAAAGTAAATTTGTTTAAGACCACCAAGAATCACTCTGTGTGACACTGATTTAGCCCACTGCAGTAAAACGTTTTAAACCAATATTTTTTGTACAATATCCTTATGATGGAATATTCAAGGGAGAGAGAAAAAGAGAGATTGAGACAGAGATATCCTAATTCCAGCATCATCATACAAAAGAGAAAAGTGCAGAGATAGGAACGGAATGAAAGAGAGAGAGAGCAAGAGAAAGACAGAGAGCGAGAGAGAGCGAGAGAGAGAGAGAGAGAGAGAGAGAGAGAGAGAGAGAGAGAGAAAGTCTCATCAAATCAAAGTTTATTTGTCACGTGCACTGAATACAACAGGTGTAGACCTTACAGTGAAATGCTTACTTACAGGGCTCTAACAAATAGTGTGAAAACAAGGTGTGTGTGTGTGTGTAGGTAAGTAAAGAAATAAGACAACAGTAAAAAGACATTTGAAAATAAGAGTAGCCTGCATCAATGGGAGAAAATCCCCTAGTAAACGGCCAGCAAAGCTAATCCACAGCTAAATGGTACCTCCAGACGCTAATACCCACACTGACCACTGCTACAGCAGCCAGCAATCCCCGGACCTCTCCTCCTCTACCTTCCCCCCACAGTATCTAGCTCCATTGAGTCCTTTGGGACTTGAAAGGGTCCCGCCGCAGCCTGACTGGGTCTCTGTGACTGTGTGTCAGTTGTGAGCCACCTGCTTAGCATCCACCGAGGCTAGCGGTGGCTACTATAGAGAGACATCTCCGGCGGAGTGAGAAAAGGGGGTCTGTTGTGTGGAAGGAGCCTTTGAGGCCATTGTTCTGCTTCACTGAAGGGCCAGGCCGACATCTGCATCGCCCCCATTCACTGAGAAGGAAGTTGTTGGAAGTCGTTGTAATCACATCTTGTTCGCAGTGTCCGATTTACATTTACATTTACATTTAAGTCATTTAGCAGACGCTCTTATCCAGAGCGACTTACAAATTGGTGAATTCACCTTCTGACATCCAGTGGAACAGCCACTTTACAATAGTGCATCTAAATCATTAAGGGGGGGGTGGTGAGAAGGATTACTTATCCTATCCTAGGTATTCCTTGAAGAGGTGTTGACACCTCTCAGTCTCCTCAGAAGATTTACACCGGTGAAGTTCTAGGGTATAGAGGACAAGGGGTGGGGTGTAAGAGGTGGGTTGGGTCTGCCCAAGCCAAGAGGGTTACGTTTCCACTGGTTGACTTGTGAAGTGGTTGTTGTTGTTGTGGGTCCGTTTTCATTTCCATCTAATGACAGGATAAGAGAGGAGGGTGACTGCATGGCAAAACAGGGGCATGGTAAGTACCGCAAAGCATCGTCCTCGGAAGGAGAGAACAACCTCTACGTTATGAGCTGACAGGGCCTCCACCGCCCGCTCTAGCTCCGTATCCGTCTAATTAAATGAATCAATTAAGAGCCTATTGTCGCCACTGTGTAACTGATTTTCTACAGATGCAATAAGAGTCCCGTGGGGAGTTGCCTTCCTTCCTTCGGAGCACATTAATACCCTACGTCCTCCACAGAACTCCATCTGATACCATTACAGACACGTATTTGCGTCTTGCTGTCATGTCAGGGCAAAGGGGGGGGAGTGGGGCATATTATGGAAATAGTAATGGAGGGGGATGAAGGTAGGTGCCCTGACATGACAGCAAGACGCAGATAAGCGTCTGTAATGGTATCAGATGGAGTCCTCCCCGCTAGGCTGCCTCTTGTCGACACGAGCTAAATTATCATATTAGATTTACCCTCCAAAGTTAAACTGATTGGGAACCAAATTGTTTTAGATGGCCATCATTAATCCATAGCAATAGGCTAAGTGCTTCGCCACCGATCTGATTGCATCGAGGCGCCCCGGGGTCAAATTAACAGCGCACTAAATGTTTGAACCCTATCTCATTTGCAGTGTCAGGATGCCAGTATTAGGCCTCTATTAATATACAAACCCAGAGAAAGTCAATTGCCATTTAGTTAATGTGCGATCGAGAAACTCTCCAGAGGATAATTGGGTTCTAAGGTAAAAGCTGAGAAGATGATAGTGAGTGAAGATCTTTCAGAATAATTGACAGCATCATTATGTGAAGTGCTATGCGAAAAAGGACAAACAAAGAATGTTGAACGGCGTGGTATTTGGAGAGATTGATGGAAAGCTTTTTTTGTAACAGCAATGTCATGCATTTTGTGTCCTTCGTCCTTATTTATTTTATGTTCACGGGAAAAGGAATGGAAAAAGAGAACGCATGTTACTTTGAAGATGCAAAAATGACGCAAATACTATCAAAAGACACACGTTACTTAATGAGAAAACAACAATAGCATCCTTTGTGTTACTCAGGACTGTAGTACATGCATTGACTGTAAGTGGCTTTGAATAAGAATTTTTGTTAAATGACCAAAACTTTACTTAGAAGCCAGTGGATCCATGTCAGTCCAAAGCCTTTGCAAAACGACCCTGTTTGTCTAAGACCGATAGCACCACATGAGAGGGTCGGGTTGGCCTTGGAGCCTGGGCAGACCTGACTCAAATGGCCAATGTCAACAGTGGCACTGCGCTGGGACCACACACACACACACAAGAGAGAGCACATGCACAAAACACACTATTTTTCACAAACACACACACACACACACACACACACACACACACACACACACACACACACACACACACACACACACACACACACACACACACACACACACACACACACACACACACACACACACAGAGTAAGTGAGTGTGTTCCACTGTCAGAATGTGGTGAGGCCTACTCAAGTTTTATGGGCGACTACGGTATAACAAGATATCTTGGACGACTTTCATTGTATGAGATATAGTACCTTTGATATCAATGATATTACGTCAATAGGAGATGGATGGCTGTTTTATCTGCAGCCATCTGATGTAAGCTGTTGACCTTGTATGTGTTGACATTATAATACATCCGACCTCAGTAAACTGTCTTTCACAGAACTTTTACATAAACGTCTGTGTAGTCCTTCATATAACTCTCTCTCTCTCTCTCTGATACACACATATACATGCACACACACATACAGTACGTACACACACAACACAGCTGGGTATTAATGCACCAAAAGTGTGTGTGCACACTGTTCTGTGCTTGTGTGTGTGTGTGAGCACACTCGCGCATGTGTGTGTGACTGGGGCCAACCCTGATAGTATCTCTCCCTCCCCTTGCCTACCTGTCAGCTGGCAGGGCTAACCCTGGTACCTCCTCACCAAACCCCCCAACACTCTCACAGCCTTCCAGCCACCCTGCGAGCCAGCCGGTGTCAGTGAATCAGCTGAAGCATCTCCACCCTGCGAATAACCCCGTGACAGACAGCCGGTCAGCCCCCTCCCCTCGTCAGCACAGGAGCCTGGGAAAGATGACAGCTAGGGCAATGGGTTTTACTGCTACTGTAAGCGGATGGACTGGGCTGGGGCCAGGCTGGCCTGGGCCTGGTATAGAATGGAGCTGTGCTAGGCTGCAGGGCTGGAGTGGAGTTGTGTAAAGTGGCCTCCCCTTGTCAGCACAGGTGCCCTAGATGATAGGTAGGGCATTGGGATCTCTGCTATAGGCTGGGCTATGAGGTGGTAGGATTGGCATTGGCTGGTGTAGGGTGGAACCAGCCTTTATCAGACACTGTTTCTATGGTCCCATGTACCACTTTTCCAGGACATTTTTTCAGATTTGGCATTACTGTACACTCACCGGCCACTTAATTAGGTACACCTATCTAATACTGGGTAGGACCCCCTTTTGCCTCCACAACAGCCTGAATTATTCACAGTGTTGTAAGTTAAGAGATCCCATTCTGCACACCACTGTTTAATTAAAGCAGCTGTTATTTGAGCATTTGTGGTCTTCCTGTTAGGTTGAATGAGTCTGGATGTCCTCTGACCTCTCTCATTAACAAGGTGTTTTTCACTGAATGTGTTTTGTTTATCGCACCGTTCCCTGTCAGTCTACAAACTCTAGAGACTGTAGTGTGTAAAGATCCCAGGAAGGCAGCTGTTTCTGAGGTGCTGGAATCACCATGTGTGGCATCAACAATCATACCACGGTCAAAGTTGCTTAGATTACGCATCTTGCCCGTTCTAATGTTTGGTCGAACAACATCTAAAGCTCTCTACTCTATATACTCTATATATTGAGTTGCAGGCAGCCACATGATTCGCTGTTCGAATGTAACCTTCCTTGATGAGCTAAATCAGGTCTGTGGAGCTGATGGCGTGACCTATGTCACTGTGTGGGATAATGTCAGGCTCCACTATGCTCAAATGGTGCAAGCATGGTTTCAGGCGCATCCACAATTTACCACCCTCTACTTACCCCCATACTCTCCATTCCTTAACCCGATTGAGGAATTTTTCTCCACATGGAGGTGGAAGGTATATGACAGGCGCCCTCACGAACAAGCCGCCCTTCTCCAGGCCATGGATGACGCATGCAATGACATCACGGCAGACCAGTGTCAGGCCTGGCCTCGCCATGCCCGAAGATTCTTCCCAAGATGTTTGGCTAATGAAAACATCCATTGTGACGTGGATGAGAACCTGTGGCCAAATCCACAAGACAGGGTTGATGGAAATATAGAAGTACATTAATCAATCTTTTGTTTTGCTTTTTACAGTAAGCCAGGTGAGGAACACTGCAGTGATGTTTTACAGTAAGCCAGGTGAGGAACACTGCAGTGATGTTTTACAGTAAGCCTGGTGAGGAACACTACAGTGATGTTTTACAGTAAGCCAGGTGAGGAACAGTTGACGTTTAACTGTTTTTTCTTTTTTGTAGCTAATTATTTTTGCTTTGATTCAAAGAAACCTATGTTGTGATTTTATTGTATTTCATGAATAAATGTAATATTTTGTTCAATGATTCCACTGTGTCTGTAGTATTCTCTCTACCAGTCATTTTACAGTGATGTATTTACATGTAGTAGCATAATGAAACATGTTTCACATATTTTGTACAATATTTAATGATTGTACGAACAAGTACACAGTGAAACTATCGGTATCTTGTGTGTGGGTGATCTAAATGAATGGTCCTATGGTATTTCATGATAAATAAGTTATTTGAACCAATGATTCTGCAAGTGCAAGGTTTCTTTAAAGATATGAATGCACAATGCAATGTTTTGAACATTGGACAGCCTGTGTTACAAGTGATGACCGTTTTGAGTTTTGTGTCTAGAGTTTTGAAAAATGACCACAAGGTTCTAAAATTAGTGCCAAAGTGATTGTTAAAAACTGTAACACCCCTAAATGTACTCCAACAGGGATTTTCCTACAAAAGAGACTACTGTGCAGCTTGTCAGAAAAGTGCATTGCCATTCAAACAAGTTGAGAGAAATGTACATATTTTACAATGTACATTCTGCTAGATCTGTATTCTGATTAGAACTGGGAAGGGGGCAGCCAGTAATGGTTTATGGTTAAGTTTCAGGGAAGGTTACACAGCACTCACTCTACATGCCTGGGAAAAGATCAGTGCCTGTAGAGGGAAGATACAGACGATTGGTTTGGCATGTGGCCGGATGCCTGTCATACTTTCTATATCCTCTACACTCATTAAAAACAGAAGTGAGTAAACCAATTCTATGTTTTGACATCAGGTGCTTATACTGTATTGATTTGAAAAAATACTTTAGGAATATTACTACAGTACCAGTCAAACGTTTGGACACACCTACTCATTCCAGGGTGTTTCTTTATTTTCATTCTTTTCTACATTGTAGAATAGGTGTTCATAAACCTTTTCAGCCTTCGACACAAATGAGAAATTCTGTGTTTTCCTGGGACCCAAGCTTAGGAAAATATGCAACTATGAGTAAATATTGGAACATTTCATTGCCCTTGTGCCTAAATAATATAAATAGATTTTCATGTTTATTTTCCCCCAATAAAAACAAGGCCTCCTGGGTGGTGCAGTGGTTAAGGGCACTGTACTGCAGTGCCAGCTGTGCCACCAGAGACTCTGGGTTCGTGCCCAGGCTCTGTTGCGATTGGGAGGTCTGTGGGGCGACACACAGTTTTCTCACACGACATCTGTCCTTCTCACTATCAAGCATTAGTTTCGCTTCCCCATCCGCCATTTAAAAAAAAGACCCGACAGGGCTCATTGCCTTCTTGAATTATTCAGAAACGGACAGGGTTGAGGTCATGTAATTGATTCTGTTGGACAGCGGAGAAATTGTGCTTTACAATGGTATTGACATTACAGTTGATATGGAAGTATTACGTTTTTGGGGCGCTAAAATAAGGGAACTTGTACGGACCAAGGCAATGAACAAACGTGAGTGAGTTTACGTTAGCTGTGTACAAGGCCAGGGGATTGTTTGAAAGATAAACTCACATCGACTACTATGAGAGATAGTACTCCCTATTTCTGCTGATCATCACCAGTCATAAAACGACTAGTTGACTGACTTCTCCACTGTGGAAGCACTGTTTCCTGAAGCATTCTACCCTGTTCTTAAATAACTCCCTGGGTTTACTATCATGCTGTGTATGTGTGGTCGGGACGTGGCGTTTTATTAATATGTTCGTTTTGAGAGGCTCATTAATATGGACTTCGCCACACAAAACACATTGTGGTCGCGTGTGGGTCGCGGAGTGATCTTCAAGAAAACTGCAGAAAAAAGATCCGGTAAACAGCGAAGCAGATGGGCTTCTACAACCTCTCCCCAAACTGAGACCGCTGATAAGCAGAGAGCGCAATGAACCGAGAGCGCAGTTGCACTTGGCCAAAATAATTACACATTTACGTCGCAACCCACCATTAAAAGGTCCGCAACCCACTCTGGGTCGCGACCCATACTTTAAGAAACGCTGTTGTAAAACAATAGTGAAGATATCAAATCTGTGAAAAAACACACGTGGAATCATGTAGTAACCAAAGAAGAGTTAAACAAATCAAAATATATTTTATATTCTTTAAAGTAGCCACCTTTTGCCTTGATGACAGCTTTGCACACTCTTGGCATTCTCTTAACCAGCTACATGAGGTAATCACCTGCAATGCATTTAAATTAACAGGTGTGCCTTGTTTGAGCCATCTGTTGTAAGGTAGGGGTAGGGGTGGTACAAGATAGGGGTGGTATACAGAAGACAGCCCTATTTGGTAAAAGACCAAGTCCATATTATGGCAATAACAGCTCAAATAAACAAAGAGAAATGACAGTCTATCATTACTTTAACACATGAAGGTCAGTCAATATGGAACATTTCATTTTTTTTTAAAGTTTCTTCATGTGCAGTTGCAAAAAACATCAAGCGCTATGATGAAACTGGTTCTCATGAGGACCGCCACAGGAAAGGAAGACCCAAAGTATAAGTTCATTAGAGTTAATTGCACCTCAGATTGCAGGCCAAATAAATGCTTCACACAGTACAAGTAACAGACACATCTCAACATCAACTGTTCAGAGGAGACTGCGTGAACCAGGCCTTCATGGTCGAATTTCTGCAAAGAAATCAAATCAAATCAAATTGTATTTGTCACATGCGCCGAATACAACAGTGAAATGCAGTGAAATGCTAACTTACAAGCCCTTAACGGATTATCTCTGCATGTGTTGTCCCCATCCTGAAGCATGGAGGAGGAGGTGTGATGCAAATAGTGTGGGTACTGAAGGACACCAGTAAGAAGAAGAGACTTGACTGTCCTTTGGTCTCATGACACCATTTTTGGTGTCTTGGTGAGACGCAGAGTAGGTGACCGGATTATCTCTGCATGTGTTGTCCCCACCCTGAAGCATGGAGGAGGAGGTGAGATGGTGTGGGTGTGCTTTGCTGGTGACACCATCGGTGATTAATTTAGAATTTGACCAAGTAGAGTGATGGAGTGCTGCATCAGTTGACCTGGCCTCCACAATCATCCTTAACATAATTGAGATGGTTTGGGATGAGTTGAACCGCAATGTGAAAGAAAAGCAGCCAACAAGTGCTCAGCACAATGATTGTTTATTTTCTATTTAAAGCAGGGAGTCATGCTGAGACCACAGAGTTTTTCGTAGAGAAGTCCTGCATGAACACATCAATAAACAACACTTACCCTATACATATCTATATAGACATAGTGACGTACAGTGCCTTGCGAAAGTATTCGGCCCCCTTGAACTTTGCGACCTTTTGCCACATTTCAGGCTTCAAACATAAAGATATAAAACTGTATTTTTTTTGTGAAGAATCAACAACAAGTGGGACACAATCATGAAGTGGAACGACATTTATTGGATATTTCAAACTTTTTTAACAAATCAAAAACTGAAAAATTGGGCGTGCAAAATTATTCAGCCCCTTTACTTTCAGTGCAGCAAACTCTCTCCAGAAGTTCAGTGAGGATCTCTGAATGATCCAATGTTGACCTAAATGACTAATGATGATAAATACAATCCACCTGTGTGTAATCAAGAATCTGTATAAATGCACCTGCACTGTGATAGTCTCAGAGGTCCGTTAAAAGTGCAGAGAGCATCATGAAGAACAAGGAACACACCAGGCAGGTCCGAGATACTATTGTGAAGAAGTTTAAAGCCGGATTTGGATACAAAAATATTTCCCAAGCTTTAAACATCCCAAGGTGCACTCTGCAACCGATAATATTGAAATGGAAGGAGTATCAGACCACTGCAAATCTACCAAGACCTGGCCGTCCCTCTAAACTTTCAGCTCATACAAGGAGAAGACTGATCAGAGATGCAACAAGAGGCCCATGATCACTCTAGATGAACTGCAGAGATCTTCAGCTGAGGTGGGAGACTCTGTCCATAGGACAACAATCAGTCGTATATTGCACAAATCTGGCCTTTATGGAAGAGTGGCAAGAAGAAAGCCATTTCTTCAAGATATCCATAAAAAGTGTCGTTTAAAGTTTGCCACAAGCCACCTGGGAGACACACCAAACATGTGGAAGAAGGTGCTCTGGTCAGATGAAACCAAAATTGAACTTTTTGGCAACAATGCCAAACGTTATGTTTGGCGTAAAAGCAACACAGCTCATCACAATGAACACAATAATTTTGCACGCCCAATTTTTCAGTTTTTGATTTATTAAAAAAGTTTGAAATATCCAATAAATGTCGTTCCACTTCATGACTGTGCCCTACTTGTTGTTGATTCTTCACAAAAAAATACAGTTTTATATCTTTATGTTTGAAGCCTGAAATGTGGCAAAAGGTCGCAAAGTTCAAGGGGGCCGAATACTTTCGCAAGGCACTGTATATGCTGGGAGTCAGGAAGCAGGTGCAGAAGGTATGTTTAATTAATAATAAAAGGCAGATAAACAATACAGGAGAAGTGTACTGAACGTGAACAAAACCAATACTCTCTGATGAGGCAAATGAGGGCTAAATGAAGGGAGAGTAATCAAGGTGATTATGAGGTTCAGGTGTGTGTACCGATGGGGAGGAGGTTTGCGTAATGACAACCCTGGTGTTTAGTAGACCGGCGACGTCGAGCACTGAAGTGGGGGTGCAGGACTAGGCTTAACATTACCACCCCATCCCCCTCACGCCCCGACGTGTGGCTCCAGGACGACACAGGCCAGAGCGACGGCCACTGGGAACTGGAGCCGACCCCAAGATGTTGGGAGTCAAGGAGGGACCTGGGGGTATCATTGATGTCCAGGGGAGGTGGACGGTTGTCTCGGGGGATGGCACCAACAAGGGGACCAGAAATCACCAGTAGTTGATGGTGAGTTGTAGTCAACCTCATTAACCCTCAAGGTCTCACAAGCCGGGGGATCAGCTGTCGGCAGGGCAGGTGGAGCGGGGGGGTTCCTTGTGGAAAGCCAGACATGATCACAGGGATGGAACACGTGAGCCTGACTGAGGTGGCGGTCCGCCTGCTCCTTCTGGCAGCGGACGGTGCGCTGGAGCCTCACGTCCAAACCTCCTCTGTGTGCGGAACCATACGTCCACCGCAGAGGCTTCAGTCTGGCTCGAGGTCCATGGGGTCTGGGCTGGCTGATATCCCAGGACACACTGGAAGGGAGTCCACCCGGTGGAGGATTAACAAAGTGAGTTCTGGGCATACTCCGTTCAGGGAAGGAACCGGGCCCACTCCCCCTGCTTGTCCTGGTAGTGACTCCTAAGGAACTCCCCATCTCCTGGTTGGTCCTTTCCACCTGCCTGTTGGACTGAGGCCGGTACCCGGATGTGAGGCTGGTCATGGCCCCTAGTTTCTCCATGAAGTTGTTGTTTTCCATTCATCCCCCTCCCGGATGCAGATTAGATTTTTTACTAAACAGATCCAGTTTAGTAAAAAAAAACGGCCCTGCGGAGCTGTTTGACGGTGGCCGGAACCAACGGGAGAGGGTAGCAGCTCTTGTTGGTGATGGAATTGAGGCTTCTGCAATCGATGCATGGACGTAGAACTCCGTCCTTCTTGGCCACAAATTAGAAGCCTGCTGACATGGGGGAGGTGGATGAGCAGATGAAACCCCTCCAAGGCCTCGGTTTCATCCACCGACAGAGAGTAGACGTGGCTGCAGGGAGGTGGAGAGTCTGCAAGCAGGTTGATGGCACAGTCCCAGTGATGATGAGGAGGGATACAGGTGGTGCGGTTCCTGGAGAAAACCTCCCGGAGATCCTGTTAAACCTCTGGGATGTTGGGCTGGAGGGCAACCACAGGACTCTAAAACAACGTGGAACCACACAGTAAGGGAAAGCAGGTCTTTTGACATCCAGGTGCCCAGGCGATGATTCTCATCCTTCACCAGAAAATGGTGCAGTCATGACATTGATGATGAGGAAGTCTTTTTTGGTGCAGAGTTCCCAAGGCTTGGACCAGAAAAAGAGAGGAGAGCAGGTACGAGGTGATGTTCAAGGAGGAGGCGATGGCCTGGTTCGGGGCCTCCGCGGCATCGCCTGGGTGAGGGCCTCCGTGGCACCGTAATCCACTACAGCTGTAGAGACAACACAAGGGCCAGCCAGCCAGTGAAATGGAAACCAGGAAGTGTGTGGCCGAAAGCGATGATGATGGAATACTTACACCTACCCCGGGAGATGGACTATCATGGGGCCGCCCTTCTGTCCCTGTGGATCCCAGGTTGCGACGCACCAGCCACCGCTGATGCTGGTGCCCCTCCTGGCCACAATAGAAACATAGTCCCAGCTGTCTGCATATTTGAGATTTACATCTAAATGTTGTACAACTTATATGATTAAATATGAAACTCTTTTTGAAAAGATAGCAATGTGAGTTTTGCTTTCTAAATGAGAATAGGTTTTCTTGCAAACTTGTGCCCAGTCAGTAGCCATGCCCAAGTGAGCTCAGAGTTTGCGTCAACATGATGGAACCGCCATTCAGGACAGAGTGCTTCTAAAAACTCGCTGAGAATTTAAATACAGACCATAGAACATGAGAACCTGGTCCACACGTTGAAAGACCAGAAAATGGTAAGACCCTCTGAAGCTCTCGATGAGTGAAGAAGGTAAAGACGAGACCAAATATTCAGTCTGCAGCTGGGTAGGTAAAGTAGTCTAGGACAATTTGACCGAAGTTCCAAGACAAAGTAGCCTTCAACTAAGAAGGACATTGTGACCTCAGGTGGACAACCAGAGACTTACATCAAACTACTCCCGAGACGGATCAAGTGGTTTCAACAGAGAGACGACAGAGAAAGACATACACGCTTAAATATATATTGCATTTCTAATCCGAATGAGTGATTGTTAGGGTGAGGGTGCTAAATATTCTGGCTATGGGGAACGTAGATTCCAAATGTATGTACGATAAGTTAACTCCTTATCTCTCCCTCTACTAGCATGCCCTCCCTTTCCATTGCGTAACCAAACTAGGGACTGACTGGGAGATGCCTTCCTCTTCTGCTGCAACGTCGAGCGCCGGAGCGTGGGAGTGGGAGTAGGCGTGACACACATCAATTACACAATACTGTGAAAAGAAAACACAAAACATGAAAAGCAAAACACAATCATATTTGCCTCACTGCAAATAGCATATTACAATGCCTTTGTTTCCACTAGACAATGTTGTTGCCAACACAGATGTGAATGAATATGACTTCCTCAGTCATTTTGATGATGATTCCTTTTCTAGTCGTCTGTCTTTGAACTAGAGTACTGAAGGAGACACACATGCACACACGCACACCCACACGCCACACAACCCACCCTCCCACACCCCTGGCTTTGGCTCCGTGAAAGACAATACAGAAATGGGCTCGCATTGTTGAGGAATTTCAATGGTCTCAGGCTGTTTCTTTGAGAAGACAGCGAGCCGTTTGTCTTGTCTACAGCCGACACACAATGGTTTTCCTGAAAAGCGGGTCAGGAACTGTCAGAATCATCAGAGCTCATCAGAAAAGAAAGGCAAGGAGGGATTTGAAGAACCCCTGACACATTACAACAATCCTGAATAACGTACGGCTTTGAAACAATGAGGAAAATCAGGGGAGAAAGAAATCTATTCATATGAATAGTGACAGGTTTTTCATTTTATTTTTTATTATGATTATTTTTTACAAAGGAGGGGATGTACACGTTCTCCTGGAGCCCATTGCAAAGCCCACGCCCATGGGGTTGCAGAGGGGGAGGAGGGGGTGGGATGGGATGGGGCTTTTATGTGTCTATAAGAAGGGGTACTGCTACTCAAACCATCATACACGCATGTACACACACATAAAATTGACTCTGTTCCTTTACATCCCTTTGTATCAGTGGGCTTCATGTGTTACAGTTAAGAGACCGCCCTCGGTCTAAGTCTGTCACAAGTAAAGTCATCACAGCTAGAGAGAGAGAGAGAGAGAGAGAGAGAGAGAGAGAGAGAGAGAGAGAGAGGCTTGGTTTCATACTTATTTTGAAATCAAGGCCTCTAGGCCGCAACCCAGTAAGTCAGGCACACATTCTCCCAAGACTTCACGCCTGGGACACAAATCTTTTAATCCCCTTTGTGTGTGTGAGTGTGTGTTAGTGTGTGTGCATGTTCAGGTGCATTCAAGGGATTTCTCTGCTGATGAAATGACTGGGTGGTGAAATAATAAAAGGCATTGGAGAAGAAATAGCAGATAGAAACGCAACATATAGAGCTGACAAGTCTCTATTTGACACATCCAGGGAAACACATCTCTATCTGATCTACAGTATTCGCTCTGAATGATCTTTTCAGCATTTACTGTAATAGCCTCAGGAAACTATAACTTGTGGAAGATTCGCCTGTTAAAATAGTAGAAGGGTTGGCTGAGCGAGGCAAAGTGGAGGGCATGGGGACTCTGCAGCGTATCCCAATACATATTCACGTGCGCAGTCCACCTATGCACAGTGAGGCAGGCTAGAGCAGGCCAGAGCAATGCAAGACAGGACAGGTGGGGTTTGGGATAATCACATTTATATACTGTTATCTGATCTTATTCACAATGTCGTCTAAGGGCTTAGATATTTATGCTATTGAGAACGGCAGTATTTATTGTTTGACCTTTGAAACGAGAATAATACATGACAAAAATACATATCTACCACACAGGTAAGAGAGGAATACAGGTGGAAAAGAGAGAGGCAAAGAGAAAAGACAATGACCATCACATGACCATCACATCATACCACCGAAGTCTTCCCCCATCCTCTCACCCCCCTCTTCTCTCTCCCTCTCCTCTCCTCTCCTCTCGTCCTTTCTCAATGTTCTTCTCTAAATCCTTGAGAGCCAGGGGCATCGCTCTCTGCCTGTCAAAGGAGCAGTGTTGCTGGGTCAAGTATCGACTGGCCCGACCTGTGTGGCTATAACCCCCAGGCCTTGGTCTCCTTCACCCACTCCTTCAAGGCTTCCTTTAATCTCTCTCTCTCTCTCCCTCCCAATCCATCCCTTTGATGTGTTGATGCCCTTCCTTAACTCACTCCATATTTGAAATATCTCTTTCGCCGTGCTTCATATACTGCTAGCTAAATCCAGTCATAGTGGATTCATATGTGGTAACTTTGGTGGCAAGCGAGAGCTTAACACTGTGTAGGTCCACAGCCAAATGAACTCTAATTGTTATATGGAAGGCAAACAGACACAATATAGCTTCTACAAGTTTTCACAGTCTCACGTCAGACTTAGACGTTGGTCCATGTTTCTCAAATGTCAAATTTCAAAGTGTTTGAGGTTAAGGTTAGACATTAACTCCATATTTTTAAGGTCAGGGTTAAGTTTAGACATTAACTCCATATTTTTAAGGTCAGGGTTAAGTTTAGACATTAACTCCATATTTTTAAGGTCAGAATTAAGTTTAGGTATTAACTCAGAAATCTTAAGGTTAGGAATTAACTCCAAATTGTTAAGATAAGGTTAAGGTTTCGGATAGGCTTAAGACCCAAATATCCAAAACAACTTTATATCGCTGGATTCAAACTTGCAACCTTTGCGTGGTACGCCTGAGACTGGCTCACGACCAAGTACAAATCTAATCTATTTGACACCGAGACAAGACTGAGACACTCAATATGTAGTTGACTGAGACACTCAATATGTGGTCTCGAGTACTACAACACTGCTTACTGGTCTGCTGCTCTTGGGAACTAGATGGAGGCATCCACATAGGAGGTTAGCTAGCACCGTTAGAGTTATTAGCAATAGCCAGCTAGCAGAAGCGAGAATGTTAGCCATCAAACTATCTACACAGGAAGAATGTTGAGGTCAAAAACAAAATAAACTATGTTAAGCCATGCTGATTTAGTAAGATAAATCCAAATGGACAGAAACAATAAACAGGCTGAGTGTACATTTCTGTGAGCAGCTAACTTTAACTTGCTAGCTCAGTGACTACTGCTGGGCGAAGAAATAAGCACAATTCCTGTTTACAGTGTTCCCTATGGAAAATCAGACTAGCGCCACAAAACCAACCAGTGGTCAGAAATATATTACACCCGGGTTTAGGGATGTTTAGCCAAAGAATCCCCGGCTGCCACGTGGAGGGTATTCGCAGGTATAAACTGTAAAACCCACTTTTTTACAGTGGGCATTACGTATACTCACTTCTTAATCCCTTCTGATGCATATCAAAGTAGTGTAGGGGAGGTATACGACTTATCAATGATGTAGTACAATAGAGAAATCATGCACAAAGTAGCCTATACAACCGCAAAGCACGTGAAATATATACACAAAGCACGCCACGCACATAGCCTGGGTCTCTATCGGACCTTATGAAGCTATGCTATCGAAAATACAGAATATTATGCATTCTAAATAACTTCCCATTCGGAAAAGATAAATGCAAGAAATATATTTACTCTGAGCTACGCTTCGATAGATTTTTCGAAGATGGAAGGTTGGGTTTCCCAGCAGAGATCTCCCTTGTCCTTTGAAAAATATTTCTGGGCTAATATGTTGTGGTGTGTGGTAGAACAGATACGTGGTAGTACCCTGTCGTTATGAAGAGATTGTTTGTCCTTTCCTAGCCCACATTTATAGCTGCTGCTGATGACTCCACATCTAGGATGTATCACTTCTTTAGTGAATAAGAGTTCAAAGTTCATACCAAGTTGCCATACTATAAGCTCATGCTATATTCTGGCTGGTATAGTCAAAATTCATCCTTCCAGCGTGGCGATCGTCACTTCCACGTTGAAATTAGCCCTTTTAAACGTATGGACACCGTTAGGTTTTTGTCATTCAACCATTTGCAATCAATCTTCCCTGTGACCTGCCCTGTCTGGAACTGTGAGGAGTAACAGCATAACCTACTTTGATAGCTACCATGACAAAGACCAAAGCCGGTGGGAGAACCATTGAGGACAGTGGTGTCTCTCTATCACACGTGAAGGATCTTTTAAATGAATAAAAAAGACCTACAAGCAGTTGTTACAACAGCAAAGAAATAGCTTCAAGTGTTTTGTCCAAATACTTCTGGATTCTACTAATAAAAGAATGGATGATCTTACCAGAGGTCCAGGACCTGAAGAACAGTTTGCAGTTCTCCCAGGGTCAGCTCGATGAGTTGAAACACGAGAACGGCAAGATGACAACAATCTGTAAGTCACTGAGAGAGGACATCAGTTCTGTGTGCTGTGTGTGAATCCATGGTAACATTGACAGATCAATCAGACTGTCTCGATGGACAATCAAGCCGGAACAACATAGTTGTGGACGGAATTACAGAATCTCCACATGAGACCTGGAAGGAGTCTGATACCAAAGTGAGGGAAATGATCTCTGAGAAATTGAAGATGGACCACAGGTAGATTGAGGTGGAGCGCGCTGGACTGGAAAACCCAACATGTTCCTGGTCAAGTTCCTGAGGTTCAAGGACAAGGTAGTTGTTCTTGAAAGAGCCAAGAACTTGAGAGGAATTTATATCTTCTTCAACAAGGACTATCCTGACGCTGTGTGCCAGAATAGGAAGAAACTGATCCCAGCCATGAACGCTGCTAGAGCGCGTGGGGACATTGCTTACATCTGCTATGACAAGCTCATTGTCCACCTTACCTCCTAGAAGTGTGGAAGGGATGAGACAAATATATTCAATGGTTGTAAAGATGGGGAGAGATCTGGCCATAATAAAGAGATTCTCTGCTTTTTTGACACCACACTTTTGTAGGCTCTAGTTTTATCTAATCTTGATTACTGTCCATTTGTGTGGTCCAGGACTGCAAGGAAAGACCTAGTTAAGCTGCAGATGGTCCAGAACAGCGAGGCATGTTTTGCTTTTCATTGTAATCAGAGGGCTGATGTAAATACTATGCTGCCAGTCTCTCTTGGCCAAGAGTTGAGGAGAGACTGACTGCATCACTTCTTCTTTTTTTACAAGAAACATTAATGTGTTGAAAATCCCAAATTGTTTGCATAGCCAATTTATACACAGTGCTGACACACACACTTATCCCACTAGACATGCCACCAGGGGTCTTTTCACAGTCCCCAAATCCAGAACAAATTCATGAAAGTGTACAGTATTATATAGAGCCTTTATTGCGTGGAACTTCCTTCAATCTCATATTGCTCAAAATAACAGATAAAGCAACACCTCAAGGCACAACGCCTCTCCCATGTTTGACCTAGTTCGTTTGTGTGTATGTATTGATATGTAGGCTACTTGTGCCTTTTAAATGTATGTAGTGCTGTCCTTGAGCTGTTTGTGTCCATTAATGTTCAGTATTATGTCATGTTTTGTGTGGACCCCAGGAAGATTAACCGCTGCTTTTGCAACAGCTAATGGGGATCCTAATAAAATAAAACCACATACCAAATATGAAAGACACAGACAATCATGATATCAGTCAAAAACATACAATTCCCAGTTTATGCTACAATTAAACTTCATAAGAAGTTTTAAAAATAGGTTTATTTGACTCAACATTCCATGACGTACAATAAGGCATTGTTGGCAGAATAGATGGATACAGTTCAATGCATGATTAATATAATTCACCAATACATTTCTTGGTAGTCCAGAAAATATTGCTATCAGGTTGTAAATCACAGCTGGCCTGGTACATTGTTTACTGCCTCCATTCGGGATGCACTGTTTCACTTTCATTGTCTAAATATTCTGGCCAAAAATGGCAGAATTGTAACTAAGACTGGGGATGTCAATACAATCAAACTAGCAAAGGCAATGATCACAAGTCACTCATAACGTGGCTAATAGACTAGCTATCTATTTACGTTGCAAGATCAAATCAGAGAGCCTAATGTTAGCTACATAGCTAGCTAGCTAGCTGCTAGGAAGATGTCATGTCATGTCATGCCATTGGAGGAGTGGGGGAGTGACTGACTTTTTCCCCTCATTTAGTTTTTATCCGGCTATACACAGCTAGAAATGCAGGTGTCATTTGGTTAGCTAGCAACAACTTGAAGGACTGTTATCCAGTTAGCATATGTCTTGCATTCGCAAATTCACTCTGGCTATCTACTCCAATTTCAGAGCACTCATTTGAGTGTGCCAGAGGGCAAAACAACTGCTGGATTTACAAATGCGCAACACCTGCTGAGTATGACTGGAATAAGTAAATGTAGGCAAAAAAAGAAATAGTTAGTCACGAACGCTCTAGATAACATGTAAACAGCCTAACCAGCTCTGCTATGGCAAGTAAAATGGTCAGAGTGAGGTGTTCTCTCATTGTGTCTGGAAGTAGTTACTGTAGCTAGCAAGCTAGCCAACTTTAGCCATTTAGCTTGAGAGCTTGGTTGGGAAAAGCATGCATTTACAAGGCAAGTTGCAGAAGGACAAGGAGGCTACAATTCCCCATCATTTATCAGTGCAATTTTGATGGCCAACTAGCTGAAAAAGTTTAATAAGAGGGTAGCTCATCTTGCTCTGGCTAGCATTAGTTGTTGATCTTGTTGTTGTTGATGTGCATAACAGATGGAGAGAGTCTACCTTTTCATGGTTGTTTGATCAACAGGACTGTAAAGTTCCAAAATGTAAGAGGACTCCTGTCTGACGTTTGTTCTCCACAATGAATGTATGTAGCGATTAAAATTCAGGGTGAGTCACCAGGCAACCAAAGCCGTGGAATGGAGACTGAGGTGACCTGGAAGAAGTCCCAGACCTCAGCTTTTTATGAAGCAGAAAAGCAGAGATGGCTGGCAAGGATAAAAATCAAAACATCAAAACATCTCTCTCTCTCTCTCTCTCTCTCTCTGTCTCTGTCTGTCTGTCTCTATCTATCTCTCTGTCTCTCTGTCTCTCTCTCTCTCTCTCTCTCTCTCTCTCTCTCTCTCTCTCTCTCTCTGTCTCTCTCTCTCTCTCTCTGTCTCTGTCTGTCTGTCTCTATCTATCTCTCTGTCTCTCTCTCTCTCTCTCTCTCTCTCTCTCTCTCTCTGTCTCTGTCTGTCTGTCTCTATCTCTCTGTCTCTCTCTCTCTCTCTCTCTCTCTCTCTCTCTCTCTCTCTCTCTCTCTCTGTCTGTCTGTCTGTCTGTCTGTCTGTCTGTCTGTCTGTCTGTCTGTCTGTCTGTCTCTATCTATCTCTCTGTCTCTCTCTCTCTCTCTCTCTCTCTCTCTCTCTCTCTCTCTCTCTCTCTCCCTCTCTCTCTCTCTCTCTCTCTCTCTCTCTCTCTCACACACACACACACACAGAGTCTGTAATCTAGGCCTACAACACTCTAGAGTGCAGTAAAAAAATGTGAATCATGAATATCATTAATAACCGACAAGTATATAATGAATACATATTGGAGTAATATATAATAGTGTGACCTATTGTGATTGTTTAGTGTTTTAATGTCTGAGGACATCAGGAGATGACGTGGAAACCAGCCACTAGGGGCAAGAGTGGGCACTGTTACCTTCAACTAGGTTTCAGCTTTGCTAAGGCGTTGTGAACAGGGATGGAGGACGAGCGTAAGCAGCTGCCTCTGCCTTAAGCCTATCCGAAACCTTAAAACAAAAATCTCTGAAATAATTGTCTTTCACTGGATTAAAACATGCAACAAAAAGTGATAGAAAGCTGTTTTTGAGATGATTTTGTTTGAAGCCTATCCCAAACCTTAACCCTTACCTTAACCATTCAAAGTTAAATACCTAACCTTAAGTTTTCAGAGTTAATTCATACATTTAATCTAACCTTAAAAATGTTACGTTAATGCATGAACTTAACCTTAAACACTTTGAAATTTGATGTTTCAGAAAAATGTATGAACGTCTGTCTAATTCTCATGTGGGGTTGTGAGAGCTCGTTGTGGTGCTGTGCCACCTTGACGGCTTTTCATGCGAGACATGAGTCAGGATTTTGCGTTTCAATGTGATTGGGACGGGATAGTAAAATAGCCTAGGCTCTAGGGCAGGAGACAATAGAATTTTATAAATTGTGACTGTCTGAAGAGTCACAATAACAGCTCATTTTTTATAGGCTATAGTGATGGAGTTTCCTGTTGGGTTTATTAACTGCATTTGAATTAATGGTGACTTAAATGTTCCTATTCTGATGCTGCACATTGTGCACGTTGTGTATTTTGTGGAATTGCAGTAAATGCCAACATTGGGGAAAAATGTTATATTTCCCAGGTCTTGTCATTTAACTTTTGGGGAAATGAAGAGTGTTCCCGGGGCAGTCCCAGGATCCCAGTTACCCATGTTAATCCCTACTGTGTTCCCACCATCTTTGGTAACCCATGGGTGAGAGCATTCACCCCATCCATGTATCCTAGCTCAAACCCACAGCCCAGCCCACAGAGAAACTGGAGCAGGGAACACATTTAGTCCAACTCTAGAATTCCCATAGATAGATGGAATGAAGAAATTAGGGACATATTGCAGAATGTGTCACAATGCGTACTGTACCAAGAGGGCATGCGGATCCAATGGACGAGTCAATGGAAAGTGATGATTTCAAATGACACAAAACTACTGAGATAGGACATTGTATGACGACACATAGAAAACATAGTTAAAAAGTCCTGTTTGAATAAACAGTAAGCTACATACTCACTGTATATAGTGAATGTAGTGTGGGACACTGTACTGAAAAAGCCATTATCACTGTCCACTGCTTCTGCTGTAAGTGCAAGCCTTACTCAAGCAACAAACAAGGAGCAGACTTTGACTTTCATTTAATTGCCTGTATTCTTCTATTTTTACATTATACAGTGCGTCTGACCTGGTGACCTGTTCCTTCCCAGCTCCTTCATCTGTCAGAGGACGTGTGTGTGTGAATGTGTGTGTGTGTGTACGCATGTGTGCTTGAGTGCCAGCATGCTTGCCTTCGTGTGTGTGTGTGTGTGTGTGTGTGTGAGTGTGTGTGTGTGTGTGTGTGTGTGTGTGTGTGTGTGTGTGTGTGTGTGTGTGTGTGTGTGTGTGTGTGTGTGTGTGTGTGTGTGTGTGTGTGTGTGTGTGTGTGTGTGTGTGTGTGTGTGTGTGTGTGTGTGTAAGAGAGAGGGAAGACATCTACCATATGGCCTAGACTTCTGCATCTCAGATCCTGCATAATCAGAGCTCAATACCACACCTAGACGACACAGGGCACAGACAGCACAACAGGAAAACAGTAGGAGATCTACAATATATTATTTCAAATGTATGTATCTGCCACCTATAGATATGAAGGTGAATATGGTGGCAGATAGTTATTGTTAGCGTATTGTCATTTGGTTTAGATTACTTCACTGTGCTGATGAAGATTATTAATGCAATGCATTTACAGTGTTTATAGTGTACAGTATAATTTATGATTGCATTATATGCTATTGTATGGCAACTATGTAACACACACATTTCAAACAGACATAGAAGCTTTTATATGGCTACACTCACGCACGCATTCACAAATATACACAGAAACCCACAGACACACACAGACACACAGACACAGACACACACACACACACACACACACACACACACACACACACACACACACACACACACACACACACACACACACACACACACACACACACACACACACACACACACACACACACACACACACACAGAGTCATGAGCAAGTGGGATCAGTGAGAGAGGGACCTACTCCCCTACTTAACAGCAATCAGCCATTCCCTCATTATGGGGCCGTGGGTTTCGTGTAACACTAAACCCAATCCCTCTGCTATCCTGTCTCACATTAGTTCCACTTAGTTGGGTCCCAATGACTTATTCAGTGTAAATGCGGAGAGTGACAATCAGCGACGGACCGAGGTGACTCTTTAATGGCTGACTACTGAAATAACAAGGCAGAAAAAGAGGTGTGATACAGGGTGGGGGGAGAGAAAGGTGTTGGTCCTTAACTGAGATATTATCTAAAGAAAATCATGTGTGTGAATAGATTTCAAAATATTACATGTGACTCAATGAATGAATTGATACTATTTGAAATAACTAAGTCATTGACTGTGAGAATAGAAATAATGTATTGTGGGGACAAATATGTATGGGGAGATGGTCAGTGGTCCTCTCAACCTTACTGTGAAGTGTTTAATAATGGAATTGAGAAATATGACTTTAATAACTGAAATATTATCTTAAATAATAATATATATCATTTTTCTAAGACAAGCATTAACATAGAAAATCAGAGGAAGTAATGCAGATGATTGGTTGGCTTGTTGATTATGAATTGACAGTAATAACACCAAAACCACACTGTGTCATCAGCATCAACATATAATGAGAAGGTTCAATAAATATAGTATCGTGTGTCAAAAAGTCACAAGCTCATGTATGAAAATGTACATTTCCATTTTAATGACGATAAGTAAGAAATCAATGAAATAAAGATGCTGCGTGAATGGACGTTTAATGCCATATTAATGAAATCTGTTATGAAATGTGTGACAAGCTCCTTCAGTCTTCATTTCCAATTGGCAAGGGGGATGTCTTCAGGGAGAGAGGGGTTTTAACAGTAGATTGTCAGCAGCCAGCGAACGCATGAGCAACTTTACTCAATCTGTCACACTCTGAGAGTTTGCTCACTTAATCTGGCTTTGTTGTTTTAATTTGTGTGTTTGTGTTGGTGGAGTGTATAGGGTTAAGTGTGTTTGTTGGTGTTTAATTGTTTGTGCTTGTTTAAGTGTGGGTAGAGTTTATGGGTGCGCTTGTGTGTGCATGTGTGTGTGCATGCATAAGTGTGCGTCTCTGTGTCAATGTGTTTTTGGTTTGGAATGTGTGCTTGTGGTGGAGCATATGACTGTGTGTGTGTGTGCATGTGTTTGGTACCTGTAGGTCCTCTGGGTGCTCGCTCTCTCTCTCTCTCTGTCTCTCTCTCCCTCTCTCTCTCTCTCTCTCTCTGTGTGAAGAAAGAGAGCCAGGTAGATGACACTGATCTACATCTCAGAACAGCTCTCATCTCTCAGCTCCAGCTCCCTGTAACCATGCGGTGGCCATTTTAAGCAGATGGTCTCCAAACAGCCTGTCATGTTTACTGCTGCTTCTATAAAAGACAAAAGTCCAACAACACTGTCCCTCAGGAGACCCCCGAGACCCACACAGGGCCCTGCTAACACCTGCCTGGGGGGCCCATAACACACACAGATGCATGTAAGCACACACATGCACACCGGCACGCACACATGCACGGCCGATTGTACGCACTCAGACATACACACAGAGACGCATACACACATACACACATACACACACAGCGGAGGAAGTACAAATACATAAACACACACAAACAAAAACAAAGCGCACGTAAATGCATACACCCCTCGACCTGCCTTGCTCCCCAGCCATCATCATTCAGCTTGCACATCACACTCACTCACACACACACACACACACACACACACACACACACACACACACACACACACACACACACACACACACACACACACACACACACACACACACACACACACACACACACACACACACACACACACACACACACAAACGCACTCGAACACACACACACAATCTAAAACTCCTCCGCCAAGCTTATCAGGTGACATGCTACATTTACTGCAATTAAACAAGCATGCCATTTGAATACCCGATGACACCTGGCAACCTGCTCCGCAGGCTCTGCATATAATCAGGTCCCCGTGGAGCCCTAGAGAAATTGTCCGTGTCACAGTTAATGAAGGAAATTTGCATTGTTATCTCAATTAAGACGGTGTGGGGGGAGAGAGGATAATGAAGCTCCACTTCTGAATTAGTTAATCGCCAAAAACTTGTACAAATGTGTTCGCATGGCCCTATAGGCCTGCTGTAGATTCAACCGGGGTTGCCGGGTTACGTCAGGGAGAGGGGGAGAGGACAGGGAAAGAGAAGGAGGGGAGAGCAATGTGGCAGGTGCTGCTGGACGTCTCTCCGGTCTCCTCGGGAGTCAAGATGGCTACTCTGATCCCATGGCTGGCCTCTCTCCCTCTCTCTCTTGTGTTCTCTCGCACGGTTTCTCCCCATTTTGGTTTCTCCCTCTCTCTCTCTCTCTCTCTCTCTCTCTCTCTCTCTCTCTCACTTGTTTTCTCCCCCTCTCAGTCTTTCTCGAGGTGTGTATCTACTGTACTCACCTTCTCTCTCCCTCCTCCTCCCTTTCTCTGTCCCCAGATGCAATAAGTCTGAAGCAGACCAGCAGAAGAGACCTTAATAAAACCCCAGGTGTTTTGTCTCACCCCCTTCCAGAGGTCAGAACTCAACTTGACCGTGTTGTTAATACACAGACTAATATGATGAAACAGCATTGGGGGGGAAGCACTTAGGTATTACTGTAAGGGTTTGTCCCTATCCATTGTTTTGACATATTAAACGAGTGGTTTAGAGGCTACTTGGACTGACAGAATGACTGTACTTTTGTGTCTGCGAGTGTGTGTGTGTTTGGTTGCAGTGGGGGGGGGGGGGTACTTGGAGTGTTGCATTGACCTTACGTGTGTGTGGGGCGAACTAAAGGCCATGACTAAAGGCCTGCAACGATGCTCTTCAGTTCCAGGGCCTCAAGTGGCCTTTAAATTATTTATAAGATCCAAGTCATGAGATGATGGTGGTGAAGTGGCGGCACACACACACGAAATGGTCTGCTTAAGAGGTTTATGTGCCAGATAGCCATGGGCGAGTAGCTACGGCTTCAGAGACAGAGTGCAACCTGGGAACAGGGAGATGATTTGCAGAGGTCAAAAGGAAATGTAACCTTTTTCATAGGTTTTACGCCCAATCAAACTGGAAAATAACAAAAACTACATGTCATACTGGAAAGTGGAACTGGTAACTGGTTTCACAAAGGTGGAAGGAGGTTTTGCACATGAGCTGGATAAAAATATGACACACTAAATAGTTAAATAGGAATGCCTGCTCACTGTTTTCTGACCAAGACCATGTTGAATGAAGCATTGTATTACCAGATAATTGTATTTATCTAATATGCCACCAAAAGTAATATACAACCGATATGGCCGCATAAGTGATATTAGGCTATTTCAGAGTCCAAAGCAGCAGAGCCTCAACACTCCGGCGGCCCATTGTGACACAGATACGTGGCTTTGAGACCACCGTCCACAGGAGACACACAGCTCGACCGTGCACCTCCACAAAACTCCCAACCAATGCAGAAATGCGTACCCAGCTCCTGTTCTTTTGAATGTTGTGACAGATGGAGAAATAGCTTGAGAATTCAAAAAAGTATGAAAGCTAACGGTCCAATATTCTAGAAGACTGCTGTGTTGATGCGTACATGTTTTGGACACCTTGTTGAGCTGTTAGAGAGGTCTAGCTATAGCTACAGTACACACAGACACACACGCACAGACACACACAGTCTTGTACAGCTTACCTTGTGGGGACACACAATTTAGTCCTACTCAAAATCTTATTTTCCCTAACCCTAACCCTAACACTAAACCTAACCCTAACCCGTACTCTTACCCTTACCCTAACCTTAACCCTAACCTTAACCTCGAAACCTAACCTCGACCCTAATTGGAGTTCCTAACCCTAACCCTAAAACTAACCCTATCTTATGACCCTAACCCTAAACCTAACCCTAGCTCCCGACCCTAAGCCTAAAACTAACCCTAGCTCCTGACCCTAACCCTAAACCTAACCCTAATCCGTACTCTTACCCTTACCCTAACCTTAACCTCGAAACCTAATTGTAGTTCCTAACCCTAACCCTAAAACTAACCCTTAACCTAACCCTAACCCTAGCTCCTGACCCTAACCCTAAAACTAAACCTAGCTCCTGACCCTAACCCTAACCCTAAAACTAATCCTAGCTCCTGACCCTAACCCTAAAACTAAACCTAGCTCCTGACCCTAACCCTAAAACTAACCCTAGCTCCTGACCCTAACCCTAAAACTAAACCTAGCTCCTGACCCTAACCCTAACCCTAAAACTATCCCTAGCTCCTGACCCTAACCCTAAAACTAAACCTAGCTCCTGACCCTAACCCTAACCCTAAAACTAACCCTAGCTCCTGACCCTAACCCTAAAACTAAACCTAGCTCCTGACCCTAACCCTAACCCTAAAACTAACCCTAGCTCCTGACCCTAACCCTAAAACTATACCTAGCTCCTGACCCTAACCCTAACCCTAAAACTAAACCTAGCTCCTGACCCTAACCCTAACCCTAAAACTAAACCTAGCTCCTGACCCTAACCCTAAAACTAACCCTAGCTCCTGATCCTAACCCTAAAACTAACCCTAGCTCCTGACCCTAACCCTAACCCTAAAACTAACCCTAGCTCCTGACCCTAACCCTAAAACTAACCCTAGCTCCTGACCCTAACCCTAAAACTAAACCTAGCTCCTGACCCCAACCCTAACCCTAAAACTAACCCTAGCTCCTGATCCTAACCCTAAAACTAACCCTAGCTCCTGACCCTAACCCTAACCCTAAAACTAACCCTAGCTCCTAACCCTAACCCTAAAACTAACCCTAGCTCCTGACCCTAACCCTAACCCTAAAACTAACCCTAGCTCCTGATCCTAACCCTAAAACTAACCCTAGCTCCTGACACTAACCCTAACCCTAAAACTAATCCTAGCTCCTGACCCTAACCCTAAAACTAAACCTAGCTCCTGACCCTAACCCTAAAACTAACCCTAGCTCCTAACCCTAACCCTAAAACTAAACCTAGCTCCTGACCCTAACCCTAACCCTAAAACTAACCCTAGCTCCTGACCCTAACCCTAAAACTAAACCTACCTCCTGACCCTAACCCTAACCCTAAAACTAACCCTAGCTCCTGATCCTAACCCTAAAACTAACCCTAGCTCCTGATCCTAACCCTAAAACTAACCCTAGCTCCTGACCCAAACCCTAACCCTAAAACTAACCCTAGCTCCTGACCCTAACCCTAACCCTAAAACTAACCCTAGCTCCTGATCCTAACCCTAAAACTAACCCTAGCTCCTGATCCTAACCCTAAAACTAACCCTAGCTCCTGACCCTAACCCTAACCCTAAAACTAAACCTAGCTCCTGACCCTAACCCTAACCCTAAAACTAACCCTAGCTCCTGACCCAAACCCTAACCCTAAAACTAACCCTAGCTCCTGACCCTAACCCTAACCCTAAAACTAACCCTAGCTCCTGATCCTAACCCTAAAACTAACCCTAGCTCCTGATCCTAACCCTAAAACTATACCTAGCTCCTGACCCTAACCCTAACCCTAAAACTAAACCTAGCTCCTGACCCTAACCCTAACCCTAAAACTAAACCTAGCTCCTGACCCTAACCCTAAAACTAACCCTAGCTCCTGATCCTAACCCTAAAACTAACCCTAGCTCCTGACCCTAACCCTAACCCTAAAACTAACCCTAGCTCCTGACCCTAACCCTAAAACTAACCCTAGCTCCTGACCCTAACCCTAAAACTAAACCTAGCTCCTGACCCCAACCCTAACCCTAAAACTAACCCTAGCTCCTGATCCTAACCCTAAAACTAACCCTAGCTCCTGACCCTAACCCTAACCCTAAAACTAACCCTAGCTCCTAACCCTAACCCTAAAACTAACCCTAGCTCCTGACCCTAACCCTAACCCTAAAACTAACCCTAGCTCCTGATCCTAACCCTAAAACTAACCCTAGCTCCTGACACTAACCCTAACCCTAAAACTAATCCTAGCTCCTGACCCTAACCCTAAAACTAAACCTAGCTCCTGACCCTAACCCTAAAACTAACCCTAGCTCCTGACCCTAACCCTAAAACTAAACCTAGCTCCTGACCCTAACCCTAACCCTAAAACTAACCCTAGCTCCTGACCCTAACCCTAAAACTAAACCTACCTCCTGACCCTAACCCTAACCCTAAAACTAACCCTAGCTCCTGATCCTAACCCTAAAACTAACCCTAGCTCCTGATCCTAACCCTAAAACTAACCCTAGCTCCTGACCCAAACCCTAACCCTAAAACTAACCCTAGCTCCTGACCCTAACCCTAACCCTAAAACTAACCCTAGCTCCTGATCCTAACCCTAAAACTAACCCTAGCTCCTGACCCTAACCCTAACCCTAAAACTAACCCTAGCTCCTGATCCTAACCCTAAAACTAACCCTAGCTCCTGATCCTAACCCTAAAACTAACCCTAGCTCCTGATCCTAACCCTAAAACTAACCCTAGCTCCTGATCCTAACCCTAAAACTAACCCTAGCTCCTGATCCTAACCCTAAAACTAACCCTAGCTCCTGATCCTAACCCTAAAACTAACCCTAGCTCCTGATCCTAACCCTAAAACTAACCCTAGCTCCTGATCCTAACCCTAAAACTAACCCTAGCTCCTGACCCTAACCCTAACCCTAAAACTAACCCTAGCTCCTGATCCTAACCCTAAAACTAACCCTAGCTCCTGACCCAAACCCTTAACCAGGTCTGATACTGACAATTAATCCCTTCATGCATAATTCCAATCCGTCTGAATTACATCAGATAAATAATTATGTAGCAAATTTTTCACCACAGTAGATAATCCCACTGCCTCAGGTCTAGCTCAGCTAAACATGACTTGAGGGATTTAGTGTACGTAACACCTTCTTTACTGAAAGTCTGACACACACACACACACGCACACACGCATACACGCACACACGCACACACGCACACACACATACTTCAGATCCCCTCATCTGATAGCCATTGGTTACACTGTCAGCCAGTTCTCTATTACTCCCATTTGTCAGAGCGTGATATAATCGTCATTACATGCATTTCTCTCATTGACTATGCAGGATGAATGTACAGTTATCTCATCCTATTTCTCCGTGACTAAGGGGATTTAGAGAGAGACAAGAACAGAGGTGTTATTCATCTGCTCCCAGATGTCATTGGTTTGAATGTCTCCTATTGTGTGTGTCTGACACAGAACCAGTTGTGTAAACTCACAGCCAGCTGCTCTCACATCCAAACAATAGTAGAACTTCTGAACCTCTGGGGAAACAAAGTGTTTGAAGTAGTGACATCTCTGGGTGCATGGATCAAATAGAGAGCCAGATCTAGTGCTACAAACCAAAGAGAACTTAGTGATTGAGAACATGTGTGACCATGGTTCTGAAAGGGACAGGCTGGGTTTGGATGGGAAGGGAGAGAGGCACAGCTGGGACTGGGAGGGAGGGCATGCACACAGGGAGAGCACATGTTAAAAAAACACATGCGCCAGAGGAACAGGTTCAGCATGTTCACAATATACATATTGTATTTTAACAACCTCAATTTAAGTTGTTTTTATAGGTTCCAGTTAATGTGCAATTGTAATGGCATATTTCTGCAGGCACTAATATAGGCTAATTCTGTCATGGGTCGTTAGACTATGGAGAAACTCATGGGGATTTTGGAGGGTTTTTGGATAAATACAGAAAATAAGGTTTGTGGTAAAAACACAGGCTTATGAGATCTTATAAATTCTGCTCTATGAGATAATCTTCATCAGCTAAGTTTTTTTTACCACTTTTATTTAACCAGGAAGGCCAGTTGAGAACAAGTTCTCATTTACATCTGCAACCTGGCCAAGTTAAAGCAAAGCAGTGCGACAAAAACAACAACACATGGTATAAACAAACGTAAGGTCAATAACACAATATAAAAAGTCTATTTACAGTGTGTGCAAATATAGTAAGATTAGGGAGGTAAGGCAATAAATAGGTCATAGAGGTGAAATAATTACAATTTAGCATTAACACTGGAGTGATACAGTGCCTTGCGAAAGTATTCGGCCCCCTTGAACTTTGCGACCTTTTGCCACATTTCAGGCTTCAAACATAAAGATATAAAACTGTATTTTTTGTGAAGAATCAACAACAAGTGGGACACAATCATGAGTGGAACGACATTTATTGGATATTTCAAAAAAATTTAACAAATCAAAAACTGAAAAATTGAGCGTGCAAAATTATTCAGCCCCCTTAAGTTAATACTTTGTAGCGCCACCTTTTGCTGCGATTACAGCTGTAAGTCGCTTGGGGTATGTCTCCATCAGTTTTGCACATCGAGAGACTGAATTTTTCCCATTCCTCCTTGCAAAACAGCTCGAGCTCAGTGAGGTTGGATGGAGAGCATTTGTGAACAGCAGTTTTCAGTTCTTTCCACAGATTCTCGATTGGATTCAGGTCTGGACTTTGACTTGGCCATTCTAACACCTGGATATGTTTATTTTTGAACGATTACATTGTATATTTTGCTTTATGTTTTGGATCATTGTCTTGTTGGAAGACAAATCTCCGTCCCAGTCTCAGGTCTTTTGCAGACTCCATCAGGTTTTCTTCCAGAATGGTCCTGTATTTGGCTCCATCCATCTTCCCATCAATTTTAACCATCTTCCCTGTCCCTGCTGAAGAAAATCAGGCCCAAACCATGATGCTGCCACCACGATGTTTGACAGTGGGGATGTTGTGTTCAGGGTGATGAGCTGTGTTGCTTTTACGCCAAACATAACGTTTTGCATTGTTGCCAAAAAGCTCCATTTTGGTTTCATCTGACCAGAGCACCTTCTTCCACATGTTTGGTGTGTCTCCCAGGTGGCTTGTGGCAAACTTTAAACAACACTTTTTATGGATATCTTTAAGAAATGGCTTTCTTCTTGCCACTCTTACATAAAGGCCAGATTTGTGCAATATACGACTGATTGTTGTCCTATGGTCAGAGTCTTCCACCTCAGCTGTAGATCTCTGCAGTTCATCCAGAGTGATCATGGGCCTCTTGGCTGCATCTCTGATCAGTCTTCTCCTTGTATGAGCTGAAAGTATAGAGGGACGGCCAGGTCTTGGTAGATTTGCAGTGGTCTGATACTCCTTCCATTTCAATATTATCGCTTGCACAGTGCTCCTTGGGATGTTTAAAGCTTGGGAAATCTTTTTGTATCCAAATCCGGCTTTAATCTTCTTCACAACAGTATCTCGGACCTGCCTGGTGTGTTCCTTGTTCTTCATGATGCTCTCTGCGCTTTTAACGGACCTCTGAGACTATCACAGTGCAGGTGCATTTATACGGAGACTTGATTACACACAGGTGGATTGTATTTATCATCATTAGTCATTTAGGTAAACATTGGATCATTCAGAGAATCTCATTGAACTTCTGGAGAGAGTTTGCTGCACTGAAAGTAAAGAGGCTGAATAATTTTGCACGCCCAATTTTTCAGTTTTTGATTTGTTAAAAAAGTTTGAAATATCCAATAAATGTCGTTCCACTCATGATTGTGTCCCACTTGTTGTTGATTCTTCACAAAAAATACAGTTTTATGTCTTTATGTTTGAAGCCTGAAATGTGGCAAAAGGTCGCAAAGTTCAAGGGGGCCGAATACTTTCGCAAGGCACTGTATATGTGCAGATGATGATGTGCAAGTAGAGACACTGGGGTGCAAAAGATTTAAAAAATAACAATATGGGGATGAGGTAGTTGGGTGTGCTATTTACAGATGGGCTGTGTACAGGTACAGTGATCGGTAAGCTGCTCTGACAGCTGATGCCTAAAGTTAGAGAGCGAGATATAAGTCTCCAGCATAAGTGATTTTTGCAATTCGTTCCAGTCATTGACAGCAGAGAACTGGAAGGAAAGGCGGCCAAAGGAGGTGTTGGCTTTGCGGGTGACCAGTGAAATATACTGGCTGGCTATGGGTGGGCATTGCTATGGTGACCAGTGAGCTGAGATAAGGCAGGGCTTTACCGAGCAAAGACTTATAGATGACCTGGAGCCAGTGGGTTTGGCGACGAATGTGTTGCGAGGGCCAGCCAATGAGAGCATACAGGTCTCAGTGGTGGTTAGCATATGGTTATTTTGTAAATGACATCGCCGAAGTCAAGGATTGGTAGGATATTCTGTTATACGAGGGTATGTTTGGCAGCATGAGTGAAGGATGCTTTGTTGTGAAATAGGAAGCCGATTCTAGATTTCTGCGGGGGTTGCAGAGCTGTTGGCCGGGTTGGGATAGCCAGGTGGAAAGCATGGCCAGCTGTAGAAAAATGCTTATTGAAAAATCTTGATTATCGTAGATTTATCGTTGGTGACAGTGTTTCCTAGCCTCAGTGCAGTGGGCAGCTGGGAGGAGGTGCTTTACAGTGGACTTTACAGTGTCCCAAAATAGTTGGAATTAGTGCTACAGAATGCAAATTTCTGTTTGAAAAAGCTAGCCTTAGCATTCCTAACTGACTTTGTATATTTGTTTCTGACTTATCTGAAAAGTTGCATATCGCGGGGGCTATTCGATGCTAATGCAGTGTGCCACAGGATGTTTTTGTGCTGGTCAAGGGCAGTCAAGTCTGGGGTGAACCAAGGGCCATATCTGTTATTAGTTCAACATTTTTTGAGTGGGGCATGCTTATTTAAGATGGTGAGGAAAACACTTTTAAAGAGAAACCAGGCATCCTCTACTGACAGTTGAGGCCAATATCCTTCCAGGATACCCGGGACAGGTCGATTAGAAAGGCCTGCTCACTGAAGTGTTTAAGGGAGCGTTTGACAACGATGAGGGGTGGTCGTTCGACCGCGGACCCATTACGGCTGCAGGCAATGAGGCAGTGATCGCTGAGATCCTGGTTGAAGACGGCAGAGGTGTATTTAGAGGGCAGTTTGGTCAGGATGATATCTATGAGGGTTACAGATTTAGGGTTGTAACTGGTAGGTTCCTTGATCTTTTGTGTGAGATTGAGGGCATCTAGCTTAGTTTGTAGGTATGCCGGGGTGGAGTGTGCTAAAGCAGTGAATAAAACAGAGTAACGCCGAGGTCCTTCACAGATTTATTTGAGACGACTGTACAACCATTAAGATTAATTGTCAGATTCAACAGAAGATATCTTTGTTTCTCGGGACCTAGAACAAGCATCTCTGTTTTGTCCGAGTTTAAATGTAGAAAGTTTGCAGCCATCCACTTCCTTATGTCTGAAACACTGGCTTCTAGGGAGGGCAATTTTGGGGATTCACCATGTTTCATTGAAATGTACAGCTGTGTGTCGTCCACATAGCAGTGAAAGTTAACATTATGTTTTCGAATGACATTCCCAAGAGGTAAAATAAATAGTGAAAACAATAGTGGTCCTAAAATGGGACCTTGAGGAACACTGAAATGTACAGTTGATTTGTCAGAGGAAAAACCATTCACAGAGACAAACTGATTTCTTTCCGACAGATAAGATCTAAACCAGGCCAGAACTTGTATGTGTAGACCAATTTGGGTTTCCAATCACTCCAAAAGAATGTGGTGATTGATGGTATCAAAAGCAGCACTAAGGTCTAGAAGCACGAGGACAGATGCAAAGCCTCGGTCTGATGTCATTTACCATCTTCACAAGTGCAATCTCAGTGCTATGATGGGGTCGAAAACCAGACTGAAGCATTTCGTATACATTGTTTGTCTTCAGGAAGGTTGCTGGGCAACAGCCCTTTTAAAAAAAATTGAGAGGAATGGAAGATTCGATATAGGCCGATATTTTTTATATTTTCTGGGTCAAGGTTTGGCTTTTTCAAGAGAGGCTTTATTACTGCCACTTTTAGTGAGTTTACACATCCGGTGGATAGAGAGCCGTTTATTATGTTCAACATAGAAGAGCCAAGCACAGGAAGCAGCTCTTTCAGTAGTTTAGTTGGAATACGGTCCAGTATGCAGCTTGAAGGTTTAGAGGCCATGATTATTTTCATCATTGTATCAATAGATATTGTACTAAAACACTTGAGTGTCTATCTTGATCCTAGGTCCTGGCAGAGTTGTGCAGACTCAGGACAACTGAGCTTTGAAGGAATATGCAGATTTAAAGAGGAGTCCGTAATTTGCTTTCTAATAATCATGATCTTTTCCTCAAAGAAGTTCATTAATTTTTTACTGCTGAAGTGAAAGCCTTCCTCTCTTGGGGAATGCTGCTTTTTAGTTAGCTTTGTGACAGTAACAAAAATACATTTCAGATTGTTCTTATTTTCGTCAGATAAGTTGGAAAAATAGGATGATCGAGCAGCAGTAAGGGTTCTTCGATACTGCAGGGTATTGACTTTCCAAGCTAGTCAGAAGACTTCCAGTTTGGTGTGGCAAGAGTATAGAGACAAAGTGGAGTTGCAATTCAACGGTTCAGACACGAAACGTACAGTATGTGGCAGGGTCTATAGACAATCACGGTCTATAAAAGGAAAACTAGCCACATCGCGGACACCAACGTTCTTTGCCCGCTTTGAGGACAAAACAGTGCCACCGACGAGGCCCGCTACCAAAGACTGTGGGCTCTCCTTCTCCGTGGCAGATGTGAGTAAGACATTTAAACGTGTTAACCCTCGCAAGGCCGCTGGCCCAGATGGCATCCCTAGCCGGGTCCTCAGAGCATGCGCAGACAAGCTGGCTGGTGTGTTTACGGATATATTCAATCTCTACCTATCCCAGTCTGCTGTCCCCACATGCTTCAAGATGGCCACCATTGTTCCTCTACCCAAGAATGAAAAGGTAACTGAAATAAATTACTATTGCCCTGAGGCACTCATTTCTGTCATGTATTTGTAAGATATTTTTACAGTTGGTCTAATGTATGTAGCTAAACTTTACCAGTTTGAAAAACAAATACTTTAGGCTGCCCTTTACAGCTATGTTGCTTTATGTCAAATAAAATAGTTATATTGCACAGTAATAATGTTAGGTGGCAGAATATGTGCTAGTATCAGATCTTCTGGATATAAAACCCTGAAATGAATACAAAAGCTATGTTGTAAGTGAAATATTAGCTTTTGTCTGAAGCCAAAAAAGACAGGAAATTGAAAAGCAAATTTGACCTAAACACTAACAAGGCATTGTTGTAGTTTGAACTGTATACTGCCCCTTTAAGAGCCAATGGGTATATATCAAGATTAGGAACAGTTTCCCAGATGGCAGATTGCATGTGTGTTTTAACATGAAAAAATATGCTTACATACCAAGTACATTAATGGGGTAATTGTTGATATCCATTCAAGGAAGTACATTCCGATTAGTACCTTCAAATCTGATTCAATTTCTATTTGTAAACACACTGGGCCTCACTGTATTGCTTTATTACTGTTACAAACAATTATTACTGTGTGCAAGCTTCATGAGTCAGGCAGGCCCTGCTAATTGGTCGCCGGGGCAGGTAGGAACCAATCAGAGCTGGAGGTGGATGTGGCAAGAGCCCCATGACCTGATGACCTCCTGTTAACCTCGGCCTCCTCAGCCTCCTTGGAGTCAGTGGGATGGGTGAAGCACAAGTTATAGTGAACCCACAGCTGCTACAGTGAAACCGTAGAGAACAAAGGAGCATGGCTGATTTCTCGTCTCAAGTGAAATGAGCAGAGACAGATCACTTTTAAGATATGCCAGATAAGAGCTGTCCAGTGAGGAACCCCAATAGAGACTGCATGGACAGTACATGACAGATTACTTTTACAGCCATAGCTTAGAGCAGCCCTGTGCATGTGAGAGGTGGGTCGCGAGTTATGAGCATACACCTGGTCACAGACTAATTCTTCTTATGTTTGAATGTTGGAGGACAATTTGGGTCACGGAAGAACAGTCTATTTCTCATTAGGGTCTGGAGCTGAAAAAGTTTAATAAGAACCCCTGGCCTAGACCAGGGTTTCCCAAACTCAGGCCTGGGGCCCTTCCCGAGTGCACGTTTGTTTTTTTCCCCCTAGCGCTACATAGCTGATACAAATAATGAAAGCTTGATGATGAGTTGGTTATTTGAATCAGCTGTGTAGTGCTAGGGAAAAAAAAAGTGCACTCGGGAAGGGCCCCATCCCTGAGTTTGGGAAACCCTTGCCTAGAGCATTAAAACATGCAGTCACCCCACAGACTGCCCGGCATCAGTGCACCCTAATGTGAGGGTCCCCAGACAGAGACAACATTAAATTCACGCAGAGTAAAAGGCTGAAAATGGTGCACCATAGAGGTGAAATCACTTTCAATTACCAAAAACAATCAAAACAACATTGTAGTATTGATGTCAGATTTTGTTTTAAGAACTAAGTCAAAATAACCACTGTGCAAACCTTTATTAAGCAAGGAAATTGTTCTGATTTATAAATCCCTATCACTGGCAGTATATTACTGTGTACAAATGAAGTTACAGGTCTGTGTGGCATGACAAATCATACTATTTCAGCTGAGGTGAGAAAGAGCATTGATCCCTGACATTAGGACATAGCCATTGTCAAGCTGGCCCTGATGATTGCAAACAGTGGCAAATAGGTAAAACCAAATTCTTAGTGATTAAATGAATACATAAAACATACATACTGTAGCCACTAGCCACATAATGCATTGTATGAAGGACAGCTACTGTGAGTTGTCGTGTATAACACTGCACTGTGTGCATACCACTCCAACAATGCTTAGATGAGAAGGACTCTCCTCGGGTCCAGGGGATGGGCTATCAGGAAGAGATTCAATCCCTGGTAGCTGGACCTGTTCACTCAGGCTTAAGGCATGCCAGGAGTATACAAAACATTAGGAACACCTTCCTAATATTGAGTTGCACCTCCTTTTGCTATCAGAACAGCTTCTATTCATTGGGGCGTGCACTCTACAAGCTGTCAAAAGTGTTCCACTGTGATGCTGGCCCATGTTGACTCCAATGCTTCCCACAGTTGGGTCAAGTTGGCTGGAAGTCCTTTGGGTGTTGGACCATTATTGATACACAGAGGAAACTGTGGCGCATGAAAAACCCAGCAGCGTGGCAGTTCTTGACACAAACCGGTGTAACTGGCAAATATACAGTACCATGTTCAAAGGCACTTACATCTTTTGTCTTGCCCATTCACCTTCTGATAGCACACATACACGCTCCATGTCTCAAGGCTTAAACATCCTTCTTTAACCTGTCTCCTCCTCTTCATCTACACTGATTGGAGTTGATGTAACAGGTCACATCAATAAGGGACCATAACTTCACCTGGATTCACCTTAGTCAGTCTATGTCATGGAAATACCAGGTGTTCTTAATGTTTTGTATACTCAGTGTACAAAGTGACATAGATAGTGACAGAGGTCATAACAGGTTTTGATATTAAATTAACACAATGCTGAAGTCGTGACTTAGCGTTAATGAGCCAGACATCAAGGCATAAGCGATTAGCTCTACCCAAGGGCCCGGGATCCCTGTCACTCGTTTCCTACTCTCTTGGTAATTGCAAAAAATCCCAATAAAATCATCTTAAAAATAAAATAAAAACACAACAAACATGCACAGCCGCATATCATACTGTAGTTTGTTGTTACTATACAGTGGTTGTATTTAGAATGAACATAAACAATCGACACAATTCAATAAATAAACTCAGCAAAACAGTAGTGTCCTCTCACTGTCAACCGCTTTTATTTTCAGCAAATTTAACGTGTAAATATTTGTATAAACATAACAAGATTCAACAACTGAGACATAAATTGAACAAATTCCACAGACATGTGACTAACAGAAATGGAATAATGTGTCCCTGAGCAAATGTGCGGTCAAAATCAAAAGTAGCAGTCAGTATCTGGTGTGGCCACCAGCTGCATTAAGTACCGCAGTGCATCTCCTCCTCGTGGACTGCACCAGATTTGCCCGTTCTTGCTGTGATGCTACCCCACTCTTCCACCAAGACACCTGCAAGTTCCCGGATATTTCTGCGGGGAATGGCCCTAGCCGTCACCCTCTGATTCAACAGGTCCCAGATGTGCTCAATGGGATTTAGATCCAGGCTCTTCGCTGGTGTCACACTCTGACCTTTAATATCTCAGATTTCTTTATATATTGGTTAGGTCACGGTGTGACGAGGGTGGGTATGCTAGTTTTTGTATTGTCTAGGGTTTTTGGATGTCTAGGGGTTTTGTAGGTCTAGGTATTTATATTCTATGGTGGCCTGATATGGATCCCAATCAGAGGCAGCTGTTTATTGTTGTCTCTGATTGGGGATTATATTTAGGTGGCCATTTTCCATTTTGTGTTTGTGGGTTCTTGTTCTATGTTTAGTTGCCTGTCTGCACAATTCACGGTGTGTTTTGTTGTTTTGTTAGTTTGTTCAGTGTTCATTCTTTTAATAAATTAGAATATACGCATACCACGCTGCACCTTGGTCTCCTTGGTCACCTTCGTATGATGGACGTGACAGCTGGCCCTGGCAGAACACTGACATTCCTGTCTTGCAGGAAATCACGCACAGAACGAGCAGTATGGCTGGTGGCATTGTCATGCTGGATGGTCATGTCAGGATGAGCCTGCAGGAAGGGTACCACGGCGCCGACAGAGATGGCCGCCTCGCTTCGCATTCCTAGGAAACTATGCAGTTGATGTTTTTTCACGTGTTATTTCTTACATTAGTACCCCAGGTCATCTTAGGTTTCATTACATACAGTCGAGAAGAACTACTGTATATAAGATCAGCGTTAACTCACCATCAGTACGACCAAGAATATGTTTTTCGCGACGCGGATCCTGTGTTCTGCCGAAAAAGAGGGAAACGAGGCGGTCTTCTGGTCAGACTACGGAGACGGGCACATTGTGCCCCACTTCCTAGCATTCTTCTTGATTCTTCTTTCTTTCTCCACGCATCGCGCCGACAGAAACAAACACCTTTCTGGTAAGAAGAGGGGTGGGGGTGTATGCCTTATGGCTAACAGGGCATGGTGCGATGAAAGAAACATACAGGAACTCAAATCCTTCTGTTCACTTGATTTAGAATTCCTCACAATCAAATGTAGACCGCATTATCTACCAAGAGAATTCTCTTCGATTATAATCACAGCCGTATATAATCCCCCCCCAAGCAGACACATCAATGGCTCTGAACGAACTTTATTTAACTCTTTGCAAACTGGAAACCATTTATCCGGAGGCTGCATTCATTGTTGCTGGGGATTTTAACAAGGCTAATCTGAAAACAAGACTCCCTAAATTTTATCAGCATATCGATTGCGCAACCAGGGGCGGAAAAACCTTGGATCACTGTTACTCTAACTTCCGCGACGCATATAAGGCCCTGCCCCACCCCCCTTTCGGAAAAGCTGACCACGACTCCATTTTGCTGATACCTGCCTACAGACAAAAACTAAAAAAAGAAGCTCCCACGCTGAGGTCTGTCCAACGCTGGTCCGACCAAGCTGACTCCATACTCCAAGACTGCTTCCATCACGTGGACTGGGACATGTTTCGTATTGCGTCAGATAACAACATTGACGAATACGCTGATTCGGTGTGTGAGTTCATTAGAAAGTGCGTTGAAGATGTCGTTCCCATAGCAACGATAAAAACATTCACTAACCAGAAACCGTGGATTGATAGCAGCATTCGCGTGAAACTGAAAGCGCGAACCACTGCTTTCAATCAGGGCAAGGTGTCTGGTAACATGACTAAATAACATGACTAAATATAACGGTGCAGCTATTCCCTCCGTAAGGCAATCAAACAAGCTAAGCATCAGTACAGAGACAAAGTAGAATCTCAATTCAACTGCTCAGACACAAGAGGCATGTGGCAGGGTCTACAGTCAATCACGGACTACAGGAAGAAATCCAGCCCAGTCACGGACCAGGATGTCTTGCTCCCAGGCAGACTAAATAACTTTTTTGCTCGCTTTGAGGACAATACAGTGCCACTGACACGGCCTGCAACGGAAACATGCGGTCTCTCCTTCACTGCAGCCGAGGTGAGTAAAACATTTAAACGTGTTAACCCTCGCAAGGCTGCAGGCCCAGACGGCATCCCCAGCCGCGCCCTCAGAGCATGTGCAGACCAGCTGGCTGGTGTGATTACGGACATATTCAATCAATCCCTATACCAGTCTGCTGTTCCCACATGCTTCAAGAGGGCCACCATTGTTCCTGTTCCCAAGAAAGCTAAGGTAACTGAGCTAAACGACTACCGCCCCGTAGCACTCACTTCCGTCATCATGAAGTGCTTTGAGAGACTAGTCAAGGACCATATCACCTCCACCCTACCTGACACCCTAGACCCACTCCAATTTGCTTACCGCCCAAATAGGTCCACAGACGATGCAATCTCAACCACACTGCACACTGCCCTAACCCATCTGGACAAGAGGAATACCTATGTGAGAATGCTGTTCATCGACTACAGCTCGGCATTCAACACCATAGTACCCTCCAAGCTCGTCACCCTGGGTCTCGACCCCGCCCTGTGCAACTGGGTACAGGACTTCCTGACGGACCGCCCCCAGGTGGTGAGGGTAGGTAACAACATCTCCTCCCCGCTGATCCTCAACACTGGGGCCCCACAAGGGTGCGTTCTGAGCCCTCTCCTGTACTCCCTGTTCACCCACGACTGCGTGGCCACGCACGCCTCCAACTCAATCATCAAGTTTGCGGACGACACAACAGTGGTAGGCTTGATTACCAACAACGACGAGACAGCCTACAGGGAGGAGGTGAGGGCCCTCGGAGTGTGGTGTCAGGAAAATAACCTCACACTCAACGTCAACAAAACTAAGGAGATGATTGAGGACTTCAGGAAACAGCAGAGGGAACACCCCCCTATCCACATCGATGGAACAGTAGTGGAGAGAGTAGCAGGTTTTAAGTTCCTCGGCGTACACATCACAGACAAACTGAATTGGTCCACTCACACAGACAGCATCGTGAAGAAGGCACAGCAGCGCCTCTTCAACCTCAGGAGGCTGAAGAAATTCAGCTTGTCACCAAAAGCACTCACAAACTTCTACAGATGCACAATCGAGTGCATCCTGGCGGGCTGTATCACCGCCTGGTACGGCAACTGCTCCGCCCTCAACCGTAAGGCTCTCCAGAGGGTAGTGAGGTCTGCACAACGCATCATCGGGGGCAAACTACCTGCCCTCCAGGACACCTACACCACCCGATGTTACAGGAAGGCCATAAAGATCATCAAGGACATCAACCACCCGAGCCACTGCCTGTTCACCCCGCTATCATCCAGAAGGCGAGGTCAGTACAGGTGCATCAAAGCTGGAACCGAGAGACTGAAAACAGCTTCTATATCAAGGCCATCAGACTGTTAAACAGCCACCACTAACATTGAGTGGCTGCTGCCAACACACTGACACTGACTCAATTCCAGCCACTTTAATAATGGGAATTGATGGGAAATGATGTAAATATATCACTAGCCACTTTAAACAATGCTACCTTATATAATGTTACTTACCCTACATTATTCATCTCATATGCATACGTATATACTGTACTCTATATCATCGACTGCATCCTTATGTAATACATGTATCACTAGCCACTTTAACTATGCCACTTTGTTTACATACTCATCTCATATGTATATACTGTACTCGATACCATCTACTCTATCTTGCCTATGCTGCTCTGTACCATCACGCATTCATATATCCTTATGTACATATTCTTTATCCCCTTATACTGTGTATAAGACAGTAGTTTAGGAATTGTTAGTTAGATTACTTGTTGGTTATTACTGCATTGTCGGAACTAGAAGCACAAGCATTTCGCTACACTCGCATTAACATCTGCTAACCATGTGTATGTGACAAATAAAATTTGATTTTGATTTGAGGGAGGAGGAGGTCTTCCCTGTAACGCACAGCATTGAGATTGCCCGCAATGAGTCAGTAGAAAGGCCTCTTTAGTGTCCTAATATTTCATAACTGTGGCCTTAATTGCCTACCGTCTGTAAATTGTTAATGTCTTAACCTTTCTAGGGCAGGGTTCCGCTTGACAACATTCCACTGAAAAGGCAGCGAGCGAAATTCAAACATTTTTTTTTGAAATATGTAACTTTCTAAGTCCAATACAGCAAATGAAAGATAAGCATTTTGTTAATCTACCCATCATGTCCGATTTCAAAAATGCTTTACAGCGAAAGCATAACATATGATTATGTTAGGTCAGAGCCAAGTAAAAAAACACAGCCAATTTTCCAGCCACAGATAGGAGTCACAAAAAGCAGAAATATAGATAGAATTAATCACTAACCTTTGATGATGAGCTTCATCAGATGACACTCATAGGACATCATGGTGCACAATACATGTATGTTTTGTTCGATAATGTGCATATTTATATCCAAAAATCTCAGTTTACATTGGCGCGTTTATGTGCAGTAATGTTTTGATTCCAAAACATCCGGTGATTTTGCAGAAATACTCATAGTAAACATAGATAAAAGATACAACTGATAAAGATAGAATTAAAGATAGACTTCTCCTTAATGCAACCACTGTGTCAGATTTCAAAAAAACTTTACAGAAAAAACATAATCTGAGAACGGCGCTCAGAAACCAAAACAGCCAGAGGAATATCTTCCATTTTGGAGTCAACAAAGTTAGAAATAACACCATAAATATTAACTTACCTTTAATGATCTTCATCAGAAGGCACTCCCGGGAATCGCAGTTCGACAATAAATGACTGATATGTTCCATAAGGTTCCATCATTTATGTCCAAATAGCCACTTGTTGTTAGCGGGTTCAGCCCAGTAATCCATCTTCATGAGGCGCAGGCACTTCGTCCAGACAAAAACTTGAAAAGTTCCGTTACAGTCCTTTAGAAACATGTCAAACGATGTATGGAATCAATCTTTAAGATGTTTTTAACATAAAACATCAATAATGTTCCAACCGGAGAATTCCTGTGTCTGAAGGAAAGCACTGCAACGAGAGGTAACTCTGTCAGGAGACAAAGGCACTCTGCCAGACCACGAACTAAAAGAGGTCTCATGTGCCCCTCCTTCATAGTAGAATCCTCATTCAAGTTTCTGAAGACGGTTGACATCTAGTGGAAGCCCTAGGAAGTGCAACTTTATCCATATCTCAATGTGTATTCGGTAGGCCAAGCTTTGAAAAACTACAAACCTCAGATGTCCTGGTTGGATTTTTCTCAGGTTTTCGCCTGCCAAATGAGTTCAGTTATACTCACAGACATCATTCAAACAGTTCTAGAAACTCCAGAGTGTTTTCTATCCAATACTGATAATAATATAGCATCTGGGTAGGAGTAGGAGGCAGTTCACTCTGGGCACGCTATTCATCCAAAAGTGAAAATGCTGCCCCCTATCCCAAAAAGGTTAACTCCTTAAGGGAATACTGGAGAAAAGCTCCTTAAGGGAATACTGGAGAATAACTCCTTAAGGGAATACTGGAGAGGAACTCCTTAAGGGAATACTGGAGAAGATCTCCTTAAGGGAATACTGGAGAATAACTCCCTAAGGGAATACTGGAGAATAACTCCTTAAGGGAATACTGGAGAATAACACCTTAAGGGAATACTGGAGAGGAACTCCTTAAGGGAATATTGTAGAAGAACTCCTTAAGGGAATACTGGAGAGGAACTCCTTAAGGGAATACTGGATAGGATCTCCTTAACTTCTTGAAACTCCCCATCCCGGATCCGGGTTTGTGACTAAAGCCTCAGGCTCATTAGCATAACGCAACGTTAACGATTTCTGAAAATCGCAAATAAAATGAAAATAATGCGTCTGCTCTCAAGCTTAGCCTTTTCTTAACAACACTGTCATCTCAGATTTTCAAAATATGCTTTTGAACCATAGAAATTGACTAATTTGTGTAAGAGTATGCAAAGCTAGCATAGCATTTTGAGTAGCATTTAGCACGCAACATTTTCACAAAAACCAGATAACCAAATAAATAAAATCATTTACCTTTGAAGAGCTTCTTGTCAGGATTTGGCCAGGGTTGTTCCGGGTTTTGGTCACTAGATGCCCCCATTGTGCTTTTTGACCTTATGTTTTTTCCCTTGTTCCCCATTATTATTTGCACCTGTGCCTCGTTTTCCCTGATTGTATTTAAACCCTTAGTTTCCCTCAGTTCTGTGCTCTGTGTTTGTATGTTAGCACCCAGCCCTAGTGTTCTGTGTATTCTTGTCGATTCCGGTGGATGCTCTTGTGGAATTCTGTTTTTGTTTTTGAGTATCTCTTGAGGCTTTTTTGTGCTATTCCTACCACCTTTTGGATTTACCATTTTTGTATTGAAGGACTTCTCTTTTTTACTTTATTAAAAACACCGTCTTAAGTACTGCTGTGTCTGCCTCATCTTCTGGGTTCTGCTGACTATTCGTGGCTCAGTTGATTAAGTGACTGTTTCTCACTCCGGAGACCCAGGTTCGTAACCGGGTCCTGACAGAAACACAGAGCCAAAAATGAACCCAGAGGCAGCCAGTTCCCAGGACCTTTTTGCCATGCTGTCCCACCACCAGGAGACTGTCCAACGCCACGAAGCCGCCCTGGTTCAGCAAGAGGCCTTAATGGCTAGACATTCTCATCTTCTGTCGGAGATGCTGACTTCCATTAAGCAAATATCTGATCGTCTTACCCCGGCAACAGTTCCCGTCCCAGTACCTCAGATTCACGTACCCATGGCAGTTAACCCCCTGGCTGAACCTCGTCTTCCACCTCCCCAACGGTTCTCAGGTGATCCAAGTGCTTGTAAAGGGTTTCTCACCCAATGTTCTCTCTCCTTTGAGCTACAACCCTCGTCGTTTCCCACCGACCGGTCTAAGATCGCTTATATCATCACCCTGCTGTCGGAAAAAGCCCTGGCCTGGGCTACTGCTGTGTGGGATGCCCATAGTTCCTGCTGTGCCAGCTACTCTGCCTTTGCTGAGGAATTCAAACAAGTGTTTCAAGGCCCAAGCAGTGGTTCTGACTCAGCCAAACAGCTCCTGACTCTCCACCAAGGTTGGCGCAGCGTGACGGACTATGCCATCCAGTTCCGCACGGTGGCAGCAGCAAGTGGCTGGAAAAACGAGGCGCTCACGGTGTGCTTTCTGAAAGGCCTTTCCGACACTATCCAAGATGAACTGGCCACTCGGGAACCACCGGACAATCTCGAGTCCCTGATCAAGTTGGCCTCACGCATTGACCAGCGTCTGAGAGAGAGAGAACTCAACCGTAGACCTCTAGCTCCTATCAGTCCCAGCTCCGAGTCCCCATCTTTATCCTCGCTGGCTCCATCGGAACCCATGCAGATTGGACGCATCTCCCAGGCTGAGAGAGACCGCCGGATGAGGGAGCGACGCTGTCTATATTGCGGCAAACCGGGCCATTTCCGTTCCACGTGTCCCGGGCTCCAGGGAAACGCTCTGTCCCGTACAGACCAGGGGGAACTGTAACGGGAAACATAACCTCCTCCCATCCGTCCAACTCCCGTCTGCTCATTCCAGTCACCCTCTCCTGGGACAACCACAAGCTTCACCTTCAAGCCTTGGTAGACTCTGGAGCCGCAGGTAACTTCATGGATGGTGTCTGGGCGAAGGAGAATGGCGTTCCCTCTGAACCTCTAAGTGAACCCATGAGGGTCACTACATTGGATGGAAGCCCTTTGGGATCTGGACTTGTCACTCATGTCACCACCTCCTTGCGACTTTCAGTTTCACAACACCAGGAATTGATGAACTTTCATTTGATCTCCTGTTCCGAGTTCCCTCTCGTCCTTGGATACCCCTGGCTTCACAGCCATAACCCTCACATCGACTGGTCTGTGGGCACTATCAAGCAGTGGGGTCCTACGTGCCAAGCTACTTGTATTTTCCAGAATTCCCAGAGTTCTACTCCCGAGTCTTTAGAATCCATCAACCTGACCCGAGTTCCCGAGTGTTACCATGACCTCAAACTGGTGTTTAGCAAACAGAGGGCCACCATGCTACCACCCCATAGACCTTACGATTGCCCCATCGACCTGTTTCCGGGCACTTGCCCCCCCAGGGGTCGGATCTTTTCCCTATCTCCAACCGAACGAGCTGCTATGGATACCTACATCAAGGACGCTCTGGAAGCAGGCCTCATGCGTCCATCCACCTCCCCGGCGGGAGCAGGGTTTTTCTTTGTGGCCAAGAAAGACGGTGGATTACGTCCTTGCATCGACTACCGGGGACTCAATGCCATAACCGTCCGTAACCGTTACCCGCTACCCCTTATGGCCACAGCCTTCTAGCTGCTCCAGGAAGCAGTTGTTTTCACTAAGCTTGACCTGCGGAACGCATACCATCTTGTGCGGATCAGGCCTTGTGACGAGTGGAAGACTGCTTTCAACACGCCTACTGGTCACTATGAATACTTGGTGATGCCCTTCGGCCTGACCAACGCCCCAGCGGTGTTCCAAGCGCTCATAAACGATGTGCTTAGGGATATGCTTAACATATTTGTGTTCGTTTACTTGGATGACATCCTCATCTTTTCGAGCTCCCTTCAAGAACACACTAAGCATGTCAGACAAGTACTCAAACGCCTCCTGGACAGCCATCTGTACGTTAAGCCGGAAAAATGTGAATTCCATTCATCCCGAGTACAATTCCTGGGATTTGTAGTGGAACCCGGTCGAGTCCAAATGGACCCCAGGAAGGTAGGGGCGGTAGCGGATTGGCCCACCCCCAAATCCGTTAAGGAAGTTCAGCGTTTCCTGGGCTTCACAAACTTTTACCGCAAGTTCATCAAGAACTTCAGCTTGGTGGCAGCCCCTCTCTCAGCTTTAACCAAGGGTGGCAATGCAAGGTTTTTGTGGGGAAGAGAAGCTGAGACGGCCTTCCAAGGACTCAAGCAGCGCGTTCTCTCTGCTCCCATCCTGATACTACCGACTACGGATGAACCATTTGTGGTGGAGGTAGACGCATCAGAGGTTGGTGTTGGAGCTGTCCTGTCTCAGAGGGGTGAAGACAAGAAGCTTCATCCGTGCGCTTTCTTCTCACACCGGCTTACCCCGACTGAGAGGAACTACGATGTGGGGGATCGTGAACTCCTAGCGGTTAAGATGGCATTGAAGGAATGGAGACACTGGCTCGAGGGGGCTTCTCACCCGTTTCAAGTGCTTACGGACCACAAAAATCTGGAGTATATCCAGCAGGCGAAGCGGTTGAACTCTAGACAAGCTAGATGGTCTCTTTTCTTGAATCGATTCCAGTTCATCCTCACCTATCGGCCCGGGTCGAAGAATCTCAAACCGGATGCCCTGTCCCGAGTCTACGCTCCTGCCATTCGAGATGACACGGACATGCCTGTCCTTCCTGCTGCTAAGATTGTGGCTCCGATCTCGTGGCAAGTTGAGGATACCGTGAGAAGTGCTCAAGCTAGCGAACCGGACCCGAAAGGAGGTCCTGCCAATCGGTTGTTTGTCCCCAAGGCAGTGAGGACTCAGGTCCTTCTGTGGGGGCACTCCTCTCGCCTCACCTGTCATCCGGGCGTAGGTCGCACCTTGGAGTTCATCCAGCGTAAGTTCTGGTGGCCTACCATAAGAGAAGACGTTGCCACTTTCTTCAATGCCTGTCCCGTGTGCTGCCAGGGCAAATCTTCGCACCTCCGCCCTCAAGGACTCCTTCACCCTTTACCTGTTCCCCACAGACCCTGGTCCCATATCTCATTGGACTTTATTACTGGACTTCCTCCATCCCATGGCAATACTACTATCCTAGTCATAATCGACAGGTTTTCAAAGGCGGCCAGGTTCGTCCCTCTGACTAAGTTACCTTCTGCCAAGGAAACGGCTGAGTTGGTAATTAATCATGTGTTCCGAGTCTTCGGCATTCCTCAAGATATGGTTTCTGACAGAGGTCCCCAGTTCGCCTCAAGGTTTTGGAAGGCCTTCTGCCAACTCATGGGGGCTTCTGCCAGTCTATCTTCAGGGTACCATCCGGAGTCCAACGGCCAAACAGAGAGGATGAATCAAGAGCTGGAAACCAACCTCCGATGTATGACTCGTGACAACCCGTCCACATGGTCATCCTTTATTGTTTGGGCCGAATACGCGCACAACACCTTGCGCTCCTCCTCCACTGGTATGTCCCCGCACGAGTGTCAGTTTGGCTATGCTCCTCCATTGTTCCCGGACCAGGAGGCAGAAGTCAGAGTGCCTTCAGCCTTGAAGTTCATCAGATGCTGTCGGCTTATGTGGAGGAAGACCCGTCTTAATCTTATGCGTTCCTCACAGAGGTACCAACAACAAGCCAACAGACGTCGCCGTCCCGGGCCTACCCTGCGCCCCGGCCAGAGAGTCTGGCTCTCCACAAGAGACTTACCTCTACGGGTGGAGTCTCGCAAGCTGTCCCAAAAATACATCGGTCCCTTCAAGGTTGCCAGGAGAGTTAACCCAGTTTCTTATCGCCTACACTTACCCAGATCCCTTAAGATTAATCCCACATTTCACATTTCATTGTTAAAACCTGTTGTTTTTTCTCCCCTTGTCCCGGCAGACAGACCTCCCCCTCCGCCTCGTGTCATTGGAGGCCAGCCGGCTTATACCGTCCATCGGATACTGGATTCCCGCCGGGTGCAGCGGTCCTGGCAGTATCTGGTGGACTGGGAAGGCTACGGTCCCGAGGAGCGCTCCTGGGTTCCTGCCAAAGACATCCTGGACCCTGACCTCATTCGTCAGTTCAGGGCCCTCCACCCTGAGAGAGCTGGTAGGAACGTCAGGAGCCGTTCCTAGGGGGGGGATTCTGTCAGGATTTGGCCAGGGTTTTTGTCACTAGATGCCCCCATTGTGCTTTTTGACCTTATGTTTTTTCCCTTGTTCCCCATTATTATTTGCACCTGTGCCTCGTTTGCCCTGATTGTATTTAAACCCTTAGTTTCCCTCAGTTCTGTGCTCTGTGTTTGTATGTTAGCACCCAGCCCTAGTGTTCTGTGTATTCTTGTCGATTCCGGTGGATGCTCTTGTGGAATTCTGTTTTTGTTTTTGAGTATGTCTTGAGGCTTTTTTGTGCTATTCCTACCACCTTTTGGATTTACCATTTTTGTATTGAAGGACTTCTCTTTTTTACTTTATTAAATACACCGTCTTAAGTACTGCTGTGTCTGCCTCATCTTCTGGGTTCTGCTGACTATTCGTGGCTCAGTTGGTTAAGTGACTGTTTCTCACTCCGGAGACCCAGGTTCGTAACCGGGTCCTGACACTTCTGATGTTTTCAATGAGGAGACTCTCAGTTACATACCAAATGCGCAGTTTTTCCTGAAAGCGTCTGTGTGTAGGAGAAATCGTTCCGTTTTCTACATTGCGTCTGGCTACCGAAACGAACCGAAAATTCAGTCACCTACAACGTAAAACTTTTTCCGGATTAACTACATAATATCGACCGAAACATGGCAAACGTTGTTTGGAATCAATCGATATGCAATTTACTGTAAATGAAATGGTAAAGAATAGTGCATATCCTGCAAACTTACTGGTGTTCTTGGTGAAATGTTCTCATGCTTGAAATTATTTTAAATGTACCTTTTTTTGTATTATTTTTGTATTAAGGTGTTTTTTCACATATCTCTTCATTGATATGCAGTTCGTGGAAGCTTGCTTTCCTCTCTGTATCGCAAGGAAAAATACTGGCAGGTGACTTTTGCGCACCAATTTTGGCGCAGGACACCGGGCGGACACCTGGTAAATGTGGTCTCTTATGGTCAATCTTCCAATGATCTGCCTACAAATACGTCACAATGCTGCAGACACCTTGGGGAAACGACAGAAAGGGTTGACTCATTCCTCTCGCATTCACAGCCATATAAGGAGACAATGGAAAACAGAGCCTCAAAAATCCTTGTCATTTCCTGGATGCCATCTCATCTTGGTTTTGCCTGAAGCTCACGTTCTAGGGCACGCACAGAGAATATCTTGGTATTTCTGGACACGTCAGAGTGTTTTCTTTCGAAAGCTATCAATTATATGCATAGTCGAGCATCTTTTTGTGACAAAATATCTTGTTTAAAACGGGAACGTTTTTCATCCAAAAATGAAATAGCGCCCCCATAGATGTAAGAGGTTAAGGGAATACTGGAGAGGAACACCTTAAGGAAATACTGTAGAAGAACACCTTAAGGGAATACTGGAGAGGAACTCCTTAAGGGAATACTGGATAGTATCTCCTTAAGGGAATACTGGAGAGGAACTCCTTAAGGGAATACTGGATAGCATCTCCTTAAGGGAATACTGGAGAGGAACTCCTTAAGGGAATACTGGAGAATAACTCCTTAAGGGAATACTGGAGAGGAACTCCTTAAGGGAATACTGGAGAGGAACTCCTTAAGGGAATACTGGAGAGGAACTCCTTAAGGGAATACTGGAGAGGAACTCCTTAAGGGAATACTGGAGAGGATCTCCTTAAGGGAATACTGGATAGGATCTCCTTAAGGGAATACTGGAGAGGAACTCCTTAAGGGAATATTTGTAGAAGAACACCTTAAGGGAATACTGGAGAGGAATTCCATAAGGGAATACTGGATAGGATCTCCTTAAGGGAATACTGGAAAGGATCTCCTTAAGGGAATACTGGAGAGGAACTCCTTAAGGGAATACTGGATAGGATCTCCTTAAGGGAATACTGGAGAGGAACTCCTTAAGGGAATATTGTAGAAGAACACCTTAAGGGAATACTGGAGAGGAACTCCTTAAGGGAATACTGGATAGTATCTCCTTAAGGGAATACTGGAGAGGATCTCCTTAAGGGAATACTGGATAGGAACTCCTTAAGGGAATACTGGAGAGGAACTCCTTAAGGGAATACTGGAGAATAACTCCCTAAGGGAATACTGGAGAATAACTCCTTAAGGGAATACTGGAGAATAACTCCTTAAGGGAATACTGGAGAGGAACTCCTTAAGGGAATACTGGAGAGGAACTCCTTAAGGGAATACTGGAGAATAACTCCTTAAGGGAATACTGGAGAGGAACTCCTTAAGGGAATATGTAGAAGAACACCTTAAGGGAATACTGGAGAGGAACTCCATAAGGGAATACTGGATAGGATCTCCTTAAGGGAATACTGGAGAGGAACTCCTTAAGGGAATACTGGAGAATAACTCCTTAAGGGAATACTGGAGAATAACTCCTTAAGGGAAAACTGGAGAGGAACTCCTTAAGGGAATATGTAGAAGAACACCTTAAGGGAATACTGGAGAGGAACTCCATAAGGGAATACTGGAGAATAACTCCTTAAGGGAATACTGGAGAATAACTCCTTAAGGGAAAACTGGAGAGGAACTCCTTAAGGGAATACTGGAGAGGAACTCCTTAAGGGAATACTGGAGAATAACTCCCTAGGGGAATACTGGAGAATAACTCCTTAAGGGAATACTGGAGAATAACTCCTTAAGGGAATACTGGAGAGGAACTCCTTAAGGGAATATGTAGAAGAACACCTTAAGGGAATACTGGAGAGGAACTCCATAAGGGAATACTGGATAGGATCTCCTTAAGGGAATACTGGAGAGGAAGTCCTTAAGGGAATACTGGAGAGGAACTCCTTAAGGGAATACTGGAGAGGAACTCCTTAAGGGAATATTGTAGAAGAACACCTTAAGGGAATACTGGAGAATAACTCCTTAAGGGAATATTGTAGAAGAACACCTTAAGGGAATACTGGAGAGGAACTCCTTAAGGGAATATTGTAGAAGAACACCTTAAGGGAATACTGGAGAGGAACTCCTTAAGGGAATATTGTAGAAGAACACCTTAAGGGAATACTGGAGAGGAACTCCATAAGGGAATACTGGATAGGATCTCCTTAAGGGAATACTGGATAGGATCTCCTTAATGGAATACTGGAGAGGAACTCCTTAAGGGAATATTGTAGAAGAACACCTTAAGGGAATACTGGAGAGGAACTCCTTAAGGGAATACTGGATAGTATCTCCTTAAGGGAATACTGGAGAGGATCTCCTTAAGGGAATACTGGATAGTATCTCCTTAAGGGAATACTGGATAGGATCTCCTTAAGGGAATACTGGATAGTATCTCCTTAAGGGAATACTGGATAGGATCTCCTTAAGGGAATACTGGAGAGGAACTCCTTAAGGGAATATTGTAGAATAACTCCTTAAGGGAATACTGGAGAGGAACTCCTTAAGGGAATACTGGAGAAGAACACCTTAAGGGAATACTGGAGAGGAACTCCTTAAGGGAATACTGGAGAATAACTCCCTGAGGGAATACTGGAGAATAACTCCTTAAGGGAATACTGGAGAGGAACACCTTAAGGGAATCCTGGAGAGGAACTCCTTAAGGGAATACTGGATAGCATCTCCTTAAGGGAATACTGGAGAGGAACTCCTTAAGGGAATACTGGAGAATAACTCCTTAAGGGAATACTGGAGAGGAACTCCTTAAGGGAATACTGGAGAATAACTCCCTGAGGGAATACTGGAGAATAACTCCTTAAGGGAATACTGGAGAGGAACACCTTAAGGGAATCCTGGAGAGGAACTCCTTAAGGGAATACTGGATAGCATCTCCTTAAGGGAATACTGGAGAGGAACTCCTTAAGGGAATACTGGAGAATAACTCCTTAAGGGAATACTGGAGAGGAACTCCTTAAGGGAATACTGGAGAGGAACTCCTTAAGGGAATACTGGAGAGGAACTCCTTAAGGGAATACTGGAGAGGAACTCCTTAAGGGAATACTGGAGAGGAACTCCTTAAGGGAATACTGGAGAGGAACTCCTTAAGGGAATACTGGAGAGGATCTCCTTAAGGGAATACTGGATAGGATCTCCTTAAGGGAATACTGGAGAGGAACTCCTTAAGGGAATATTTGTAGAAGAACACCTTAAGGGAATACTGGAGAGGAATTCCATAAGGGAATACTGGATAGGATCTCCTTAAGGGAATACTGGAAAGGATCTCCTTAAGGGAATACTGGAGAGGAACTCCTTAAGGGAATACTGGATAGGATCTCCTTAAGGGAATACTGGAGAGGAACTCCTTAAGGGAATATTGTAGAAGAACACCTTAAGGGAATACTGGAGAGGAACTCCTTAAGGGAATACTGTATAGTATCTCCTTAAGAGAATACTGGAGAGGATCTCCTTAAGGGAATACTGGATAGGAACTCCTTAAGGGAATACTGGAGAGGAACTCCTTAAGGGAATACTGGAGAATAACTCCCTAAGGGAATACTGGAGAATAACTCCTTAAGGGAATACTGGAGAATAACTCCTTAAGGGAATACTGGAGAGGAACTCCTTAAGGGAATACTGGAGAGGAACTCCTTAAGGGAATACTGGAGAATAACTCCTTAAGGGAATACTGGAGAGGAACTCCTTAAGGGAATATGTAGAAGAACACCTTAAGTGAATACTGGAGAGGAACTCCATAAGGGAATACTGGATAGGATCTCCTTAAGGGAATACTGGAGAGGAACTCCTTAAGGGAATACTGGAGAATAACTCCTTAAGGGAATACTGGAGAATAACTCCTTAAGGGAAAACTGGAGAGGAACTCCTTAAGGGAATACTGGAGAGGAACTCCTTAAGGGAATACTGGAGAATAACTCCCTAGGGGAATACTGGAGAATAACTCATTAAGGGAATACTGGAGAATAACTCCTTAAGGGAATACTGGAGAGGAACTCCTTAAGGGAATATGTAGAAGAACACCTTAAGGGAATACTGGAGAGGAACTCCATAAGGGAATACTGGATAGGATCTCCTTAAGGGAATACTGGAGAGGAAGTCCTTAAGGGAATACTGGAGAGGAACTCCTTAAGGGAATACTGGAGAGGAACTCCTTAAGGGAATATTGTAGAAGAACACCTTAAGGGAATACTGGAGAATAACTCCTTAAGGGAATATTGTAGAAGAACACCTTAAGGGAATACTGGAGAGGAACTCCTTAAGGGAATATTGTAGAAGAACACCTTAAGGGAATACTGGAGAGGAACTCCTTAAGGGAATATTGTAGAAGAACACCTTAAGGGAATACTGGAGAGGAACTCCATAAGGGAATACTGGATAGGATCTCCTTAAGGGAATACTGGATAGGATCTCCTTAATGGAATACTGGAGAGGAACTCCTTAAGGGAATATTGTAGAAGAACACCTTAAGGGAATACTGGAGAGGAACTCCTTAAGGGAATACTGGATAGTATCTCCTTAAGGGAATACTGGAGAGGATCTCCTTAAGGGAATACTGGATAGTATCTCCTTAAGGGAATACTGGATAGGATCTCCTTAAGGGAATACTGGATAGTATCTCCTTAAGGGAATACTGGATAGGATCTCCTTAAGGGAATACTGGAGAGGAACTCCTTAAGGGAAATATTGTTGAATAACTCCTTAAGGGAATACTGGAGAGGAACTCCTTAAGGGAATACTGGAGAAGAACACCTTAAGGGAATACTGGAGAGGAACTCCTTAAGGGAATACTGAAGAATAACTCCCTGAGGGAATACTGGAGAATAACTCCTTAAGGGAATACTGGAGAGGAACACCTTAAGGGAAACCTGGAGAGGAACTCCTTAAGGGAATACTGGAGAAGAACTCCTTAAGGGAATACTGGAGAGGAACTCCTTAAGGGAATACTGGAGAGGAACTCCTTAAGGGAATCCTGGAGAATAACTCCTTTAAGGGAATACTGGAGAGGATCTCCTTAAGGGAATACTGGAGCACGGATCCTATGTTTCGGTCTGCATTGACGAGTCCCTGGCATTCAGTCAATACATTCCCTCCAAAAGGCACATTTTTGTGGTCAAGTTCTTTGTCATGTGCGACTAGAAGACAGGATTTGTCCAGGACATTATAGTCTACACAGGGTCCACCACTGACATCCAACATTATGAGGGGCTTGGGGTGTCTGGGTCCATGGTGATAACCATGATGGCTCCTCATCTCAGCAAGGGACACACTTTGTATGTGGACAATTGTTACAGCAGTCCCACACTCTTCCAGCATCTCTTCCAGCATCTGCTCTCCAACAGCACAGGGCCTGTAGCACAGTCAGTTCAAACAGGAAGGAGATGCCGGCATTTGGATGCAGGAAGATGCAGAGGGGGAGGTGGAGTTCAAGGAGAATGGTCAACTGCTGGCAGTAAAGTGGCATGACAAATGAGACGTCCATGTCCTCTCCACTGTCCATACAGCCACCATGTCGGCCACAGGAAAGGTGGAACACCTGACTGGAGAGAGAAAGATCAAACCAGACTGTGTGCTTGACTGTAAACACAAAATGGTGGCAGTGGAGAAGATTGACATAATAAACAGATTTGTGCCATGAGTTCGGAAAACTGGTGGTAAAATATATGTTTTTCCGTCTGATCAATACTGCTCTCTTCAATGGCCACATTGTTCTCTACCAGCTACCAGGTGAGATGATTACTGAATAAGGTTTTTTGTAATTGGACATACAGTTCATATACAAATCACATACAACACCATAATGTGATTATATTGACAATATCTCACCCCCTTACCCACTCCCTCGTCATCCTCTCCACTCACTCATCCTCCACACTCTCTCCCAATAGGTGAGAGAGAATCTCATGAGAGCTCCTGGAGGAGCATCAAACCCCTCGGCGTCCATACACTGGGGGTTGTCTTGCTGCAGACAATCCCCTGCACCTCTCTCTACGGTATTTTCCCCTCCGATGTCCCTGAAACTGCAGTTCCGCATCGTAACTGACTTCGGTGGGCAAATGCTCTCCTTCGATGGCGACTGGCATGCTGGAGGAGTGTGCTCCTCACAGTTGACTCCCCATTTCAACTGTACCAGGCAGATGGCATGTGGTCGAGCAGTATGCTGATGTCAATGTTGTAAACAGTGTGCCCCATGGTGGTGGTGGAGCTATGGTATGGGCAGGTATAAGATACGGACAAATTGCATTTTATCGATGACGATTCGAATCTACAGAGATACCGTGACGAGATCCTGAGGCCCCTTGTTGTGCTATTTCTCAGCCACCATAACCTAATGTTTCAGCATGATAATGTATGGCCCCATGTCTCAAGGATCTGTTCACAATTCCTGGAAGCTGAAAATGTCCCAGTTCTTCCTTGGCCTGCATTCTTTCCAGACATGTCACCCATTGAGCATGTTTGGGATGATCTGGATCGACGTGTATGACAGCGTGTTCCAGTTCCCGCCAATAGCCACCAATTTTGTACACCCACTGAAGAGGAGTGTGACAACATTCCATAGGCCACAATCAACAGTCTGATCAACTCTATGTGAAGATATGTTACAATACATGAGGCAAATGGTGGTCACACCAGATGTGACTGTTTTTCTGATCCAAGCCTCTACCTTAAGGTATCTGTGACCAACAGATGCATATCTGTATTCCCAGTGGTGAAATCCATTGATTAGGGCCTCACACAGTAAAAAAGAAAAGACAAATTGGTCCGGTTCTGATCTGACTGATAATGTGCAAATGTCTGCGTACTGTACTTGACCTGGGGAATACAGGGGGGGGGGGGGTGCTTTTGCTGTTTTGCTGTCTTTTGCTGAGAAGCTGTCTGGCTCATCTAATCCTTGCCTTAAATTATGCATGGGTTAACTGTCCTGTTTTGGAACAATGAGCACATTTTGACATCACTCGCATAAAAAATCATGCTGGGGGGACCAAGATATTTGGAACTCACATGTTCATTCACCAGTCAGTAACACTCAAAGACAGTGTGTTTGTGTGTGTTTGTGCGTGAGTGTGTGGTGTGTGTGTGTTTGTGTGAATATGTGTGTGTGTGTGTGTGTGTGTGTGTGTGTGTGTGTGTGTGTGTGTGTGTGTGTGTGTGTGTGTGTGTGTGTGTGTGTGTGTACATGTTTGGGTTTGTTTGTGTGAATGTGTGTGTGTGTTTGGTTTTGTTTGTGTGTGTGTGTGTGTGTGTGTGTTCAGTATTCACACTGGAAATAATTTGCTTTCTAATTAAGTGGATCAGAATTAATCAAATACATGTTTTGTGTTGGAGGAAAACTAAAACACACTTGTAGAAAATCCTGTGTGTCTGTGTGTGTGATCTCATTACAAAACTAATTAAAACGGGTTTAATTAATGAAGGGTTGAGAAAATATGTTCTTATTAGGGATATGAGTTAAATTAGTGCCACTCAAAATCCATATGATTATAAAGATGTACGCATGAAAGCATGAGCACACACAAAAACGCATAAGCTGCACACAATCACAACACACACACAAATACACACAAACTTGTGTCACATACATTAGGCAGTTCTACTAACCCTTTCTATTACATTTTAACAGAGCTTATTCAGCTGTTTATACCAAGCAGGTCACCCGTGATACGGTATTTCACGTCCATCCATGTCTGAGGACGTTGGGAGATGACGTGGAAACCGGCCACAGGGGGCAACAGTGAGTTCTGTTACCTTCAAGTCGTTGCAGCACATGCTCGCAAATATGTGATTGGAACAGTAGCAACAGAATGTATGATGCAACAATTGCGTCTAAACAGCGTTGTTGTCTGAAAAGCATCTAAACAATGTTTTGTACTGATGCGAAATAAAGCTCTTCACAACTGTATTGATCAATTGAATCTTTTATTGTAAATGATAAATGTGAATGTCGTCATCCAAGCATCACACGGAACAGATTCACAGCCAAACTCATTTCATAAACCAGTCTAAATAACAGGTTACCCTGACAAAAACATAAGTTAGCGACCTAACAGCTCGACTTGTTTACAATGTACCACATCTCTGGGGGGCATAAGGGAGAAATGTAATATTGTTTAGAAAATAGAGCACCAGCTAAATTCTTTATGATGGCAGCCATGTTTGTTAATGTTTTACAAGTGAAAACTACCTAATCCATTCACTAAAAGATACAAATAAATAAAGTCAAAGATGGCTCTGCCAATTGCCTGAAAATGTTAACTTAGAGCACGTGACTTGACAAGTCGTTTACAGTTTAGACAAAATGTTATCACCTCACAGATCATCACCGCAAATACAGGCCTACTGCCTAGCCTAACCGTAGCAAAACAGCTGAACAGCGTTGCCAGATTTGACTGAATTCATTTTAGGGGGTTTTGTGGGGGGTGTCATTTCATTTGTGAGGGTTTTTCAAGTCCATTGGGGGAAGAAATGGAGAAAGGTATCATGGGGGGGATAAGATGTAAGAAATATTACTATTATGGGGGATTTATCAATAAATGGGGGGCAAACAAAGGCAAAGTTTATCATCTAAATAAAAAATAAAACCCCTGGAAGGGAGTCTGAGCTGGCAACCATGAGGTCAAATCAAATCAAACCAAATGTTATTTGTCACATGCGCTGAATACAATGTGTGTAGACCTTACAGTGAAATGCTTACTTACAAGCCCTTAACCAACAAATGCAGTTGTAAGAAAAATAAGTGTTAAGTAATAAATAGATAAATAAAAGGGCAGCAGCAAAATATCAGTAGCGAGGCTATCTATATACGGAGGGTACAGAGTCAATGTGCGGGGGGGGCACAGGTTAGTCGAGGTAATTGAGGTAATATGTACATGTAGGTCGATTTTACACCTGCATTGCTTGCTGTTTGGGGTTTCAGGCTGGGTTTCTGTAGAGCACTTTGAGATATCAGCTGATGTTCAAAGGGCTATATAAATAAATTTGATTTGATTTGATTTTATGCATAGATAATGTACAGAGAGTAGCAGCAGCGTAAAAGAGGGGTCTGTGTAGCCATTTGATTGGCTGTTCAGGAGTCTTAATGGCTTGGGGGTTGAAGCTGTTAATTAAGAAGCCTTTTGGACCTAGACTTGGCGCTCTTGTACCGCTTGCCGTACGGTAGGAGAGAGAACAGTCTATGACTAGGGTGGCTGAAGTCTTTGAACATTTTTATTGCTTTGAAGGGTAGCCTAGTGGTTAGAGCGTTGGTCTAGTAACCGGAAGGTTGCGAGTTCAAACCCCTGAGCTGACAAGGTACAAATCTGTCATTCTTCCCCTGAACAGGCAGTTAACCATCATTGAAAATAAGAATTTGTTCTTAACTGACTTGCCTGGTTAAATAAAGGTAAAAAAATAAAATTTAAATTCATCTGACCATCATCTGACCACCTGATATAGAGGTCATGGATGGCAGGAAGCTTGGCCCCAGTGATGTACTGGGCCATACGCACTACCCTCTGTAGTGCCTTGCGGTCAGAGGCCGAGCAGATGTCATGCCAGGCAGTGATGCAACCAGACAGGATGCTCTCGATGGTGCAGCTGTAGAACATTTTGAGGATCTGAGGACCCATTGCAAATCTTTTCAGTCTTCTGAGGGGAATTAGGCTTTGTCGTGCCCTCTTCATGACTGTCTTAGTGTGTTTGAACCATGATAGTTTGTTAGTGATGTGGACACCAAGGAACTTGAAGATTTCAACCTGAATGGGGGCATGCTCGGTCCTCCTTTTCCTGTAGTCCACAATCAACTTCTTTGGCCTGATCACATTGAGGGAGAGGATTTAGTGCCAGCATCGGTTTGTGGTGGTAAATAGACAGCTATGAAAAATATAGATCAAAACTCTCTTGGTAAATGGTGTGGTCTACAGCCTATTGTGAGATACTCTACCTCAGGCGAGCAAACTGACTTGTTGGTACACTGTTTATACAAAAGTATGTGGACACCCCTTCAAATGAGTGGATTAGGCTATTTCACATCCGTTACTGACAGGTGTAAAAAATTGAGCACACAGCCATGCAATCTCCCTAGACTACCATTGGCAGTAGAATGGCCTTACTGAAGAGCTCTGTGACTTTCAACATGGCATCCTCTTTGGATGCCACCTTTCCAATAAGTCAGTTCAGAAAATGTCTGCCCCGCTAGAGCTGCCCCGGGCAACTGTAATGTTGTTATTGTGAAGTGGAAACATCTAGGAGCAACAACGGCACAACCGCAAAGTGTTAGGCCACACAAGCTCACAGAACGGGACCGCGAGTACTGAAGTGCGTAGCATATAAAAATCGCCTGACGTAAGTTGCATCACTTACTACTGAGTTCCAACCTTCCACTGGAAGCAACATCGGCACAAGAACTGTTCATCGGAGCATCATGAAATGGGTTTCCATGGCCGAGCAGCCGCACACAAGTCTAAGATCACCATGCTCAATGCCATCTGTTGGCTGGATTGGTGTAAAGCTCGCAGGCATTGGACTCTGGAGCGGTGGAAAATCGTTCTCTGGAGTGATGAACCAAGCTTCACCATCTGGATGTCCAACGGACGAATCTGGGTTTGATGGATGTCAGGAGAATGCTACCTGCCCCAATGCATAATGCCAACTGTAAGGTTTGGTGGAGGAGGAATAATGGCCTGTCACTGTTTTTCATGGTTCAGTCTAGGCCCCTTGGTTCCAGTGAAGGGAAATCTTAACGCATACAATTACATTGTAGACGATTCAACAAGCAGGTGTCCACACACTTTTGGTCATGTAGTGTACAATAGTTACAATCTGATGCCCCTGATCTCTGACTTCTGACTTCTTTGTATTCAAGACAACTGGGAACTTGGGAAAAAACTAGCTCCGACTGGGAAACATAGTTTGTACTGTCATCCAACTCGGGAGCTTGGGCCACATTCTAGAGCTCTGACTTCCCGACTTGAAGAGCACTGATGGTTTGACCTTTTCCGAGTTCCCATTTGTCTTGATAGCAGCATAAATCAGTTGAGTAAACCATCTCTTCACCTCGTTTTGTTATAACATCTTTGGTCTGACAGACACTTTCGTGACTTCCAGAATTTCAACAAACATGGCGCCACACAAAGCTGGCAAACAGCTTAGCATTGGCTCATCATAATCAGTCCAACCTTCAAAAATGTATTTTTAACACGTGTCCATTACAATTTATGCAGGAATCGGAATGCATGATTAGTCACCGTTACTTGAAAACATCAATAAAACAGTAAATATATTATGCTTCATGCTACAGTAGAAATTACAATACAATATACAGAAAATAAGCCACTTGCTTTGATAGGAATGCACAGATGTCCAAAGTTATTATTTGTAAGGAAAACAACAATGAAGACAATGCGGGTGCCAGCCAGAAAATGTGCCAGGGGGAAAAAGTTTGTACAGGTCCTGTTCTGACTAGTCCTGTGCAAATTTCTTCATACTTGAGCTGGGGAAACACTGGGGAATTGATTGGGCTCTTGTCAACCAGCTCAGTAAAGCCTCAAACATAAACTGTCCGCAACAGTGAAATGGGCTACTTCTTATGTGAATTAATGAGGAGGCGGAACACACCTCAATTCAATCTGTAGGAAAAGTTAAAATATGAACTATAGATAATTAGCAGACATCACACCTTGATTTGAGGGAAGCTCGGGTTAACCGCCCTGTTGCGTAACAATCACATTTTGGAACAGTGAGTGGATTCGGTCATCACCCGCATGATAAAACTCACGCTGGAGCAACAGATAGAGCTATTTGGAACTCACACAAGAAAATATTAAGAATTCAGGGTTAATACCAAAACTTAACCTTCGAACAATACAGAATTAATCAAACACCCTGAAATTTGACGTTTGGAACAACTTCACAATTTGACACTTGAGAAACATGGATGATGTGAGAGCTTATTGGTTTATACTGTTTATGTTATTACAAAATACAGAATGTGTGAGAATGGTTGATTTGTATTACTTAGTTTTTTCCTCTCTCTCTTCATTATTTTCACTTACTGTACACACATCTAAGAACACCCAGAAGTGAGGAATCTACCTTCCATTCAATTGTTGCAAAGACTGTTGAGGATGTCACAGGCTGTCATAGGTCACCGAGAAAGAGAGATAAAGAGCGAGAGAGATAGAGATAAATGAAAAGAGAGAGAGAGAAATAAAGAGAGTGAAATAAATATAGATATATAAATAGAGAGAGAGATAAATGAAGAGTGAGAGGTAAATAAAGAGAGCAAGAAAGAGGGAGAGATAAAGAAAGAAATAAAGAGAGAGAGAAGTAAAGAGAGAAATGGAGAGAGAAGCAAATAGAGAAATTAAGAGAAAGAGAAGTAAAGAGAGAGAGAGATAAATAGAGAGAGAAATAGAGGGAGAGAGAAGTAGAGAGGAAAATAAAGAGAGATATAGAAATAGAGAGAGAAGTAAAAAGAGAAATTAAGAGAGAGAGGTAGAGAGAGAGAGAAATAAGAGAGAGAGAAATGGAGAGAGATGGAGAGAGAAATAAAGAGAAAGAGATGGAGAGAAATAAAGAGAGAGATATAAATAAAGAGAGAGAGATAGAGAGAGAAATAAAGAGAGAGAGATGGAGAGAGAAATAAAGAGAGAGACTTAAATAAAGAGAGAGAGAGAGAAATAAAGAGAGAGATATATAAAGAAAGAAGGATAGAGAGAGAAATAAAGAGAGAGAAGTAGAGAGAGAGAAGTAAAAAGAGAAATTAAGAGAGAGAGAGAAATAAAGAGAAAGAGAGATAAATAAAGAGAGAGCGAGATAAATAACCAGACCACTGCACCACCAAGGAGCCCCAGACCCATTCAACACCACACTAGACCCAGCGCACCCCACAGGCCCCACCCACCACCAGAGCATCACCACTTCCATCGGCTTAGCCGGACCGGGCCCTGCCTACTACCACGCACCAGACCACCACCCCTACCAGACCAGAGAGGAAGCCCTATGGCCCAGAATTGGCCCTCCTCCACTCCACAGGGCCCAACAGCAGGACCAGCGCAGCTACACAGAGGTCGTCAGAGGACAGGAGAACCCTGTAGGATTAAGTGCGATTAAACATCTCCTCCAATGCATCTGCACTAAACTGCACTAAACACAAACGGACACACAAAATGTTAGCTGTTATCCTGTTTATCTCACTCTTAACAACTTATTAGTTAGTAGTTACTGTATTGCTGACTGCTTTCTTTTTGCAACATGAAATCACTATCAGTTAGCATGTGGAACATTCAGGGCCTAAACTCATCAACCTTTGGACTGACAACAAAAATCTTAAAGATGTTGACGTTGTAACGGCTTTCTTCTTCCTCCTCTGAGGAGGAGGAGAAGCGAAAAGGATCGGAGGACCAAAGCGCAGCTTTTTTTTAGCTTCATCTTTTTAATAAGAAACTGAACACTTTAAAAATACAAAACAACAAAGTGACAACCGAAAGAGTTCTATCTGGTGCAGACACACAAAGACTAAAAATAGCCACCCACAAAACACAAAGGAAAACAGGCTACCTAAAAATGGTTCTCAATCAGGGACAATGATAGACAGCTGCCTCTGATTGAGAACCATATCAGGCCAAACACAGAAATAGAAAATATAGAAAAACTAACATAGACTGCCCACCACAACTCACGCCCTGATCATACTAAATAAAGACAAAACAAAGGAATAACGGTCAGAATGTGACAGACGTCATCATTCTGCAGGAGACATGGTGTAAGGCTGACGTTGTCACTCACTGTCCCACAGGCTACAGAGAGGTCATTGTGCCGTCACGTGACAGCTCTGTCAATAGAGGCAGAGACTCTGGAGGATTGATCATTTGCTACAAATCCGAACTACAACATTTAATTGATCCCCTCAAAACTGTCAAATATCACATTTGGTTAAAACTGAAAAAATAACCTGTACTGACAGAAAAAGATGTGTTCCTTTGCGCAATATACATCCCCCTCAGAATCCCCATATTACTCAGAGGAGATCTTCCCCACCCTCGAGGAAGAGATGTGTCATTTCCAGGCCCAGGGAAATGCGCTCATCTGCTGGGACACAAATGCGCGCAAAGGAACACTACCTGATCTAACGAGCACACGAGGGGACAGCTTTATTACAGGCCATAGTGTCTCTAACTGTCTTAATCTCCCCCATAGAAACAACAGTGACAGCACCATCAACAAAAACGATAGGGATCTTTTGCGGCTCTGTAGAAGCCCGGGTCTGTACTTTGTCAATGGTAGGTTACTGGGGGACTCTGGGGAGATTCACCTATTGCTCACCTCTTGGACACAGTACAGTAGACTATATGATCACAGACGTTGACCCTTTCTCTCTCAGCTCATTCACTGTCAAAACCAAAAACCAAAATATTCAAACACTCTTAACTTTCTGGATACCACATTCATTCACAGTAAAGAAGGCATCAATCTGGCAGTACAAAACATCAACTATATATTCAGGCAAATGGCAAAAGAAGTACAATTGAAATTGATAAAAAAACAAAACAAAAAAGACCACAGATTACAACTGGTTTGATGCAGATTGTAATATTTTAAGGAATAAACTTAGAACACTATCCAACCAAAAGCACCGAGACCCAAATAATGGTGAATTACGCCTTCATTACTGTGAGACTTTAAAACTCTATAAACGTACACTCAGAACCAAAAAAGCACAGTACATTAGCGATACAAAATGGTGACATATGGACAACCCATTTTAAAACACTCTACAACAACATTCAAATTGACACAAACACAGAAAAACGCTAAATTCATGAAAAGTTGAATGGATTAGAAAACACTTAAAAGGACAATCAAAATCCATTGGACTCCCCAATTACTGACCAGGAGCTCTATAAGAAACTTCAGGCTCTCAAATTTAAAAAGGCATGCGGACCTGATGGCATCCTAAATGAGATGCTCAAACTCACTAGTGCAACATTTCAATTGGCTATATTACAACTGTTTAATTTGATCCTGAGTATAGGTTATTTCCCTGACATCTGGAATCAAGGACTCATAACCCCAATCTTTAAGAGCGCAGTCAAATTTGACCCTAACAATTACAGAGGCATTTGTGTGAACAGTAACCTGGGGAAGGTTTTCTGTAGTATTATACATGTAAGATGTAAGAGTTCTAAACTTCCTTAATTAAGAAGCACAATGTCTTGAGTAAAAGCCAAATTGGATTTATACCAAAACATCGCACAACTGATCATATTTACACCCTACACACTCTGATAGATAAACATGTCCACCAAAATAATACCAAAATATACGCTTACTTTGTCGACTTCCAAAAAGCATTTGATTCTATTTGGCTAACAGGACTGTTCTACAATGTTATTGAAAGTGATGTAGGGGGTAAAACATATGACATAATTGAATCAATGTACACTGGCAATACGTGCAGCATTAAAATTTGTAAGAAAATAACAGAATTCTTTGAACAGGGGCGGGGCATTCGCCAGGGTTGCAATCTGAGCCCTGCACTCTTCAATATTTACATTACTGAATTGGCCACTATTCTAGAAAAATACCCAGTCCCTGGTGTTAGTCTCCACAATTCAGAAGTTAAATGCCTACTCTTCGCAGATGACCTATGCCTGCTGTCACCCACAGCACATGGCCTATAGCAGAGCCTGGACCTTCTAGAGCAGTACTGCCAGACCTGGGCACTGGCAGTAAACCCCAAAAAGACTAAAATAATGATTTTTCCAGAGAAGATCCAGATCAGGGAATTAGACCAAAGTTCTCAATTGGTACAAAATACTGTATATAGAGTACTGTACACACTACAATTACTTAGGTTTAAAAATAAGCTCAACTGGACATCTTAATGAGGCAGTGAATGAGCTGAGAGAGAAAGCATGCAGGGCATTCTACGCCACTAAAAAGCAAATTGAAATTGAAATACCTATTCAAATTTGGCTAAAACTAATTGAATATGTCATGGGGTCCAATTGCAAAACAAGATTTCATCAAATGGGACAAACACCCAATTGAAACCCTGCATGCAGAGTTCTGTAAGATTATCCTACATGTCCAGAGGAAAACTACAAACAATGCATGCAGGGCAGAATCAGGCCAATATCCACTCATAATAAAAACTCAAAAAAGAGCAATTAAGTTTTGGAAACATCTAAAATACAGTGACCCCCTCTCATATCATTACCAAGCCCTGCAATGCCAAGAGCTGAGCAAAGAAAAGTGTCCCCTCATCCAGCTGGTCCTGGGGCTGAGTTCACAAACCTGTTCTACTAACACACTAAATCCTCGGGACCAAAACATCAAATCAATCAGGATAAACCGAATTACAACAGAGTCAAAACAAAACTATATTGCTTATTGGGAAACACAAACACAAGTACAAAGCAAAATGCAGTGCACAACAGCAGAACCTGAGACGGAGCTGCATTTCCTGACAAAAAATAAAATAAATAGAGAGTGTAATTTTCCCAAATTTGAAACCCTTATTCAAGGTTTCAAAGACCTCTCTGATGAGGATAGGCTACCCGTCCTGTTGGGGGAGGATGCAGAGAGCTGTGGGTTGGCAGCGGACTACATTGCTGCCCGCCATAAGTCAAGGGACAGTGTATGACAGACCTATCAACCTGCACATGTACTCTACTGTATGCTTATTGTTATAGTTGAATGTATGGTTATTTTGACACTTGGTTATTGTTGTTACTGTTGTCCCGTTGACAATTTCGATTCTCATTTTAATTTATTTTTTATATTGTAAATATCCTAAATAAGCTTTGGCAATAAGTACATTGTTACGTCATGCCAATAAAGCGAATTGAATTGAAATGAATTAAATAAAGGGAGAGAGAGATAAATAGAGAGTTAAATAAAGAGAGACAGATAAATAAAGAGAGAGATAGAGAGAGAAGTAGAGAGATAAGTAAAAATAGATATTAAGAGAGAGAGAGAGATAAATAAAAAGAAAGATAGAGAGATAAATAAAGAGAGAGATAAAGAGAGAGAGAGATAAATAAAGAGAAAGAGAGATAAATAAAGAGAGAGATAGAGAGAGAGAGAGAGAAAAAGAGAAAGAGAGATAAATAAAGAGAAACAGAGAGAAATAAAAAATAGAGAAATTGTATTTATTTTATTTTATTTAAACTTTATTTAACTAGGCAAGTCAGTTAAGAACAAATTCTTATTTATATTGTGGGGACAGGGGCTGGGATTAAACAATATAGGACAAAACACACATCACGACAAGAGAGACAACACTGCATAAAGAGAGACCAAAGACAACAACACAGTAAGGCAGCAACACATGACAACACAGCATGGTGGCAACACATGACAACACAGCAAGTCAGCAACACATGACAACACAGCATGGTAGCAAAACAAAACATGACAATAACATGGTAGCAGCACAACACGGCAGCAGCATAACATGGTAGCAGCACAAATCATGGTACAAATTATATTGGACACAGACAACAGCACAAGGGGCAAGTAGGTAGATACAACAATACATCACGCAAAGCAGCCACAACTGTCAGTAAGAGTGTCCATGAGTATTTGAATGAAGAGATGGAGATAAAACAGTCCAGTTTGAGTGTTTGTTGCAGGCCGTTCCAGTCGCTAGCTACAGCGAACTGAAAAGAGGAGAGTCCCAGGGATGTGTGTACTTTGGGGACCTTGAACAGAATGTGACTGGCAGAACGGGTGTTGTATGTGGAGGATGAGAGCTGCAGTAGATATCTCAGATAGGGGGGAGTGAGGTCTAAGAGGGTTTTATAAATAAGCATCAACCAGTGGGTCTCATGACGGGTAGTCAGAGATGACCAGTTTACAGAAGAGTGCAGTGATGTGTCCTACAAGGAGCATTTGTGGCAAATCCGATGGCCGAATGGTAAAGAACATCTAGCCGCTCGAGAGCACCCTTACCTTCCGATCTATAAATTACGTCTCCGTAATCTAGCATGGGTAGGATGGTCATCTGAATCAGGGTTAGTTTGGCAGCTGGGGTGAAAGAGGAGTGATTACGATAGAGGAAACCAAGTATAGATTTAACTTTTGCCTGCAGCTTTGATATGTGTTGAGAGAAGGACAGTGTACCTTCTAGCCATACTCCCAAGTACTTGTATGAGATGACTACCTCAAGCTCTAAACCCTCAGAGGTAGTAATCACACCGGTTGGAGAGGGGCATTCTCCTTACCAAATAAAATCAAATTGTATTTGTCACATGTGCCGAATACAACAGGCGAAATGCTTACTTGCAAGCCCTTAACCAACAATACAGTTTTAAGAAAATACCCCCCAAACAGTAAGAGATCAAAATAACAAATAACAAGTAAAGACCTTTGTTTTGGAGGTGTTCAGAACAAGGTTAAGGGCAGAGAAAGCTTGTTGAACACTAAGAAAGCTTTGTTGTAGAGCATTATAACACAACATCCGGGGAGGGGCCAGTTGAGTATAAGACTGTATCATCTGCATATAAATGTTGTTGATGTAAATTGAGAAAAGCATATTTTATATAGAACAAGAGAACTAAAGAGCAAAAGAGAGAGAGAGAGAAATGAAGAGAAAGAGTGTGTGAGATAGAATGTATAGAATGTGTGTGGAGGTGTACTCAATAGCAGAATAGATGTTTTGGTGAGTAAGGTGCAGAGGGCACTCTCTTCCCCCTACAGAGATCTCTCCTGTGGGGTAGACAGTGATAGCATTTGCGATAGCATGTCCCCTTCCTTCCAGAACCATCCAATTCTCCGACTCCTGTCGGCCACTGACGCCCCTGCTCATACACACAAAATACGAACACCTAAAATACGCACACACACACACACACAATCAATGACAAGTCCTGAGACAGCCCCTGTGTCTACCCCCATACTTAAATGAACAGCGATTTAGGACGGTTCATCACTCTACTCAGAAGGCATGTAGGTTTGTGTGTAGGCTCCACCTTAGGTGCTTAGATGCCAGCTTGGAATCTTGAGTGAATTGGTTGCTTGGCAAAAGTCAGCTACAGCATCCAAAGCCTTTGTCTCCTACTCACAACGCACACAAATCAGCTTAGGCAATATTGAAAATGTCTGATTGTCGTTAATTCCTGAGATATTGCTTTGGTTTATTAAAAAAGGAAAAGAAAAGGAAACAACAAATACAATCTAGTTTCCACATTTGCTCCCTTTGCGTTCCGGTGGCTCCCACTCGCTCTGAACAAACACATTAAATGTGAACTTTGATTTGCCTGGCGTATTCCTAGACGAGCATCAGGGAAGTCACGTTTGGTATCGAGTTCCGGCATCATTAGGGTGATAAGTTTAATATGACCCGAATCTGTGTCATGAATCCATTTAGAATTTAGAGCCATTTAGAGTCAAGACAAAAGAGGGGAACAAACTTTTTTTATACATTTTTTTCCCTAACTGTATTCCCATCCAAAAGCGGTGGTGGTTTACAGTGGTCTGGTTTCGGCTGCGTGGGCTTTCCACAACAGTAATGTTGGGCCGTGGACTGTTTTGCAGTCAGCTAGCATTACTCCTGACACAATAAGCTGCAACAATGACACAACAAAAGAGTCTGGACTTTAAAGGGCTGTTCCTTCAGCAGGAACTCCACCTCAAATAGGTTTTCAGATAAACCAAGATCTATGTCATTATGCTTGATATTTTTCTAATTAATGTGGTGTGTGAGGAGTTCAAATATTTGGATGTAGCAGTGTTCTATCAAATACTATTTTTATGATATGATGTTGAATTATTTATGAAGAGATTGATCTTATTGAATCAAAATATTACTACATTTCTTAAAATTAAGAAAACATAACAATATCATTGGTCAATATAACTTTATTACTTTATCATACATTTCACACAAACCTCAAACCGTGGCCATGTGTTTTTCCTCTCCTCTCCTCTCCTCTCCTCTCCTCTCCCTCTCCTCTCCTCTCCTCTCCTCTCCTCTCCTCTCCTCTCCTCTCCTCTCCTCTCCTCTCCTCTCCTCTCCTCTCCTCTCCTGTCCTGTCCTCTCCTCCTTCCTTCCCCCTCCCCCAGTGAAGGCCAGCTCAAACTAGATATGTGGACACACCCGATATTGTCTGCCACTAATCCTGTCTTGGCAGAGAGCCTAAACCAACACCTCCAAGTTGGCTCCAGGGCATGCTGCCCCCTAGCTGCCCAGAGACGAGGGGACCAGGCTGGGAAGGGGTCGGGAGTAGAGGGGGCCTGGGCATGATGGCTCTGCTAGAGACACAATGCTGGCAGTCAGACAACAGACACTGACCAAGACAAATCTATCCTACACACACAAGCACACACGCACACACGCACGCACGCACGCACACACACACACACACTACACACACACACACACACACACACACACACACACACACACACACACACACACACACACACACACACACACACACACACACACACACACACACACACACACACACACACACACACACACACACACACACACACACACACTATAACTCTGAAGTTGATTATAGGTCCTGTATAAAACAACAGGTCGTTCTAATTCTGGATTTTGATTGGTTAATATCTAATTCCAGCCACTGTCTATTCCACAAGTTACCACAGGCTAAATCTATGATGTTGAAATGCCCATTTACTCTATTCTGTCTGACTACACAATCCACTGTCTCAACTGCCCAGGCAGGAAAGTAATACACTTGATCTCCACTATAAAAAGCATCCAATTTATCTCCAATTTATTTTAGACCAGCAATCGGTTTTCAACAGTGGAGATTTGTATTTACCCTGCTTCTCCGACATTTGCAACATTGTTTCAATAATGAAATTATATCTCCAGCTATCCCATATTAATTAATGAACGTGTCGGTTCGGGCGAGACGGAGAGGCAGCTTTTCTCAGCCTGTACAAAACATGAATCAGCACAGTTTTATGGCTATATACAATGAAATGCCAGTATAAAAACACAAAATGCAGATAGTTTGCTGTCATACCAGCTGCAATTCGAAGTGATTGTGTTAGCTGTGAAGTTGGCTGGCTCCTCTGAACAATGTCTTGGAGAGAGAGCACATTTTCTATGCCAGATGAAATCACACAACATTAGCTCATTGTAATGGATGTATCCCACAAAAAAATCACTAAAAACAGCTTAAACAAATGCAAATGCACCTACTTTGCTGTAGTTCTGGCTGCACTGTTTGACGTGACTGTGTTACCAAAGTTGGCTAGCTAGCACGCAAGGGATAATGATGTTGCCAGCCATCAAAGCAACGGAAAATTTTTAACGAACGTCTGGGTTGTTTGCACAAATTTAGAACAAATAGACTTAATGAATGGGTCGCTTCTCTGGCAAACAAACTGTTGTGTGTAAGGACTATATCTTGTGAAAGGATAAAATAGTATGAATAACATTAACATTTTGGTAACCTGTTGTACAAAAGTGATAATGCCCTTGAAGCCGGTGTTTGAAAGATATATTGGCACAGTTTGTCGGGCCATTACTTCTTCTTGGGCCTAACAACACCCTTGCCAATACAGTGGCTGGCGAAAGTATCCCTCCCCCCTTGGTATTTTTCCTATTTCATTGCGTTACAACCTGGAATTAAAATACATTTTTGGGGGGATTTGTATCATTTGATTTACACAACATGCCTACCACTTTGAAGATGCAAAATATTTTTTATTGTGAAACAAACAAGAAATTAGACAAAAAAAGAAAACTTGAGCGTGCATAAATATTCACTCTCCCCAAAGTCAATACTTTGTAGATCCACCTTGTGCAGCAATTACAGCTGCAAGTCTCTTGGGGTATGTCTCTATAAGCTTGGCACATCTAGCCACTGGGATTTTTGCCCATTCTTCAAGGCAAAACTGCTCCAGCTCCTTCAAGTTGGATGGGTTCTTATTTTTTACAGCAATCTTTAAGTCATAACACAGATTCTCAATTGGATTGAGGTCTGGGCTTTGACTAGGCCATTCCAAGACATTTAAATGTTTCCCCTTAATAAACCACTTGAGTGTTGCTTTAGCAGTATGCTTAGGGTCATTGTCCTACTGGAAGGTGAACCTCCATCCCAGTCTCAAAACTCTGGAAGAAAGAAACAGGTTTCCCTCAAGAATTACCCTGTATTTAGCGCCATTTTTCTTTCTTTAAGCAATAGCTTTTTTTCTGGCCACTCTTCCGTAAAGCCCAGCTCTGTGGAGTGTACAGCTTAAAGTGGTCCTATGGACAGATACTCCAATCTCCACTGTGGAGCTTCAGGGTTATCTTTAGTCTCTTTGTTGCCTCTGATGAATGGCCTCCATGCCTGGTCCGTGAGTTTGGTGTGCAGCCCTCTCTTTGCAGGTTAGTTGTGGTGCCTTATTCTTTACATTTTTTATAATGGTTTTAACGGTGCTCTGTGGGATGTTGCAGACTTTCGGGCCTTTCAGAACAGGTGTGCATGTACTAAGATCATGTGACACTTAGATTGCACACAGCGGAACTTTATTTAACTAATTAAAGGTATTTGGTTTCACCAGATCTGATTTAGGGGATTCGTAGCAAAAGGGGTGAATACATATGCACCTACCACTGTCCCATTCATTTATTTATTTTATTATTTGAAACAAGTCATTTTTTAATTTTCACTATTTTGTGTATGTCCATTACATGAAATCCAAATAAAAATCCATTTAAATTACAGGTTGTAATGCAACAAAATAGGAAAAACGCAGAGGGGATGAATACTTTTGCAAAGCACTGTATATCCTCCAAACACCGGCTTTGAGGGCATTATCACTTAAATAAGCCCACTCCAATAAACCCACTCTGCTTATGCCAGGTTAGCCATTTGGAAACTGGCAGACGTGGCATTGGCCCAAACTATTGTTAGACCAGATTGGGACCCTGGCTACTGACTGGTCTGTCTACACACAGCCGACTTAGTGAGCAATCAAACATGCTTGATCCTTTCTGGCTGCAGCTTTCTACTCCTCTGATGGCAGAATCTTTAACAATGATTTGTGGTCCGATCGCCAGTGTCTGGAAAGCAGCCCATGTACTCCTCCTTCACGAAGGTGGTGACCTGTGTAACCTAAACAATTATTGTCCTATTAACAAAATTCTAGATTTCTTGGTAAGTACTCAATGTAAACTAAGATGTACATCAGTCCGGTTTCAGACCAGGTCTTTTGTTTTAAATCCTGCTCTTCATTTTTTGGATAAGAAGAAATACTGTGCGGCCCTTTTATTGACCTGTCTAAAGCCTTCGACACTGTGGATCACTAGTTACTTATTCAGAGGCTTTCATCAATTGGCTTGGACCAGGCTGCATGTAGCTGGTTTGAAAATTATTTAAAGAACAGAACACAGCGTGTATTTACTGATGGTGTTAAATCGGGTTTTCTGGAGATAAATTGTGTCCCACGGGGATCATTTCTTGGTCTGGTTCTTTTCACTATTTACATGAACAATATTGATTTATCTATAAAAACCTTTACCTGTATGCAGATGAAACTGGATATGCTATTGCCCCCACAGCTGACCAGGTTCTGCAGAAAGCCTTTATTGAACTGAAATTGGTACTTAATGCAGGTAAACCAAGTATGCGCTACTTTCCAAATCACCTAAAAATGTATCTGATGATTTATGCATACGTACTTCGGATGCTGACCTCATTGATCGTGTCACTACTTATAATTATCTCGGCATCTGGATTGACGAAAAGGTTTCTTTCAAAAACCATGTTGATGAGCCCGTTTAGAAATGAAGAATCAAACAGTCTTCTTCTATAGGAACAGGGCCTGTCCTTTGTTAAATAGCAGAAAATGAATAATTCAGTCAACATTCATTCTGGTTATTCACTATGGTGGAATCTATATGAATGCAGCTGCCATTGAATTGAAGCCATTGGAAGCAGTGTATCATAATGCATTGCGCTTTATTACGCCCGAAAGGTTCAGCACACATTTTGAAAATATTGGACAGTTGATACATTGCATTCTTTTTCTTTTTCTTTATTTTTATTTCACCTTTATTTAACCAGGTAGGCAAGTTGAGAAGTAGATCTCATCTACAACTGCGACCTGGCCAAGATAACGCAATGCAATTCGCCACATACAACAACACAGAGTTACAAATGTAATAAACAAACATACAATCAATAATACAGTAGGCAAATCTATATACAGCATGTAAACATGAGGTAGGATGAGGGAGGTAAGGCACTAAATAGGCCATGGTGGCAAAGTAATTACAATATAGCAATTAAACACTGGAATGGTAGGATGTGCAGATGATGTATGTGCAAGTTGAGATACTGGGGTGCAAAGGAGCAAGATAAATAAATAAATACAGTATGGGGATGATGTAGTTGGATAGGCTATTTACAGATGAGCTATGTACAGGTGCAGTGATCTGTGAGCTGCTCTGACAGCCGGTGCTTAAAGCTATTGAGGAAGGTAAGATTTTCCAGCTTCAGAGATTTGATCTATAAATCCCTCTTGTATAAATGTCCACCATATCTTACCTCATTGTTAACCTTCAGACCAGTGGAGGCTGCATCGGGGAGGATGGCTCATAATAATTTCTCGAACAGAGAAAATAGAATGGCGTGAAACAGATAAAAAACATCCGTTTAATAATCTGTTCATTCTGCTACAGCCATTACCACGAGCCCGTCCTCCCCAGGTATCAAGGTGGCACCAACCCCCTGTGCTTCAGACGTACATCACTTCAATCTCCACCGTGTTAGGAAAATCTGCTTTTAGGTTTTTTCTTGCCTCTCATGTGGAATGATCTCCAAAAGTCCTTAAAGTTGGTGGAGTTGGTGCCTCCAGGGCAGTTCAGGTGTAAGTTAGAGGGCCGTTTTACTGAAGAATGTATTTGTTTTGTATGATTCTGTTTAGCGTTTTGTGTTCTGTGTTTCTTTCTTTTCATGTCTAGTGTAATTGTTGTATATTGATGTGTTCATGCAGGTCTCATCTGCGAAAGACACCGTGGTCTCAGCAAGACTCCCTGCTTAAATAAAGGTTCAATAAAACACACACACACATTATTACAACAATGCAGTGCCCCTGTGCTAATACTCTAATATTGTATTTTTCTGCCTCCAGCAGCCACTGTGCCCAAGGTAAGCACTATCGGAAGCAGAAAAAGGGTCTTGAAGATGGTACAGTTGGAGATACACACACACACACTGTTAGAGCACATTGGCGGACGTGACCTCTATGTGTAGTAGACCTATAGTAACATTTTTGGTATGTCACTTCTTGCCACTGAGGGGCAGTAATACATCAGGTGATGGGTCACATCTTGGGTTTGGTTATGTATAAATTATAAATCAATCTTAATGTGACTTGGATTTAAAATAATAATTGTCGGTGTCCATCTCGGATTCAGATAATTCTGATGCGCCGTTCAAATCTATGGCCAGCTCTGTTTATTGTTGGTCACAGGTATTCTCTTGCCTGTTCTGTTCTAGGTTGATAGCCTTGACTATTTTCGCCCTGTTGTCAGTTACGACAAGTAAGATCTTCTCCTCTGCTTGTCCCATGCATCCAATGTGCAGTCAATTACCTCTCTGGTGTGTGGATGCAAAATTTGATAGAGGTTGTGCAACACATGTTGTGCCTTGTTGGAGGAGGGGCGATAGAAGCAGGCAGATATGCCCATAAACGAAGTAGCCAGTCCTTTTTTGCTCCATCCGTCTACACACAGGGTTAATTTTATGCCTGCTTCAGAACTTACATTTCTGGGTTGTTGTATCCATTTGTAAAGCAATCAATCCGTTTACTCTAACAGCGCCAGGAGTTTTCAATTCGGGATCAAATGTTTGGTTGAATTTCTTGTGGACTTGCCAGTCTGGATGAGTAAATGAATCATTGCTTCTTCTCTTTTTTGAAATGAAATCAGGTTGCCATGTTTCTGCTCCTTCATGCAAATGGGTAAAGTTGGTTGTCCTAAATGTTGCCGTTGACGTGTACCTACTAATAGCTAGTGGCTGTCTCACCTTGTCTTTATCCTGAAATGGTGGGCGCTGTTCCGATGACCTTTGAGGTCGGTTGGGTTTTCCCTTTTATCTCTGTTTCCCATCAGCTGCTGACACTACAAAACATTTGCTTTTGTTATGCAGTCAAACACAGTTTCAGTATAGTTTTAGTTTATCAAATATTTTTTGATAATTATTATATTTCAGTTTACTTAAAAAAAAAGTTTTTTTTTTCATTTTTATAATTTTTACGGTTTTAGTTTACTATAATAGCCTTGGTCAGAGTAGACTGTGTGTTTATGTGTGTGTTTTACAATTGCATGATTTTTTATTTAAAAGAGGGATTGCAGTTGAAAAGGGAAAATATGCAAAAACCTGGGGGTGTTAAATTAAGGCAAAGCAGCATGACACTGTACCAGACTAGGGCTTTGGTTTCCTGGTACAAATATGCCAGAAGCATGTGGAATCACAGTTGCACCATAGACTTCATTACCCATAGTCCTCCCTTACCCAACTACCCTAATAATCTCCATCATATGGGCATTGGGGATGTTTTGCCAAATCATCAAACCATGCCACTGTAAATTCAATGGATCCTGTTCTAATATTAATGTAGCACCAATTGTTTTGGAAAAGAGAGGGGAATTTGGTGTTATAGCAGTGTTAATAGCGGCAGCATCATTAAGGGATCCCTCTTCATAACCGGCTCTGTAGGAGGCCTGTGGAATGATCAAGAATAATATGTGCTGCTTTGTAGACACCCACCCCGGTCACTGCCTGCATACCAATCCTACAATAAGGAGGAGAGGAAGGGAAGAGAGGGGGAGCGAGAGAGAGATAAGGAGGGCAACAAAGAGAAAAAAGACAGAGAAGCAGGGGGACAGAGAGGAGAGATAGATAGATAGATAGATAGATAGATAGATAGATAGATAGATAGACATAGAGAAAGGTGGAAGAAGGAGGGAAGGAATATGGCGAGTAAGATTGAAGGAGAGTTAGAGAGTGAGATAAGGGAAGAAGGAAAGAGAGAAAGATGTAGAGAACGATGGTGAGTGACCAAGGTAGTGGGAGAAAATGGAGAGAGCAACAGAGACAGGGACCATGTCTTAAAAGGTTGTCTGTTTCTGTGAATCGAGTCCAAAGGATCTCCAGGCTGAGGGAAGAAGAGGGAAGAGGCAAAAAGCAGGGGAGATTAGGAAACATAGGGAGAGGTGGAGGGTATGGGGTTCGAGGGGGATGATGAGGTGTATTGTGGCGTCAAAGAGAGAGAGAGAGGCAGAGGCCCAGAGCTGCATTCAGTCCATGGGGGTAGTAGAATATACTCCAGCATCGCCGCCAACAACAAAGATGGCCTCCTAGGGATCCTGAATAAGGCTGGGGGAATTATCCAGGAAAAAAAAACGCTGAAATGTTTAGACAGATGGCCCACTTAAATGACAAGAGGACACGGGGAGAGAGAAAGTGTTTTTAATGAAACTTCAGATTCTACAAATAATGTATCTTTATTTCACCCCTTTCAAATCCCCCTGGAAAGGTGAGAGTAAATGCAATGTGTTACAAGAGACATTTCCAAAGAGACATTAGAAGATACTGGGCTGCCTGAAATCCCTCAGATTGAATTAAATTGACATCATGAGAAGAGGAGGGAAAATAAGAAAGAGCAAGAAAAAGGCAGGGAATCAAATGGAAGACATTAAAAATTGAACTGTGGCGCCAAATAAAATAGATAGCAGGGGACTTCTCTCCTCCTTCTCTCCCTATTTTTTTTTTCATTTTAAAGGGCCACTATGAATCTTTGAGGGGAGAAACATGCTAGTCAGTTTAAAAAAAAATCTAATTTGATGGGAGTCTGGCAAACTGCCATGCTCTAGGCCTTAGATGTCCCCAGCAAGTAACCTTTGATACAACAAGACGACATTTTATGAATTTAGAGATCATAAATTATTAATAAAGCAGACCTCGTATCAAATGTCTGAAATGTGCCTCAAATGATCCCCACCAAACATTATACAGTATACCTTGAGTGATTCTATCAAATTAATCCTTACTATTTGACTGTATCAACCCTTCACACTCAAGCCAATTCATACATACGAACGGGGACAGAGCATATTTCTACAAATGCATAGCAGACAGTCGAAGTCTATGATGGCAAATAGATACACCAAAGGCGAACATGGCACCATGCTAACCACATGTTTAGCAAAATCACCGTTCTCCAGCGTTGGAACGAATCAATGCGGTGTTCTACCAAGGTGTGCTTTACTATATTAATGGTCCACGTGGTCAGTAGGGTCTATCCCACTACCTATCCTTTATCATTATAATCCATTTCCACTGCTATTGTCCTCCATGGCTAAGCTGCACTCCATGGGACCACCAGTGTGTGTGATTGTGTTTGCGTGTACGTGCGTATATGAGAGAATGAGCATGAGAAACACAGAGAGATCCTCATACGGAACCTAAAACCCTCCTCAAATCCACCCACCCATCCATCCACCCATCCATCCACCCGTCCTTCCATCCCTCCATCCACCCCGCCCACAGCCTCTACTATCTGCCTCGCCCTAATCATGCTTGGATTTCTCCTTCTCAAAGACGCCATGGCATTAGGTAGATCAGTGAATTAGATTTAGGCTGGCGACGTAGCCATTCTACTGTGAGGCGATTGACACACACACAGAAATCCGGCTGGTTACTGGCAAATGTTTGTAAAGTGTTTACATTTAAATTAGCGAATAAGCCAAATCCAAAGCGTTTTGCTTTTTTATCAATTGTAAGATTTTTTTTGCATTGATTTTTTTTACATTTTTGCGTCAGCTAGTTTTTGTTGTTTTTAATTTTAAGCAAGTAAGCACTATGTCGATCAAAGCCAGCAAACATGCCGCTCGAATGCAAACAAGTTGGGCGATGATTCGATAGCAATAATGAACAAAGTTTGAACCAAGATGGCATAGCAGTTCAGACGTCTTTTGTCCTTGTCTTGTCGTGTCCCGTATATATATATATATATATATATATTTACAACTTTTTTCATACATTTTTTTATTTAAATTTTCCATAAACTCATCCTCAAAACACTCTCCTGCAACCCGCCTCACCAATTTATATTTATAAAAAAGTATAAAAAAGTATTATTTACCTCAAATCTGTGATCATCCAAGAAGCTAGCCAGAAGCCAGCCAGAAACTCCAAACGCCAAGAAGCTAGCCAAGAAGCTAGCCAGAAACTAGCCAGAAGCTAGCCAGGAGCTAGCCAGAAGCTAGCCAGGAGATAGCCAGGAGCTAATCCAGAAGCTAATCACAAGCTAGGTCAGAAGCTAGCCAGAAGCTAGCCAGGAGCTAGCCAGAATCTAATCCAGAAGCTAATCAGAAGCTAGTTAAAGCTTTCTTCGATTCCGGAGCGAACATCAGTTGTTCCGGAGCTAGCCAGCTGAGGAGTTCCATCAATCACTCCTGGGCTGCGGTCACCTATCCGGACCCGTTTTGCTGCCTACGCGGAGCCCCACCGGGCCTTCACGGCTGAACTGCCGGCGTTGTCTACCCGAGGGAGTTATCCATCTGGTTCCTCCGTCGCGACGTTGCCTGGGCGCCCATCTGCGGCCTGCTAGCCATTAGCTGTCTTATCGGCTGCTATCTGAATAGATAATAGGAGAATTTATTTTTATTGTTATTGTTATTTTTTCTTCTTCTTGGGCCTCTAGCTATATATATTGTTTTTATTTTTGTTGTTGTTGTGTGATTTGGATTGGTCCCCTCTACCACACGGAACCCCACTAATCTACTGACGGAGCGCAAGAGGTGGCTAATAACAGACGTCCATCCTATGCTAGCTTGCTACCGATGGCCTGGCTGGCTGTCTGGATCGCCGTGACCCCCAACCAACCTTTCCACTCTATGGACCCTTTTGATCACTTGACTAAGCATGCCTCTCCTTAATGTCAATATGCCTTGTCCATTGCTGTTCTGGTTAGTGTTTATTGGCTTATTTTACTGTAGAGCCTCTAGTCCTGCTCACCATACCTTATCCAACCTATTAGTTCCACCACCCACACATGCAATGACATCTCCTGGTTTCAATGATGTTTCTAGAGACAATATCTCTCTCTTCATCACTCAATACCTAGGTTTACCTCCACTGTATTCACATCCTACCATACCTTATAATATACCTTGATGCTATTTTATCGCCCCCAGAAACCTCCTTTTACTCTCTGTTCCAGACGTTCTAGACAACCAATTCTTATTGCTTTCAGCCGCACCCTTATTCTACTCCTCCTCTGTTCCTCTGGCGATGTAGAGGTGAATCCAGGCCCTACAGTGCCTTGCTCCACTCCTATTCCCCAGGCGCTCTCTTTTGACGACTTCTGTAACCGTAATAGCCTTGGTTTCATGCATGTTAAATTAGAAGCCTCCTCCCTAAGTTTGTTCTATTCACTGCTTTAGCACACTCTGCCAACCCGGATGTTCTAGCTGTGTCTGAATCCTGGCTTAGGAAGACTACCAAAAATTCTGAAATTTTAATTCCAAACTTCAACCTTTTCAGACAAGATAGAACTGCCAAAGGGGGCGGTGTTGCAATCTACTGCAAAGATAGCCTGCAGAGTTCTGTCCTACTATCCAGGTCTGTACCCAAACAATTTGAACTTCTACTTTTAAAAATCCACCTCTCTAAAAACAAGTCTCTCACCGTTGCAGTCTGCTATAGACCACGCTCTTTCCCCAGTTGTGCTCTGGACACCATATGTGAACTGATTGCCCCCCATCTATCTTCAGAGCTCGTGCTGCTAGGCGACCTAAACTGGAACATGCTTAACACCCCAGCCATCCTACAATCTAAACTTGATGCCCTCAATCTCACACAAATTATCAATGAACCTACCAGGTACCTCCCCAAAGCCTTAAACACGGGCACCCTCATATATATCATCCTAACCCACTTGCCCTCTAAATACACCTCTGCTGTCTTCAACCAAGATCTCAGCGATCACTCCCTCATTGCCTGCATCCGTAATGGGTCAGCGGTCAAACGACCCCCACTCATCACTGTAAAACGCTCCCTGAAACACTTCAGTGAGCAGGCCTTTCTAATTGACCTGGCCGGGGTATCCTGGAAGGATATTGATCTCATCCCGTCAGTAGAGGATGCCTGGATATTTTTTTTAAAATGCCTTCCTAACCATCTTAAATAAACATGCCCCATTCAAGAAATTTAGAACCAGGAACAGATATAGCCCTTGGTTCTCCCCAGACCTGACTGCCCTTAACCAACACAAAAACATTCTATGGCGTTCTGCATTAGCATCGAACAGCCCCCTGTTCAGGGAAGCTAGAAACCATTATACACAGGCAGTTAGAAAAGCCAAGGCTAGCTTTTTCAAGCAGAAATTTGCTTCTTGAAACACTAACTCAAAAAAGTTCTGGGACACTGTAAAGTACATGGAGAATAAGAACACCTCCTCCCAGCTGCCCACTGCATTGAAGATAGGAAACACTGTCACCACTGATAAATCCACCATAATTGAGAATTTCAATAAGCATTTTTCTACGGCTGGCCATGCTTTCCACCGGGCTACTCCTACCCTGGTCAACAGCACTGCACCCCCCACAGCAACTCGCCCAGGCCTTCCCCATTTCTCCTTCTCCCAAATCCGTTCAGCTAATGTTCTGAAAGAGCTGCAAAATCTGGACCCCTACAAATCAGCCGGGCTAGACAATCTGGACCCTTTCTTTCTAAAATGATCTGCAGAAATTGTTGCCACCCCTATTACTAGCCTGTTCAACCTCTCTTTCGTGTCGTCTGAGATCCCCAAAGATTGGAAAGCAGCTGTGGTCATCCCCCTCTTCAAACGGGGGGACACTCTTGACCCAAACTGCTACAGACCTATATCTATCCTACAATGCCTTTCTAAGGTCTTCGAAAGCCAAGTCAACAAACAGATTACCGACCATTTCGAATCTCACCATACCTTCTCTGCTATGCAATCTGGTTTCAGAGATGGTCATGGGTGCACCTCACACTCAAGGTCCTAAACGATATCTTAACCGCCATCGATAAGAAACATTACTGTGCAGCAGTATTTGTCAGGATTTGGCCAGGGTTGTTCCGGGTTTTGGTCAGTAGATGCCCCCATTGTGCTTTTTGTCCCTATGTTTTTCCCTTGATCCCCATTATTATTTGCACCTGTGTCTCGTTTCCCCTGATTGTATTTAAACCCTTTGTTTCCCTCAGTTCTGTGCTCTGAGTTTGTATGTTAGCACCCTGCCCTAGTGTTCTGTGTGCTCTTGTCGATTCCGGGTGACGTTCTTGTGGTATTCTGTTTTTTGTTTTTGTTTATTTTTGGTGAGTTTCTTTTGAGGTCTTTTGTGTTTTACCTACCACCTTTTGGATTTGCCATTTTTTGTATTTTAGGATTTTTTCTTTATTAAATACACCGTCTTAAGTACTGCTGTGTCTGCCTCATCTTCTGGGTTCTGCTGTCTATTCGTGGCTCAGTTGGTTAAGTGACTGTTTCTCACTCCGGAGACCCAGGTTCGTAACCGGGTCCTGACAGAAACACAGAGCCAAAAATGAACCCAGAGGCAGCCAGTTCCCAGGACATTTTTGCCACCCTGTCCCACCACCAGGAGACTGTCCAACGCCACGAAGCCGCCCTGGTTCAGCAAGAGGCCTTAATGGCTAGACATTCTCATCTTCTGTCGGAGATGCTGACTTCCATTAAGCAAATATCTGATCGACTTACCCCGGCAACAGTTCCCGTCCCAGTACCTCAAGTTCACGTACCCATGGCAGTTAACCCCCTGGCTGAACCTCGTCTTCCACCTCCCCAACGGTTCTCAGGTGATCCAAGTGCTTGTAAAGGGTTTCTCACTCAATGTTCTTTCTCCTTTGAGCTGCAACCCTCGTCGTTTCCCACCGACCGGTCTAAGATCGCATATATCATCACCCTGCTGTCGGAAAAAGCCCTGGCCTGGGCTACTGCTGTGTGGGATGCCCATAGTTCCTGCTGTGCCAGCTACTCTGCCTTTGCTGAGGAATTCAAACGAGTGTTTCAAGGCCCAAGCAGTGGTTCTGACTCAGCCAAACAGCTCCTGACTCTCCATCAAGGTTGGCGCAGCGTGACGGACTATGCCATCCAGTTCCGCACGGTGGCAGCAGCGAGTGGCTGGAACAACGAGGCGCTCACGGTGTGCTTTCTGAAAGGCCTTTCCGACACTATCCAAGATGAACTGGCCACTCGGGAACCACCGGACAATCTCGAGTCCCTGATCAAGTTGGCCTCACGCATTGACCAGCGTCTGAGAGAGAGAGAACTCAACCGTAGACCTCTAGCCCCTATCAGTCCCAGCTCCGAGTCCCCACCTTTATCATCGCTGGCTCCACCGGAACCCATGCAGATTGGACGCATCTCCCAGGCTGAGAGAGACCGCCGGATGAGGGAGCGACGCTGTCTATATTGCGGCAAACCGGGCCATTTCCGTTCCACGTGTCCCGGGCTCCAGGGAAACGCTCTGTCCCGTACAGACCGGGGGAACTGTAACGGGAAACATAACCTCCTCCCATCCGTCCAACTCCCGTCTGCTCATTCCAGTCACCCTCTCCTGGGACAACCACAAGCTTCACCTTCAAGCCTTGGTAGACTCTGGAGCCGCAGGTAACTTCATGGATGGTGTCTGGGCGAAGGAGAATGGCGTTCCCTCTGAACCTCTAAGTGACCCCATGAGGGTTACTACATTGGATGGAAGCCCTTTGGGATCTGGACTTGTCACTCATGTCACTACCTCCTTGAGACTTTCAGTTTCACAACACCAGGAATTGATGAACTTTCATTTGATCTCCTGTTCCGAGTTCCCTCTCGTCCTTGGATACCCCTGGCTTCACAGCCATAACCCTCACATCGACTGGTCTGTGGGCACTATCAAGCAGTGGGGTCCTACGTGCCAAGCTACTTGTATTTTCCAGAATTCCCGAGTTCTACTCCCGAGTCTTTAGAATCCATCGACCTGACCCGAGTTCCCGAGTGTTACCATGACCTCAAACTGGTGTTTAGCAAACAGAGGGCCACCATGCTACCACCCCATAGACCTTACGATTGCCCCATCGACCTGTTTCCGGGCACTTGCCCCCCCAGGGGTCGGATCTTTTCCCTATCTCCACCCGAACGAGCTGCTATGGATACCTACATCAAGGACGCTCTGGAGGCAGGCCTCATGCGTCCATCCACCTCCCCGGCGGGAGCAGGGTTTTTCTTTGTGGCCAAGAAAGACGGTGGATTACGTCCTTGCATCGACTACCGGGGACTCAATGACATAACCGTCCGTAACCGTTACCCGCTACCCCTTATGGCCACAGCCTTCGAGCTGCTCCAGGAAGCAGTTGTTTTCACTAAGCTTGACCTGCGGAACGCATACCATCTTGTGCGGATCAGACCTGGTGACGAGTGGAAGACCGCTTTCAACACGCCTACTGGTCACTATGAATACTTGGTGATGCCCTTCGGCCTGACCAACGCCCCAGCGGTGTTCCAAGCGCTCATAAACGATGTGCTTAGGGATATGCTTAACATATTTGTGTTCGTTTACTTGGATGACATCCTCATCTTTTCGAGCTCCCTTCAAGAACACACTAAGCATGTCAGACAAGTACTCAAACGCCTCCTGGACAGCCATCTGTACGTTAAGCCGGAAAAATGTGAATTCCATTCATCCCGAGTACAATTCCTGGGATTTGTAGTGGAACCCGGTCGAGTCCAAATGGACCCTAGGAAGGTAGGGGCGGTAGCGGATTGGCCCACCCCCAAATCCGTTAAGGATGTTCAGCGTTTCCTGGGCTTCACAAACTTTTACCACAAGTTCATCAAGAACTTCAGTTTGGTGGCAGCTCCTCTCTCAGCTTTAACCAAAGGTGGCAATGCAAGGTTTTTTTGGGGAAGAGAAGCTGAGACGGCCTTCCAAGGACTCAAGCAGCGCATCCTCTCTGCTCCCATCCTGATACTACCGACTACGGATGAACCATTTGTGGTGGAGGTAGACGCATCAGAGGTTGGTGTTGGAGCTGTCCTGTCTCAGAGGGGTGAAGACAAGAAGCTTCATCCGTGCGCTTTCTTCTCACACCGGCTTACCCCGACTGAGAGGAACTACGATGTGGGGGATCGTGAACTCCTAGCGGTTAAGATGGCATTGAAGGAATGGAGACACTGGCTCGAGGGGGCTTCTCACCCGTTTCAAGTGCTTACGGACCACAAAAATCTGGAGTATATCCAGCAGGCGAAGCGATTGAACTCTAGACAAGCTAGATGGTCTCTTTTCTTCAATCGATTCCAGTTTATCCTCACCTATCGGCCCGGGTCGAAGAATCTCAAACCGGATGCCCTGTCCCGAGTCTACGCTCCTGCCATTCGAGATGACACGGACATGCCTGTCCTTCCTGCTGCTAAGATTGTGGCTCCGATCTCGTGGCAAGTTGAGGATACCGTGAGACGTGCTCAAGCTAGCGAACCGGACCCTAAAGGAGGCCCTGCCAATCGGTTGTTTGTCCCCAAGGCAGTGAGGACTCAGGTCCTTCTGTGGGGGCACTCCTCTCGCCTCACCTGTCATCCGGGCGTAGGTCGCACCTTGGAGTTCATCCAGCGTAAGTTCTGGTGGCCTACCATAAGAGAAGACGTTGCCACTTTCGTCAATGCCTGCCCCGTGTGCTGCCAGGGCAAATCTTCTCACCTCCGCCCTCAAGGACTCCTTCACCCTTTACCTGTTCCCCACAGACCCTGGTCCCATATCTCATTGGACTTTATTACTGGACTTCCTCCATCCCATGGCAATACTACTATCCTAGTCATAATCGACAGGTTTTCAAAGGCGGCCAGGTTCGTCCCTCTGACTAAGTTACCTTCTGCCAAGGAAACGGCTGAGTTGGTAATTAATCATGTGTTCCGAGTCTTCGGCATTCCTCAAGATGTGGTTTCTGACAGAGGTCCCCAGTTCGCCTCAAGGTTTTGGAAGGCCTTCTGCCAACTCATGGGGGCTTCTGCCAGTCTATCTTCAGGGTACCATCCGGAGTCCAACGGCCAAACAGAGAGGATGAATCAAGAGCTGGAAACCACCCTCCGATGTATGACTCGTGACAACCCGTCCACATGGTCATCCTTTATTGTTTGGGCCGAATACGTGCACAACACCTTGCGCTCCTCCTCCACTGGTATGTCCCCGCACGAGTGTCAGTTTGGCTATGCTCCTCCATTGTTCCCGGACCAGGAGGCAGAAGTCAGAGTGCCTTCAGCCTTGAGGTTCGTCAGACGCTGTCGGCTTATGTGGAGGAAGACCCGTCTTAATCTGATGCGTTCCTCACAGAGGTATCAACAACAAGCCAACAGACGTCGCCGTCCCGGGCCTACCCTGCGCCCCGGCCAGAGAGTCTGGCTCTCCACAAGAGACTTACCTCTACGGGTGGAGTCTCGCAAGCTGTCCCAAAAATACATCGGTCCCTTCAAGGTTGCCAGGAGAGTTAACCCAGTTTCTTATCGCCTACACTTACCCAGATCCCTTAAGATTAATCCCACATTTCATGTGTCATTGTTAAAACCTGTTGTTTTTTCTCCCCTTGTCCCGGCAGACAGACCTCCCCCTCCGCCTCGTGTCATTGGAGGCCAGCCGGCTTATACCGTCCACCGGATACTGGATTCCCGCCTGGCAGTATCTGGTGGACTGGGAAGGCTACGGTCCTGAGCAGCGCTCCTGGGTTCCTGCCAAAGACATCCTGGACCCTGACCTCATTCGTCAGTTCAGGGTCCTCCACCCTGAGAGAGCTGGTAGGAACGTCAGGAGCCGTTCCTAGGGGGGGGATTCTGTCAGGATTTGGCCAGGGTTGTTCCGGGTTTTGGTCAGTAGATGCCCCCATTGTGCTTTTTGTCCCTATGTTTTTCCCTTGATCCCCATTATTATTTGCACCTGTGTCTCGTTTCCCCTGATTGTATTTAAACCCTTTGTTTCCCTCAGTTCTGTGCTCTGAGTTTGTATGTTAGCACCCTGCCCTAGTGTTCTGTGTGCTCTTGTCGATTCCGGGTGACGTTCTTGTGGTATTCTGTTTTTTGTTTTTGTTTATTTTTGGTGAGTTTCTTTTGAGGTCTTTTGTGTTTTACCTACCACCTTTTGGATTTGCCATTTTTTGTATTTTAGGATTTTTTCTTTATTAAATACACCGTCTTAAGTACTGCTGTGTCTGCCTCATCTTCTGGGTTCTGCTGTCTATTCGTGGCTCAGTTGGTTAAGTGACTGTTTCTCACTCCGGAGACCCAGGTTCGTAACCGGGTCCTGACAAGTATTCAATGATGTGGCCAAGGCTTTCGACTCTGTCAATCACCACATCCTCATCGGCAGACTCGACAGCCTTGGTTTCTCAAATGATTGCCTCACCTGGTTCACCAACTACTTCTCTGATAGAGTTCAGTGTGTCAAATTGGAGGGTCTGCTGTCCGGACCTCTGGCAGTCTCTATGGGGGTGCCACAGGGTTCAATTATTGGACCGACTCTCTTCTCTGTATACATCAATGAGGTCGCTCTTGCTGCTGGTGAGTCTCTGATCCACCTCTACGCAGACGACACCATTCTGTATACTTCTGGCCCTTCTTTGGACTGTGTTAACAACCCTCCAGGCAAGCTTCAATGCCATACAACTCTCCTTCCGTGGCCTCCAATTGCTCTTAAATACAAGTAAAACTAAATGCATGCTCTTCAACCGATCGCTACCCGCCTGTCCAACATCACTACTCTGGACGGCTCTGATTTAGAATACATGGACAACTACAAATACTTAGGTGTCTTTTTTAGACTGTAAACTCTCCTTCCAGACCCATATCAAATATCTCCAATCCAAAGTTAAATCTAGAATTGGCTTCCTAATTCGCAACAAAGCATCCTTCACTCATGCAGCCAAACATACCCTTGTAAAACTGAACATCCTACCAATCCTCGACTTTCGCAATGTCATTTACAAAATAGCCTCCAATACCCTACTCAACCAATTGGATGCAGTCTATCGCAGTGCAATCCGTTTTGTCACCAAAGCCCCATATACTACCCACCATTGCGACCTGTACGCTCTCGTTGGCTGGCCCTCGCTTCATACTCGTCGCCAAACCCACCTGCTCCATGTCATCTACAAGACCCTGCTAGGTAAAGTCCCCCCTTATCTCAGCTCGCTGGTCACCATAGCATCTCCCACCTGTAGCACAAGCTCCAGCAGGTATATCTCTCTAGTCACCCCCAAAACCAATTCTTTCTTTGGCCGCCTCTCCTTCCTATTCTCTGCTGCCAATGACTGGAACGAACTACAAAAAGCAGTGAAACTGGAAACACTTATCTCCCTCACTAGCTTTAAGCAGCAACTGTCAGAGCAGCTCACAGATTACTGCACCTGTACATAGCCCACCTATATTTTAGCCGAAACAACTACCTCTTTCCCTACTGTATTTAATTTATTTATTTATGTTGCTCCTTTGCACCCCATTATTTTTATTTCTACTTAGCACATTCTTCCATTGCAAATCTACCATTCCAGTGTTTTACTTGCTATATTGTATTTACTTTGCCACCATGGCCTTTTTTTGCCTTTACCTCCCTTATCTCACCTCATTTGCTCACATCGTATATAGACTTGTTTATACTGTATTATTGACTGTATGTTTGTTTTGCTCCATGTGTAACTCTGTGTCGTTGTATGTGTCGAACTGCTTTGCTTTATCTTGGCCAGGTCGCAATTGTAAATGATAACTTGTTCTCAACTTGCCTACCTGCTTAAATAAAGGTGAAATAAAAAAATAAAATAAAAAATAACACAAATTATATCCTACAAGCAATCAAGAATATGGAATGAACTCTCCACAAGCATTAAACGTAGGAGGATACCATCGCTGACAATGTGGCGGCTGCCATCAGAGAGAATATGGAATGGACTCTCCACAAGCATTAAACATAGGAGGATACCATCGCTGACAATGTGGCGGCTGCCATCAGAGAGAATATGGAATGGACTCTCCACAAGCATTAAACATAGGAGGATACCATCGCTGACAATGTGGCGGCTGCCATCAGAGAGAATATGGAATGGACTCTCCACAATCATTAAACATAGGAGGATACCATCGCTGACAATGTGGCGGCTGCCTCAGAGAGAATATGGAATGGACTCACCACAAGCATTAAACGTAGGAGGATACCATCGCTGACAATGTGGCGGCTGCCATCAGAGAGAATATGGAATGGACTCTCCACAAGCATTAAACATAGGAGGATACCATCGCTGACAATGTGGCGGCTGCCATCAGAGAGAATATGGAATGGACTCTCCACAAGCATTAAACGTAGGAGGATACCATCGCTGACAAAGTGGCGGCTGCCATCAGAGAGAATATGGAATGGACTCTCCACAAGCATTAAACGTAGGACGATACCATCGCTGACAATGTGGCGGCTGCCATCAGAGAGAATATGGAATGGACTCTCCACAAGCATTAAACGTAGGAGGATACCATCGCTGACAAAGTGGCGGCTGCCATCAGAGAGAATATGGAATGGACTCTCCACAAGCATTAAACGTAGGACGATACCATCGCTGACAATGTGGCGGCTGCCATCAGAGAGAATATGGAATGGACTCTCCACAAGCATTAAACGTAGGAGGATACCATCGCTGACAAAGTGGCGGCTGCCATCAGAGAGAATATGGAATGGACTCTCCACAAGCATTAAACGTAGGAGGATACCATCGCTGACAATGTGGCGGCTGCCATCAGAGAGAATATGGAATGGACTCTCCACAAGCATTAAACGTAGGAGGATACCATCGCTGACAAAGTGGCGGCTGCCATCAGAGAGAATATGGAATGGACTCTCCACAAGCATTAAACGTAGGAGGATACCATCGCTGACAATGTGGCGGCTGCCATCAGAGAGAATATGGAATGGACTCTCCACAAGCATTAAACATAGGAGGATACCATCGCTGACAAAGTGGCGGCTGCCATCAGAGAGAATATGGAATGGACTCTCCACAAGCATTAAACATAGGAGGATACCATCGCTGACAAAGTGGCGGCTGCCATCAGAGAGAATATGGAATGGACTCTCCACAAGCTTTAAACATAGGAGGATACCATCGCTGACAATGTGGCGGCTGCCATCAGAGAGAATATGGAATGGACTCTCCACAAGCATTAAACATAGGAGGATACCATCGCTGACAAAGTGGCGGCTGCCATCAGAGAGAATATGGAATGGACTCTCCACAAGCATTAAACGTTTGGAGGATACCATCGCTGACAAAGTGGCGGCTGCCATCAGAGAGAATATAGAGTTGAGGACATTGAGGATCTACTCGACCGAATCTCTAACTCAAAGGCAGGATAAAAAAAATATCCCCTCCCTCGCAGTGTCTCTATCATACTCCGAGGTTAGTGCTCCTAATGCCCATCTGAAAATGCTAGAATCCAGCCCCTGTGAGACAGCATGAATGACGTCTCAGAAATCTCCCACACCCAGTAAACAAAGTCACCCTGAACACTGTGAACTGTATTGCTTCCTTTCTGCTGTCAGAAAGGAAGCAATTACACAACGACAGACGAGGAGTTATAATCACCAAATTAAGCTGTCAGGAACACTAGAAAGACAAAAAGGCTTATCTCCTAAAAACCCAGATGTACCAAAGGGTCGCAGGGCATGCCGCCACAAACTTTAGGTTTTGTAATTTACAGAGCTGTTGTCACGTTCTGACCGTTATTCCTTTGTTTTGTCTTTATTTAGTATGGTCAGAGTGTGAGTTGGGGTGGGCAGTCTATGTTAGTTTTTCTATATTTTCTATTTCTGTGTTTGGCCTGATATGGTTCTCAATCAGAGGCAGCTGTCTATCATTGTCCCTGATTGAGAACCATATTTAGGTAGCCTGTTTTCCTTTGTGTTTTGTGGGTGGATATTTTCAGTCTTTGTGTGTCTGCACTAGATATAACTGTTTCGGTTGTCACTTTGTTGTTTTGTATTTTTGAAGTGTTCAGTTTCTTATTAAAAAGATGAACACTAACCAAGCTGCCCTTTGGTCAGATCCTTCTTCCACCCAAGACAACCGTTACAGCTGTAATGTTGACATTTAATCAGACAATAATTAAACCAGTTCTCATTGTTTACAGCACCTTGGCCTGGATATAGTTGGAGTGGCAGAAACTAATTTAACTTGCTCCCAAGTGGCAACCTGTCCTGGTTATTCCTGGTTTGTCCATAATAGGATGAGACTTCATCTCTGTGCACGTACTTATTCAGGGGGCGTAGGCCTTTTCATCAGAGGCCAGCTGTGTTTGGATTATAAGTGACAGATTATTGATGACTCAGTGGAGGGCTTCCTGTGGGTTAAACTACAGCTAAACTACATCTCCAGTCTAACCACGTCTTCACTGTGACAGTATACTACCTACACCAAGCCAACTCCTTTAGGCATGTTGATTCACGAGACCTGCATGAAAGTTTACTCAGCCATTTATACAGGTATCAGAAGCTATGCAACTTCTCTCGTTATTCAGTAGCCACTGTGCAGATGGCCAGGACTATGTCCGATTGGAGAACGGAACGGGGTGAAATACTCACACAACTTTCACGGTGAGCTACTCCTCCAGTTCCTGATTAGTGCGAGCTAGGGCCTCAATGAGGGACTCCCAGCGGCAGTTTGACCGCTCAGTTCAGACTGCTAAACAACGCCACTGGCGGCATCAACAGGAGAACATTGAAGAAAAAGAGACATCGAACAAAAATGTTTCTCCTGTCCCGATAGAAAAAACCTTTGAAGAACCCTTTTTGGTTCCAGGTAGAAGCCTTTTGTTTCCAGGTAGAACCCTTTTCAGTTCCATGTAGAATCCTTTCCACAGTGAGATGTACTTGGAACCCAAAAGAGTTCTACCTGGAACCAAAAAGGTTCTCCTACTGTATGGGGACAGCCGAAGAACCCTTTTGGAACTCTTTTTTTCTGTGAATTTATATCCAAATCAGGAGACAAAACGGTCCCAATGAACTATCGTGGTATAACCTCATTTCGGCTGTGTATAAACTATTTTGTTTTGTTCTGTATAACCAACATCATCATAGCAGATGTACAAAATGTTTTTCAGAAAGTAACAAAGCTGCCTTGTCCACATCACAACCTTAATCAACAAAATTGAAAGTCCACTTCCTCTTCTTTAAAAGATGACTCTAAAGCATTTGACGACATTGACAGCAATATGTTATAGAACATGCTAGTCTCAATGGTAACATCCTGAAATGTCTTATCTCCATGTATGATAATGTGATGTTGTGATCGAATCAATGACTGACATTGGAGAGAAAAGGGTTTGCATTTTATCAGCTATTTTTCTCTCAATGTATAGTAATTATCTCACTCTGGCCATCAAAGCTCTTGGAAAAGGTGTCTGTCGAAAAAAATTAACAAGCGTCCTTTTTTCGCATTGTCGTTTCTACTGTAGCATACCGTAAGTATGTTTGGAGCATAATGTATTTACTGTTTTAATCACATGTTTTCACATACTGGTGACAAATCATGCATTTTGATTGCATAGATTGTAATGGACATATGATGCGTGTTAAATACTTTATTGAAGGTTATAATGATTATGATGAGTTAATGCTATTCTATTTGCCAGCTGTGTGTGGCACCGTGTTTGTTGACTTTATTCAATGCATTCTGGGTGTCACGTAAATGTCTGTCAGACCAAAGTTGTTATTCAAAATGAGGTGAGCGAAAGTTCACTCATCTTTTGAGTAAACTTCCGAAAGGGAATGAAGGGGATTTGAATGATGGTAGATTACACATCCCCCACAACATGCACACTGCAAAGAGACCAAACTCATCTTGTCTCCTCTTCTTATCTTTGGTTGACCGGAAAAACAAACATGGCGGCATGCACAAACTACCCATTTTTGGATTACTTTCGTGTTAAGTGTTTTACTCAATTACTTAGATTAGGTATTCCTAAACTGGGATACATGATTCCCCCCCTTTTTTTTTACTCTTCACATTTTAAACAGACCATTTATATTTTCCAACGGGGCTATACATTTGGGTGAGGTTTTTTTCCGCCTCTTTTCACTGACAAAAATCAAATTAAAACATCTAGTGTTCAGTGAAATAACAACACAATGTCAAATACAGGTAGCCTAGTCAAATAATTAACATCCATTCACATTAACCGCTACTCTCTCGCGGGACCTCCACTAACAGTCCGTATGTAGCTAAATGTAGCTGCTGCTCATGTTTGTATCTGTACTGATGGCGCAAAAACCATGACAGGGAGACATAGTGGAGTGGTAACGCACGTGCAAGCATTTGCTCCAAACACCACTTGGGTACACTGCAGCATCCACCGAGAGGCTCTTGCTGTCAAGGGAATGCCTGACTGCTTGAAATACATTTTGGACACTACAGTGAAAATGGTTAACTTTGTTAAAGCAAGGCCCCTGAACTCATGTGTATTTTCTGCACTATGTAATGATATGGGCAGCGACCATGTAATGATTTTACAACATACAGAAGTGCGCTAGTTATCAAGGCTCAAACTATTGACACATTTGTTTAAATTGAGAGACGAGTTTAGAGTTTTCTTTTCATTTGTTTGATCGCTTGTATGTTGAGGTTCTCATACGACTGGCCTATCTGGGTAATGCTTTTTCTTGCCTGAATGATCTGAATCTAGGATTACAGGGACTCTCCACAACTATATTTAATATGATTAAGAAGTTGGAGCTCTTCTCTGTCTGCGTTAACTTCTTATGGGCAGATGGGACGGTAACGTCCCACGTGGCCAACATCCAGTGAAATTGCAGAGTGCGAAATTCTAAATACAGAATTATAAATATTTAAGTTTCATAAAATCACAAGTGTAATACAAGAAAATAAAGCTTAACTTCTTGTTAACTTATTATGGCTGGGGGGCAGTATTGAGTAGCATGGATGTATAAGTTGCCCAAAGTAAACGCCCGGCTCCTCAGTCCCAGTGGCTAATATATGCATATTATTATTAGTATTGGATAGAAAACACTCTAAAGTTTCTAAAACTGTTTGAATGATGTCTGTGAGTATAACAGAACTCATATGGCAGAGAAAATCCTGAGGAGAAATGAAAACAGGAAGTGAGAAATCTGAGCTTTGTATGTATTCACCAGAGTCCCCAATGAAATCCCCTTGAGATATTAATGATGTTGCTCTGCCTAGGTGTTCCACTACATGTCAACCATCAATATAAATTGTAATGAGACTTCTATGGTGTTGTGGGAGTAAATGATAGCAGAATGCATCAGGTGTCTATCAAGCAGCCATTTTCTGATCGCACTTATTTCTCATGGTATTCACTTGCGTTCCATTGCTCATGATGACAAGTACTCCAGTTGGAACTTTATTGAAGCTATATGTCAAAAACATCCTAATGATTGATTCTGTACTTAGTTTGAAATGTTTCTTCGACCTGCACTATAAGTTTTTGAAGTTTTTGTCCGACGTAACGCTGACCAGAATGAGCGTTTGGATATGTATACCAAACGCGCTAACAAAAGAAGCTATTTGGACATAAATAAAGGATATTATCGATCAAAACAAACATTTATTGTGGACCTGGGATTCCCGGAGTGCTTTCTGATGTAGATCATCAAAGGTAAGTGAATATTTATCATGTAATTTCTTGTTTATGTTGACATCAACATGGCGGCTCTTGTGACAAATATTTCTGAGCGCCGTCTCAGATTATTGCAAGGCTGGCTTATTCCGTAAATTTATAACTTGTATTATTATCTACATTTATGATGAGTATTTCTGTTGAATGGTGTGGCTATGCAAAATCACTGGATGTTTTTGGAACTATTGAATGTAACATGCCAATGTAAACTCATATTTTGGTAAATATGAACTTTATCAAACAAAAACGACATGTATTTTGTAACATGAAGTCCTATTAGTGTCATCTGATGAAGATCATCAAAGGATAGTGATACATTTTATCTATATTTGTGCTTTTTGAAACTCCTCTCTTTGGCTGGAAAAAAATGTCTGTGTTTTTCTGTGGCTATGTGGTGACCTAACATAATCGTTTGTGGTGCTTTTGCTGTAAAACATATTTGAAATCTGACACCTGGGTGATTAACAACGAGAAGAGCTTTAAAATGGTAGGAGATACATGTATGTTTGAGGAATGTTAATTATGAGATTTTCGATGTTTTGAAAATGGCGCCCAACACTTTGACTGGCTGTTGTCATATCGCTCCCGTTAATGGGATTGCAGCCATAAGAAGTTAATCCAGCCGCTGTGTCAGATTTCAAAAAGGTTTTACGGCGAAAGCACACCATACGATTATCTGAGGACAGCGCATACAAAAGCATGAAAAACATTTCAACCAGGCAGGTGCGACACGAATGTCAGAAATAGCGAAATAATAAATGCCTTCCCTTTGATGATCTTCTTCTGTTGGCACTCCAAAAGGTCCCAGTTACTTCACAAATGATCCTTTTGTTTGACAATGTCCTTCTTTATATCCATAAAAACTCAGTTTAGCTGGCGCGCTTCAGTCAATAATCCACCCAGTTTCCCTCCATCAAAATGCATACAAAATGAATCCCAAACATTACTAATAAACTTTTTCAAACAAGTCAAACAACGTTTATAATCAAAGAGACCCTAATACGTAAATAAACTATACAATTTAAGACGGAGAATTGTTATTGCCTTTACCAGAGAAAAACACCAAAGAACTCGCTCTCTTCCACGCGCTTGGAAACACTACAGCCAAAATGGGAGCCACCTAGAAAAACTACAATTTCTGGCTCATTTTTCCAAAAACCAGTATGAAACTCTTTCTAAAGACTGTTGACATCTAGTGGAAGCCCTAGGAACTGCAATCTGGGAGGATTTAGCCTTATAATAAAAGTGACAGCCACTGAAAACAGTTGTAGGCTGAATTTTCTTTGGGGAGGGGGTGGTTTGTCCTCGGGGTTTCACCTGCCATGTCAGTTCTGTTATACTCACAGACATACTTCTAACAGTTTTAGAAACTGTAGAGTGTTTTCCATCCAAATCTACCAATTATATGCATATCATAGCTTCTGGGCCTGAGTAACAGGTAGTTTACTTTGGGCACACTTTTAATCCTGACGTGTAAATACTGCCACCTACCCAAGAGAGGTTAACAAGGACAACACACAGGATGCAAATGAATTCAAATTTACGGACAATGTCCAATGTGATACAGTGAAGCACCTGAGTGAGTTGGATTCGCAATTACGCAGGTACTTTTCCGAAACGGATGACAGAAACAACTGGATTCATTATCCCTTTCATGCCCTGCCTCCAGTCCACTTACCGATATCTGAACAAGAGAACCTCATCGAAATTGCAACAAGCGGTACTGTAAAAATTGAATTTTATCAGAAGCCACTGCCAGACTTCTGGATTGGGCTGCGCTCAGAGTATCCTGCCTTGAAAAAATCACGCTGTTAAGACACTGATGCCCTTTGCAACCACGTATCTATGTGAGAGTGGATTCTCGGCCCTCAGTAGCATGAAAACTAAATACAGGCACAGACTGTGTGTGGAAAATTATTTAAGACTGAGACTCTCCAATACAACCCAACATTGCAAAGTTCTATGCATCTTTTCAATCCCACCCTTCTCATTAACCTGTGGTGAGTTATTCATAGTTTTTGATTAACAAATAAGTTAGATGCTTGAATAAAGCGCAACATTATTGATTATTATTACATTCATATTTGTGCCCTGGTTCTATAGGAGCTCTTTGTTAATTCCCACGAGCCGGGTTGTGACAAAAACTCACACTCATTCTTATGTGTCGTATAGTGTGTGTGTGGCAGGCTTACAGTTATGGAGAAAAAAACAAACATTTGAGAGTGCACTGACCCTGGTACTAGAGGCGGTATGCAGCTGGTGGTTGAATGTTTGAAGGGGTACAGGATAATATAAAAAGTTTTGGAACCACTAATTTAGATCCTTCATGAGCTCACCAATGATGTGATGAACTGTAAATAGTAATTCATATTAGCTCGTTCAAGTGATGTGATGAATTGTAAATAGTAATTCATGTGATGTTCAGGTGAGAGTTAGCTAAATATGACCGATTGTGTTAGGTGAGTCTTTCCTCAGTTAGAGGTAGGACTAATGTAGCCTACATTTCACGGTTTGGATAATTGTGTTTAGTCACTCTTTCCTCAGTTAGTGCTAGGACTAATGTAGCCTACAATTTCCGGCTTGGATGATTGTGTTACGTCAATCTTTCCTCAGTTTGAGCTAGGACTAATGTAGCCTACATTTTCCGGTTTGGATGATTGTGTTACGTCAATCTTTCCTCAGTTAGATTTAGGACTAATGTAGCCTACAATTTCCGGCTTGGATGATTGTGTTACGTCAATCTTTCCTCAGTTAGAGCTAGGACTAATGTAGACTACATTTCACGGTTTGGATGATTGTGTTAGTCAATGTTTCCCCAGTTAGAGTTAGGACTAATGTACCCAACATTTTCCGGATTGGATGATTCTGTTACATCAGTCTTTCCTCAGTTAGAGCTAGGACTCATGTAGTCTACATTTTCCAGGTTTGGATGATTGTGTTACGTCAATCTTTCCTCAGTTAGAGCTAGGACTAATGTAGCCTACATTTCACAGTTTGGATGATTGTGTTCCATCAGTCTTTCCTCAGTTAGAGCTAGGACTAATTTAGCCGGCATTTTCCGGTCTGGATTTTCCAGGTTTGTAGGCCTCCTTGCTCGCACACGCCTTTTCAGTTCTGCCTACACATTTTCTATAGGATTGAGGTGAGGGCTTTTTGATGGCCACAAACCTTGACTTTGTTTTCATTAAGCCATTTTGCCACAACTTTGGAAGTATGCTTGGGGTCATTGTCCATTTGGAAGACCCATTTGCGACCAGGATTTAACTTCCTGACTGACGTCTTGAGATGTTGCTTCAAGATACCCACATAATTTTCCTACCTCATTATGCCATCTATTTTGTGAAGTGCACCAGTCCCTCCTGCAGCAAAGCACCCCCACCACATGATGCTGCCACCCCCCCGTTCACAGTTGGGATGGTGTTCTTTGGCTTGCAAGTCCCCCCTTTATCCTCAAAACAGTTATATTTATGTTTCATCAGACCAGAGGACATTTCTCCAAAAAGTACGATCTTTGTCCCCATATGCAGTAGTCTGTTTTTTTATGGCTGTTTTGGAGCAGTGGCTTTTTCCTTGCTGAGTGGCCTTTCAGGTTATGTCGATATATAGGACTCGTTTTACTGTGGATATAGATACTTGTCCTTTGCTGTTGATCTGTGATTGATTTGAACTTTTCGCAACAAAGTACGTTCATGTCTAGGAGACAGAACGCGTCTCCTTCCTGAGCGGTATGACGGCTGCGTGGTCCCATGGTGTTTATACTTGTGTGCTATTGTTTGCACAGATGAACGTGGTACCTTCAGGCATTTGGAAATTGCTCCCAAGGATATACCAGCCTTGTGAAGGTCTACAATTTTTTTTCTAAGGTCTTGGCTGATTTCTTTTGATTTTCCCATGATGTCAAGCAAAAGAGCCACTGAGTTTGAAGCCCCCATAGGCCTTCAAATACATCCACAGGTACATGTCAAATTGACTCAAATGATGTCAATTAGCCTATCAGAAGATTCTAAAGCCATGACACAATTTTCTGGATTTTTCCACGCTGTTTAAAGGCACTGTCAACTTAACGTATGTAAACTTCTGACCCACTGGAATTGTGATACAGTGAATTATAAGTAAAATAATCTGTCTGTAAACAATATTTGGAAAAATGACTTGTGTCATACACAAAGGAGATGTCCTAATTGACTTGCCAAAACTATAGTTTGTTAACAAGAAATTTGTGGAGTGGTTGAAAAACAAATTTTAATGGCTCCAACCTCAGTGTAAGGAAACTTCTGACTTGGACTGTATGTTCGATAAGACATGGGGTGGGGGATGGGGGTGTCTATTTGTCAATAACAGCTGGTGTGCGATGTCTAATATTAAAGAAGTCTCGTGGTGATGCTCGTCTGAGGACAAGTTCATCATGATAAGCTGTAGACCACATTATCTACGAAGAGAATTTTCATCTATATTTTTCGTAGCCGTCTATTTACCACTACAAATCAATGCTTTTATTAAGACCACACTCAACGAGCTATATGAGGCCATAAGCAAACGTGAAAATGCTTTTTTTACCTATTTTCTACCAGTATATCACATGTGCAACCAGAGGGAAAAAAACTCTAGGCCACCTTTTCTCCACAAACAGAGACATGTACAAAGCTCTCCCTCGCCCCCCATTTGGCAAATCTGACCATAATTATATCCTTCTGATTCCTGCTGACAAGCAAAGACTAAAGCAGCAAATAACAGTGACTCGCTAAATACCTAAGTGGTCAGATGATGTGGATGCTACGCTACAGGACTGTTTCGCTAGTACAGACTGGAATATGTTCCAGGATTCATCCAATGACACGGAGTAATGTACCACCTCAGTCACCGGCTTCATCAATAAGTGCATCGACAACATCGTCCTCACAGTACGTACATGTCCCAACCGGAAGCCATAGATTATAGGCAGCATCCGCATGGCGCTAAAGGCCAGAACTGCCACTTTCAATAAGCGGGACACTAATCCAGAAGCTTATAAGAAATCCTGCTAAACACTCGAACCATCGAACAGTGAAAAGCATCAATAAAGGACTAATATTGAATCCTACTACACCAGATCTGATGCTCGTTGGATGTGTCAGGGCTTGCCCACTATTACGGACTACAAGGGGAATCATGGTCCAAACACACCAAGAAAGTCCTGAAGAGGGCATGACAATGCCTTTTCCCCCTCTGGGCCCCCAGATCCTCAAAAGTTCTACAGTAGCACCATCGAGAGCATACAGGTTGCATCACCACCTGGTATGGCAACTGCTCGGCATCTGACAATAAGGCGCTACAGAGGGTAGTGCGTATGGCCCAGTACATCACTTGGGCCAAGCTTCCTGCCATCCAGGACCTGCATATTAGGCGGTGTCAGAGGAAGGCCCAAAAGGTCCAAAAGGCTCATTTTCAGCTTCTACCCCCAAGCCATAAGACCGATGAACAATTAATCAAATGGCCACCAGGACTATTTGCATATACCCCCCCGCTTTTTTTTACAGTGCTGCTAGTCACTGTTTATTATCTATACATAGTCACTTTACCTCTACCTACAAATTACCTCAACTAAAATGTTGACACATTGACTGAGTACCGGTACCCCCTGTGTATAGCATCATAATTGTAATTTTATTGTGTTACTTTTGGTAAATATTTTTTTACATTTTCTTAGCTCTATTTTCTTAAAACTGTATTGTTGGTTAAGGGCTTGTAAGTAAGTATTTCACTGTATGTTGTATTTGGAGCATGTGACAAATAACATTTGATTTGAGATTGTGTTGGTTCAAACTGTTAATTGTCCTTTTACCATTTTCTAAAATGATTTTGCCGGATTTTTTTATTCATACTGTACACGTGTATAGATTATGTAATGTATTATAGATGATGCCTTTACCATGTTTGACCATGATGGTATTTAGTGTCTCAAAACTCAATTTGAGTGGTCCACAATGTGTTTTTCTAAATGGCTGTATTTTGTATTATTGTATCGTTGTGGAGTTACACTTCAATCATTTGTTCTAACTTCTAACTCTAGCTGAAAGGTTGATGCTCAGATCCTGTTCCAGCTCTACCACAGACACTGAACACTGTTTAGTAACCCCTTTAATATCCATCCTAAGGGCAGGTGTGTGTGTGTGTCTGGGGTATGGGGGGGTAGGTGTGCCTGTGTGTGCGTTTGTAGGGCCCGTAGGCCCGTCTGCCTCTGCTCAGACACTCATTACCGAGTTACTTTATTAAAGCCCGTTCTGCTTGGGCAATGGAGGGAGAAAAGACAGGCGCCTCAGAAAATGGGTTTTCTGGAATCACATTAATTAGATGGTTTCTCGCCACTGAAAGAACCAAAAGATAATGTGGTGGATGGACTTTAAGAACTTATTTTATTTGTGATCATCTGTATTTAAGAAAATAGCTGTTTTTGTAGCAGATATTTCACACATGGTAAATATGTATTGTGTTCATTGTATAAGAGCTGAGAATATAACCGCGGGAGAGCAGTGTTCTGCGTGTCTGTCATAAGCCTGTGTGTGTGTCATAGGTGGCAGGGCTCACTTAAAGGTAATCGTGCCCTGGCTTCGCCTTTCCTCTGATTGTGACGGTTCTGCCATTACCTCAAACACCTGTGTTCACTGTGTGACACACACCCAAACACACACACACACAATCTACGGCCACAGCAGAGCAACATTGATTTTCAATTTAGTCCACATGTCCAGCACATGCACGCACACACACACACACACACACACACACACACACACACACACACACACACACACACACACACACACACACACACACACACACACACACACACACACACACACACACACACACACACACACACACACACACACACACAATCTGTGGCCACAGCGGAGTAACATTGATTTTCACTTTAGTCAAACACGTCCAGCACACACACACACACACACACACACACACACACACACACACACACACACACACACACACACACACGCACCCCGTCCACCGTCAATGTTTAGCCAGACACCAACAGTGGACATCCTATTGTCATGGGGGATGAGGGGACAGAGATAGGTACAATGATAGTTAGTGGACCCATGCTCTAACACTTGGACTCAGACCCTATTCATCTGTCCCCATGGGGGACCCAGGGAAGAGATGCTTCATTCCTTCATTTGTTCCATCTACCTCCCTTTCTTTCTTGCTACCACTTTCACATTCTCACTGTGTAAGCAGGAAAACGATAACAAATAGCACCACATAACTGAGTGCTAAAATATGCTCTAAAGGCAGCATTCAGCAGTCCTTTCCTTTCCTCATTACAGTAAACATTACAGTAACAACCAGAGAGACTATATGTACAAACTCTTCCCGTTGGTAGAGTAACTTTAACTGCTTTGAGAAAGACACGTTACCTTTTGCTTTTGGAGTATGTTCGTGATTTTAAACTTGAAGCCAAAATATCAAATATTCCACTAAACGCGTTGTACAGTTTGAACATTATTTTTCAGCTTGGAAAGTTTTGCCTATACTGGGCATTTTATACATTAAATGTAAACCAACACGGTATTTCCCTAAAAAATTATAAATAAATGAAAAAACAGGTGAGAAAAAAGTGGTTTTCAGACACACTAATAAATATAAATATTTAAGAAAAGTGTTTCACATTTGTGACTCGTTTCAGGAAACAAGGTGAACTTCACAGGAGATGAATTTGACTGTAAACTTATTTCTTTTATCATAATGCATTTTCGGAGGAAAGGCCTTCTGGAACAAATAAACTTTCATGTGACTTAATAACAAACTTGTATGCCATCTGTAAATACGAAAACAATTGTTAAATTATCAGCTTAGTTGGTTTAGCCACATTAAAATGCCCCTTCCCGCTAGCCAAGACAATGAGTGGGCTGGACATGCCGAGAGATGAGTAACGATTGGTCTGCCATGTAGCCAGCTTCTGTCTATAACATAAGCTGGTCAGTATGTTAAGGCAATCCTTTCCAATGTGGCTTTTTTGAAAGATAACACATAATGCAGGGTAGTAACGTTTTGAATTAGGATTAGGGTTCATTGTTTAGCCAGCTAGCTACATGTTGAAACAAAAGACTCCACTACTATGCAAGTAACCATTTCAATAGAATGTTCATGATGTTACTGAGACAACTGTCAAAAGACGTATTTGGTCAAATCACTCTGGCTATCTACGCCGGTGTCGTGTGAGTGTGTCAGAGTGCAGAATAACTGATGAATTCACGAACACCCGTTAGCAAAAAAAACATCATTCAATTGGAGCCAACAGCACAGTTGCAGTCACCAATGCTCTGAATAACATAAAACAGCCTAACCAGCTATGCTAGGGCAAGTAAAATTGTCAGAGTGAACTGTTCTCTCATTTAGATTGGGTCAGTTAGATTGGGTGCTTGACTGCTGTTGTTAGGTCAGAACGCTCGGATCAACCCTACTCCTCGGCCAGAGCATCCAGTGTGCGCACTGAACACTCCGAGAACGAAATGCTCTCAATTTACGAACAAACAATCTCACAACGCTCTGAGTTTACGAACACACACTCTGAAACACCAGATTAAATTGACGGCACACCCGTAGTATAAACCAGCCTTTAGTCTTGACATCTTTGGTTGTTTAGTACATGGCCTGACACGTGAATCCTTAAAGAGATGGATGGTGCTAAGGCTTTAGAGGGTGTGAATGATGCTGAATGGGTGTAGACAAAAAACAAGTTCTCTACTAGGTGTACCAAAATAGTGAAGTTACAAGTTTATCAACTTTCAAAGCATAATTCATTTCCCATTGTTCGTCAACTGTTGTCACACCCTGATCTTTTTCACCCGTCTTTGTGCTTGTCTCCACCCCCCTCGAGGTGTCATCCATCTTCCCTTATTATCCCCTGGGTATTTATACCTGTGTTTTATGTTTGTCTGTTGCCAGTTATCTCGTCTTGTCAGGTCTTACCAGCGTGCTTTCCCGTCTTCCTTTCTCTCAAGTTCTGTTTCCCAGTTGTCCCGGTTCTGAATATTCTGCCTGCCCTGACCCCGAGCCTACCTGCCACATTGTACCTGCCTGACTCTGACCTAATTACGTACCTCTGCCTGTCCTGACCCCGAGCCTGCCTGCCGTCCTGTACCTGCCTGTCTCTGACCTGACCTTTTCCCCTTGTTTACAGTAAATCATCTGAGAACTGTACTATCCACCTCCTGTGTCTGCATCTGGGTCATTTCCTAAGTAGTGATAATTGTAGAGTATGATATACCATTCTCTATTTTTATCCAATGTAAAAAAACACAATTTCAAACTTTGGTACATAAGACCGAATTGAGCCGGTTCGGTCAAACATCAAACTGCAAATTAGATATTTACATCTAATATTTTTCACATGTGAACTTGCAATTCCACATGATAAAGTGCGTTTTTCACATGTTGAGTTTTTTTTTACATGTGAATGGTTTTCATATGTGAACCTACAAATTACATTTTCACATGTGAACTTGGAATTCCACGTGTGAAAGTGAACGTTTTTCATAGGGAAATCCGGTTACTTCCATGAAATTAGCCTAACTTTGGTGTCATCCTCAGCATACTACTGACACTTTTTTGTTGTTACTTTTTCAGTAGCCTCACGTTTTGTTTTTAACATACTGTCACAAAAACATGATTATTCTGCAACTCTAAAGTGTTACCAGACCTGCTAACATGAAGGTAGCAAAGCTGTCACATTATACTGACGTCACTGTTTGTTTACCCCGAGTCTTTTGTTAATAAACATTAACAGTCTAGCTAGTGAGAGAAATCAATCTAATACGCTAGTCTTGAATATGTTGCGTAACTATTTCCAGTCTTTGCCTGCCCTTGAACGGTCAGGGTATTTAGAAAAAAAGTTGTCCTTTCAACATACCAGAGACCAAGCTGTGGAGGCAACCCTACAAAATGGCCCAAAGTAGCATATGGTGATATCAACACATACTTGGCGGAATCTCCAGGTTTGAATAAATATCCAAATGCAGAAGAATATTATAGATGTTATTTGGACTGATACAGCTCACTAGTCCTTACTACAAGCTAACTAGTACATTTTATGCAATACACATAGCTAGTTAGTGTCACGACTTCCGCCGAAGTCGGGCCCTCTCCTTGTTTGGGCAGCGTTCGGTCGACGTCCACGGCCTTCTAGACATCGCCGATCCACTTTTCATTTTCCATTTGTTTTGTCTTTGTCTTACACACCTGGTTTCAATTCCCCAATTACTTGTTCATTATTTAACATTCTTTTCCCCTGTGTTTTTTGTGAGTAATTGTTCATTGTATTGCGGTCCGTATTTGTGGCCTTGTATTTATATGACATGTATTGTTATATTATTGAGCAAAATTGCTTTCATTACTCACATCTGCTGTCCTGCACCTGACTCATCTCACCAGCTACACACAGATGCATTACAGTTAGATACAAACAAGTGTTTGCAAATTAGCGGTGATGAAGTGCTCGCTTCGAGGCATGCAAAACTGAAGCATGCACAAGAGCACCAGTTATTCTGGATGACTGTGTGATAACGCTCTTGGTAGCCAAAATGAGCAAGACCTTTAAACTGGTCAATATTCACAAAACCGCTGGGCCAGACGGATTACCAGGAAATGTATTCAAAGCATGCGCGGACCAACTAGCAAGTGTCTTTTCTGATATTTTCAACCACTCCCTGACCGAGTCTGTAATACCTACATGTTTCAAGCAGACCACTATAGTCCCTGTGCCCAAGGAAGCGATAGTAACCTGCTTAAATGATTACCACCCCATAGCACTCACGTCGGTAGCCATGAAGTGCTTTGAAAGGCTGGTCATGGCTCACATCAACAGCATCCTCCCGGATACACTAGACCCACTCTAATTTGCATAATACCCAATCAGATCCACAGATGACTCAATCTCAATCGCACTCCACACTGCCCTTTCCCACATGGACAAAAGGAACACCTATGTGAGAATGATATTCATTGACTACAGCTCAGCGTACACCACAAAGCTCATCACTAAGCTGATGACCCTGGGACTTAACACTTCCCTCTGCAACTGGATCCTGGACTTCCTGACGGGCTGCCCCCCAATTCGTAAGGGTAGGTAACAACATGTCTGCCACACTGATCCTCAACACTAGTGCCCCTCAGGGGTGTGTACCTAGTCCCCTCCTGTACTCCCTGTTCACCCACGACTGTGTGGCCAAACACAACACCATCATTAAGTTTGCTGATGACACAACGATGAGACAGCCTATAGGGAGGAGGTTAGAAAACTGGCAGTGTGGTCCCAGGACAACAACATCTCCCTCAATCTAAGCAAGACAAAGGAGATGATTGTGGACCTCAGGAAGAGGTGGGCTGAACAGGCCCCCATTAACATTAACATCAAGTTCCTTGGTGTCCACATCATCAACAAACTATCATGGTCCAAACACACCAAGAGGGCACGACAAAACCTTTTCCCTCTCAGGAGACTGAAAAGATTTGGTCCGCAGATCCTCAATAAGTTCTACAGCTGCACCATCGAGAACATCCTGACCAGTTGCATTACCGCCTGGTATGGCAACTGCTCGTTATCTGACCATAAGGTACTACAGAGGGTAGTGCGTACGGCCCAGTACATCACTGGGGCCAAGCTTCCTGCCATCCAGGACCTATATAATAGGCGGTGTCAGAGGAAATCCCATAAAGATGTCAGGGACTCCAGTCACCCAAGTCATAGATTGTATTATCTGCTACCGCACGGCAAGCAGTACCGGAGTGCCAAGTCTTGGTCCAAAAGTCTCCTCAACTTCTTATGGTATAGGGGACGCTTGCGTCCCACTTGGCGAAAAGCCAGGGAAAATGCAGAGCGGCAAATTCAAATAAAATTATATAAAACGTTAAACGTTCATTAAATCACACATGTAAGACACTAAATAAAAACTACACTCGTTGTGAATCCAGCCAACGTGTCAGATTCCAAAGGCTTTTCGGGGGAAAGCATAAGAAGCTATTATCTGATGATGGCCCAACAGTAAACAAAGAGGGTAGCATATTTCAACCCTGCAGGAGCTACACAAAACGCAGAAATAAAATATAAAACATGCCTTACCTTTGACGAGCTTCTTTTGTGGGCACTCCAATATGTCCCATAAACATCACAATTGGTCCTTTTGCTCGATTAATTCCGTCCATGTATATATCCAAAATGTCCATTTGTTTGGCGCGTTTGATCCAGAAAAAAACTGCTTCCAAATTGCGCAACGTCACCACAAAATATCTCAAAATGTACCTGTAAACTTTGCCAAAACATTTCAAACTACTTTTGTAATACAACTTTAGGTATTTTAAAATAATAATCGATCAAATTGAAGACGTGTCAATCTGTGTTCAATACAGGAAGACAACAAACCAAGCAACTTTTCAAGTCTTGCGCAACTCTCAACAGTGTTATGCAGTTCCTAGATGGCCGTACTTCTTCATTGCACAAAGGAATAACCTCAACCAAATTCCAAAGACTGGTGACATCCAGTGGAAGCGGTAGGAACTGGAAACAAGTTCCTAAGAAATATAGTTTCCCAATGAGAAAACACTGAACAGACAGAGACCTAAAAAAAAAAATCTGAACGGTCAGTCCTCGGGGTTTTGCCTGCTACAAAAGTTATGTTATACTCACAGACATGATTCAAACAGTTTTAGAAACTTCAGAGGGTTTTCCATCCGATATGAATTAGAATATGCATATATTAGCAATTTTGAACAGATTTTGATGCAGTTCACTATGGGCACACAATTCATCCAAAGTGAAAATCTGTAAGTGGTTTTTAAGGAGAACCGAACAACAAAACAATAAAGAATACACTATACGTGACGTTCCGTAGAGCTCACAGGCATCAACACAAAAACAAGATCCCACAAAAACCCAGTGGGAAAAGGCTCCCTAAATATGATCCCCAATCAGAGACAACAATAGACAGCTGCCTCTGATGGGAAACCATACCAGGCCAACACGTGAAATACAAAAACTAGAGTACCCACCAAGGGTCACAGCCAGACCTAACCAAATTAGAGAATAAAAGGCACTCTAAGGTCAGGGTGTGACAATCTTACTATAAACATTTTGGATATGCTTTTGTATATGTCATTTTGGCTGTATAGATATTTATCTTACTATAAACATTTTGGATATGCTTTTGTATATGTCATTTTGGCTGTATAGATTTTTATCTTACTATAAACATTTTGGATATGCTTTGGATATGTCATTTTGGCTGTATATATATTTTATCTTACTGTAAACATTTTGTAAATGTAATTTTGGCTGTATATATTTTTTTATCTTACTATAAACATTTAGGATATGCTTTGGATATGTCATTTTGGCTCTATATATATTTTATCTTACTATAAACATTTTGGATAAGTCATTTTTTAACATACTTCCATGTCATCTTTATCAACAAACTATATCACACCTAAAAACACCTTCATTCTAAATGTTTAAATGTTAGCATTGACAGATACTGTTGCATGGATTGTACTGTACATCACAATTATCAACTAGCTAACTAACCCTGCTTTTAAAATGCAGAAAAGCTGTGTCGTAACATTTTGTCTGAACAATAGTACATGTAGGAGAAAAGACAACCAAATTAAGTTTCATTAACTGCCCAAGGACCAGGTTAGACGAACCTCATGGTTGCAGGCTATTATGCCGCGAAGATGGAAAGCTGTGGGCTTCGTCAACCCAATATATTTATGTTTGAAGCAAATCAAATCAAACTTTATTTGTCACATGCGGTGAATACAACAAGAGTAGACCTTACCGTGAAATGCTTACTTAGAAGCCGTTAACCAACAGCTCAGTTCAAGAAGAGTTAAGAAAATATTTACCAAATAAACTAAAGTAAAAAATAACAATAACGAGGCTATATACAGGGGTTACCGATACTGAGTCAGTGTGCGGGGGTGCAGGTTAGTTGAGGTAATTTGTACATGTAGGTAGGGGTGAAGTGACTATGCATAGATAATTAACAGCGAGTAGCAGCAGTGTGCAGAACAAATGGAGTGTGAGGAGTGTCAATGTAAATAGTTTGGTGGCCATTTGATTAATTGTTCAACAGACTTATGGCTTGGAGTAAGAAGCTGTTGTTAATTAAAATAAAGAGATGTCAAACCGATTCCAGGCTGCGCTTTGGTCTGAGAATGATTACAACGACGATCGTGACAGAAGACCACAACTGGACCAAGCAGCGTGTCGGAGAGGAGATGGCATTCTGGTCTTTGGAGGAGGTCTCCAGTGCGCCTCCACAGCCCAGTACATCCTGTGCCTGCTCCTCGCACTCTCCCTGAAATGCGTGTCCCCAGTCCGGTACGTCCTGTGCCTGCTCCTCGCACTCTCCCTCAAGTGCGCCTTCCCAGTCAGGTACGTCCTGTGCCTGCTCCTCGCACTCTCCCTCAAGTGCACCTCCACAGCCCAGTACGTCCTGTGCCTCCACTTCGCACTCTCCCTGAAATGCGTGTCCCCAGTCCGATACGTCCTGTGCCTGCTCCTCGCACTCTCCCTCAAGTGTGCCTTCCCAGTCAGGTACGCCCTGTGCCTGCTCCTCGCACTCTCCCTCAAGTGCACCTTCCTAGTCAGGTACGTCCTGTGCCTGCTCCTCGCACTCTCCCCGAAGAGCGTGTCCCCAGTCCAGAGCCTCCAGTGAGGGTTCCTAGTCCAGAGCCTCCAGCAAGGGTTCCCGGCCCAGAGCTTCCAGCGAGGGTTCCCGTTCCGGAGTCTCCGGCAACGATCCATGGTCCAGTTCCTCTGGTGATGATCCACGGTCCGGTTCCTCCGGCGACGATCCATGGTCCGGTTCCTCCGGCGACGATCCACGGTCCGCTTCCTCCGGCGACGATCCACGGTCCGGTTCCTCCGGCGACGATCCACGGTCCGATTCCTCCGGCGACGATCCACGGTCCGGTTCCTCCGGCGACGATCCACGGTCCGGTTCCTCCGGCGACGATCCACGGTCCGGTTCCTCTGGTGATGATCCACGGTCCGATTCCTCCGGCGACGATCCACGGTCCGGTTCCTCTGGTGACGATCCACGGTCCGATTCCTCTGGTGATGATCCACGGTCTGATTCCTCCGGCGACGATCCACGGTCCGGTTCCTCTGGTGACGATCCACGGTCCGATTCCTCTGGTGATGATCCACGGTCCGATTCCTCCGGCGACGATCCACGGTCCGATTCCTCTGGTGATGATCCACGGTCCGATTCCTCCGGTGATGATCCACGGTCCGGTACCCTCCGGCGACGATCCACGGTCCGGTTCCTCCGGCGACGATCCACGGTCCGGTTCCTCCGGCGACGATCCACGGTCCGGTTCCTCCAGCGACGATCCACGGTCCGGTTCCTCCGGCAACGATCCATGGTCCGGAGCTTCCGGCGACGGTCCCCGCACCAGAGCCACCACCGAAGCTGACAGATACGCGAGTGGAGCAGGGTCTACGTCCCGCACCGGAGCCACAACCGAGGCTAGACATCCACCTGGACCCTCCCCTATGGAGTCAGGTTTTGTAGTCCACACCTTTAGGGGGGGTACTGTCATGCCCTGACCTTTATTCCCTAATTTGGTAAGGTCGGGGTGTGACTAGGGTGGGTACTCTAGTTTTTGTATTTCTATGTTGGCCTGGTATGGTTCCCAATCAGAGGCAGCTGATCGTTGTCTCTGATTGTGGATTATATTTAGGCAGCCTTTTCCCACTGGGTTTTTGTAGGATCTTGTTTTTGTGTTGATGCCTGTGAGCTCTACAGAACGTCACGTATAGTTTATTCTTTATTGCTTTGTTGTTCGGTTCTCCTTAAAATAAAATAAAATAAAAACATTTCCAATTCCACGCTGTGCTTTGGTCTGAGTATGATTACAGTCGTGACGATCGTGACAAAGCTAAAATATATATATACAGCCAAAATGACATATCCAAAAGCATATCCAAAATGTTTATAGTAAGATAAAATATATATACAGCCATTGTCGGGTATGATTAAAGAATTTAACATAGGGGTAATGGGAGAACCCTACTCGGGGGTGTGGTCACGTTAAGCCATGTCTTGCCGTGTGGATCTATTGCTTTTCAAATGTGAACGTTTTAAACATGTGAAACCGCACATTTCACATATTAAACTGCAATTCACATGTGACGTTAAAGCATGTTATTCTGTTCACATGTGAAAAGATGGTGTTAACGTGAAATGTAAGCTCACCATGTGAAAACAACTATTTACATGTGAGGGTTAACGCACATCGCAGCACTACAGTGATGGATGCTAGGCTAGCAGTCTGGAGCCAGTGTCTCTGCAGGTGGTGAGGGAAAACACAGTGAACTTTCCTACAGGAATGCAAAGGTTAAAGGTCAAACCTGCAGGGGCAAGGTAACGTGATGGGCCGCCTGACTATGTGGTATGTGTGATTATTGTACACATACATACTCACACACACAAGCTAAAACACTCACACACGCACGCACGTACACACACACAAATCTCTCGATCACAAACATACTTCCCATTCTGACTACACTTGCTTTTAACACACACACACACAAATCTCTCGATCACAAACATACTTCCCATTCTGACTACACATGCAAAAACACACACACACACACACACACACACACACACACACACACACACACACACACACACACACACACACACACAGCTGTCCCGGTATGAGTCTAGCTGTCTACTTAGCGGTAGGGTGCTGCCTTCCACTGCTGCTGTTCACTAGTCAGAAAGTCAATCAATAGCAATACAAGACAACAGAACACCTTGTTTTACTCAATTCCTCCTCTCCTCCTCCCTCTCTTCCTCCTCCATCCCCTCTTCCTCTCTCTTTCCTAATCTTCTCTGTCTCCCTTTTCCCCCATCCATCTCTCTTCCTCTCTCCTCCCTCAACCCATCATCCCTTCTCTCTCCTCCTCTTTCCTTTCTCTCCATCCACTTGTCTCCCTCTCTCCTCCCTACTCCATTGCTCCCTCCAGTCTTATCCTCCCTCACCCTTTCCTCTCATTCTCCTTCCATTGCTTGTTTATCCATTGTCACATGTAGCAGAAGATGACTGTACTTTATTGCTGTGAAACACACATCAAAGTGAATTCAATTTGGTGGATGTTAAACAGATGAAAACACACATTGATAATAACACAGTCAAGGGCCAGATCACAGGTTCAAGGACAGACACAGCTACAGTAGACGACCACAGGCTTTAAGCCACAGTCAATGTCCCAGAGAGGAGGGGTAGAGGGGTAGAGGGTTGGGTTTTAATGCATGGTCAAAGGCAAGGAGCATTGATTTCAGCACTAAGTGAAGGACAAGGAGCGCAGAGCTCGATCCGCAAATCAATGACACACTCCAAAATATCTGATGTGCTGGGTGTGAGGCACTGGAATTAGTGTGCAAAACACAGTGTGCCACAGATTGTGTCAGACACACTGGTGAAAACACACACCCGGACAGTCAGCACAGGCACACACAAATGCACACACACACACACAGAAAAAAAAGAACAGGAGAGGTTTCCATTATCCCTCAGATCAACATTTCTTTTTACGAAAAACTGTAAAAAAACAACAACTTTAAAAACCACAATAGATTCATTAACTTTATTTTTTAATATTTTTTGTACCCCTTTTTCTCCCCAAATTCGTGATATCCAATTGATAGTTACATTCTTGTCCCATCGCTGCACCTCCTGTATAGACTCGGAGAGGCGAAGGTCGAGAGCCATGCATCCTCTGAAACACGACCCCACCAAGCCGCACTGCTTCTTGACCCGGAAGCTGCACCAACGTATCAGAGCTAACACCTTACAGCTTGCAACCAAAGTCAGCACCAGGCCCGCCACAAGGGGGTGGGACAAGGACATCCTAGCTGGCCAAACCATCCCCTAACCCAGAAAACGCTGGGCCAATTGTGTGCCAACTCATGGGTCTCCCGGTCGCTGCCGGCTGCGAAAGAGCCCAGGATTGAACCCAGGTCTGTCGTGACACCTCTTGCACTGCGATGCAATGGATTAGACCACTGTGCCACTCAGGAGAACCTCAAAAGTCCCAACACATTTTCAATATCAAAGGTAAATGTAGAAATGCAAAGAATGCTGTCCATGGGGTGTCCTATAGAGGCCCAAACTGTGGGTGTTATGTACTAATTAGGGAGACGGAATGCATTCCAAATTGCACACTATTCCCTATATAGTGCACTAATTTGGACCATGGCCAATATGGCTCTGGTCAAAAGTAATGCACTATGTATAGAATATGGTACCATTTTGGATGCATCCACAGTCTACTCAGACATCAATAGGTTCCATCAGACTGCACATAGCCCCAATAATAGCTGTCCACTACCCCATTACAGAGGTATGCAGATTGCTTCGCTATAGGAGCTCAAACGCACAAACCAGACACACAGAAACTCACACACACAGATATGCACACACAAAGATATTATGCATGCACAAACGCACACACGCAAACACACACAGTCATATTGCACACACATGCACACACACGCACACACACACAGTGAGCGACAGAGACACCGGCCACATTGAGACAACATGGAAAGAGCTTCAAAGACTGGCCACTTAAATCTATTATGGTGCCGACAGAAATCAAATCATATGCAACAAAGACTGACATCCCGTATCTGCTCTATAATGGATTATACTACACAGATGAAACCGTGATCACCACACACATACAATAATGCAGATGCAAACGCCTTCCAAAAATCAGATAGTGAGATGTCATCGATGTGGGGTACAATGATATTTGGTGTCTAAATTCAAATTAGGAAATCAATCACGGAATCAAGCATTAAATTACTTATACAGTCCCTGACTAATAACAAAAGGAGAGGGAAGAAATGGGGAGAGTTAAAAGAGAGAGAGAGCGAGAGAGAGAGAGAGAGCGAGAGAGAGAGCGAGAGAGAGAGCGAGAGAGAGAGAGAGAGAGAGAGAGAGATATCTAGTTGGAGGAACAAGGAGCGCCGGAAATTAAAATGTTTCCTATCCGAGCAATCCTAAATGAATGTGGGAGCCAGGATAGAGGAAAGGACAGAGGAGAAAAGAGGGGGATCAATGGAGTAGTGGTGTGGTGAAAGGAGAGGCGACGTGAATGGGGCTCTGCCAGTGGGGGGCAGCCAGCAGCTGCCCAATAACCTCCAAGCTGAAGAACGACAATAATACTGATGCAGTGTGCCCCGGCTTTTAGAGCCCTCGCGTTGCAGGGGGACCCCTTAGACGGTTGAGCAACAACAATGCAGTCTAATTGAAGCGCCATTCGACCGCTCTGAAAGACCATAACACCAGATCAAACTGGCTATCTCCATCACAGAGAGAGAAGACAAGAGACAGAAGAGAGAGCGAGGGTATAGCTCAGTAGGTAGAGCATAGCACTTGTAACGCCAGTATTGTGGGTTCATTTCCCAGGGCCACCCATACATAAAATGTATACAAGCATGACTATAAGTTGCTTTGGAAAAAAGAGTCTGCCAAATGGCACATACTGTACAGAGATGAGAAAGACAGAGCAGAGAACAAGAGAGAGAGCTTTATAATTTTGCTCTGTTGTGAATAACATTGACGAGGGGGCTCTCCCTCATACATAACATACAGTACATTGGTCTCTTGGCTGGTATGTATTTTCTTTGCTTACCAACAGGAATACAGTGCCTTTGGAAAGTATTCAGATCCCTTGACTTTTTCCAAATGTTGATACTTTACAGCCATATTCTAAAATGTATTACATAACCAAAACTCCTCAGCAATCTACACACAATACCCCATAATTACAATGTGAAAACAGGTTATCATTTTTTTTGCAAATTTATAAAAAATCCAAACCAGAAAATACCTTATTGATAAGTATTCAGACCCTTTTTCTATGAAACTCAAAATTGAGCTCAGGTACATATTGGTTTCATTGATCATCCTTGAGATGTTTCTACAACTTCTACAATCACCCGTGGTCAATTCAATTGATTTAACATGATTTGGAAAAGGACACACCTGTCTATATAAGGTCTCACGGTTGACAGTGCATGTCAGGGCAAAAACCAAGCCATGAGGTCGAAGGAATCGTCGTGGAGCTCCGAGACAGGATTGTGTCGAGGCACAGATCTGGGGAAGGGTAGCAAAACATTCCTGCTGCATTGAAGGTCCCCAAGAACACAGTGGCCTCCATCATTCTTAAATGAAATAAGTTTGGAACCATCAAGACTCTTCCTAAAGCTGGCCGCCCAGCCAGACTGAGCAATCGGGGGAGAAGGTCCTTGGTCAGGGAGGTGACCTAGAACCCAATATTCATTCTGACAGTGCTCTAGAGTTTCTCTGTTGAGATGGGAGAACATTCCAGAAGGACAACCAACTCTGCAGCACTCAACCAATCAGGCTTTTATGGTAGAGTGGCCAGACAGAAGCCACTCCTCAGTAAAAGGCACTTGACAGCCCACTTGGAGTTTGCCAAAAGGCACCTAATGACTCTCAGAGCATGAGAAACAAGATTATCTGGTCTGATGAAAACAAGATTGAACTATTTGGCGTGAATGCCAAGCATCACGTCTGGAGGAAACCTGGTACCACCCCTACAGTGAAGCACGGTGGTCGAAGCATTATGCTGTGGGGATGTTATCCAGCGGCAGGGACTGGGAGACTAGTAAGGATCGAGGGAAAGATGAACGTGGAAAAGTATAGAGAGATCCTTGAGGAAAACCTGCTCCAGAGTGCTATGGACCTCAGATTGGAGCAAAGGTTCACCTTCCAACAGGATAATGACCCTAAGCTCACAGCCAAGACAATGCAGGAGTGGCTTCCCGGACAAGTCTCTGAATGTCCTTGAGTGTCCCAGCCAGAGCTCAGACTTGAAATACGATCGAACATCTCTGGAGAGACCCGGAAATGTGCAGCAACGCATCCAACCGAACAGAACTTGAGAGGATCTGCGGAGAGGAATCGGAGAAACTCCCCAAATACAGGTGTGCCAAGCTTGTAGCGTCATACCCAAGAAGACTCAGGCTGTAATCACTTCTAAAGGTGCTTCAACAAAGTAAATTGTCTGAATAGTTACATAAATGTTATATTTCCATTAAAGAAAAATGTAAAACCTGTTTTAGTTTTGTCATTATGAGGTATTGCATGTAGATTGATGAGGAACATTTTAAAAAATAAAAAAAATAATTATAAAGCTGTAGCGTAACAAAATGTGGAAAAAGTCAAGAGGTCTGAATACTTTCTGAAGGCACTGTACACACTGGATGCCTAAGTCAACCCAGATACTGTCTGAGCTAACGCCAGAATGAATGTGGAATTTGGCATAGAAAGTAGGAAATCAGGAGGTGAGTAGAAAGAGCGAGAGAAAGAGAGTATCAGGGATTTATTCCAAACCAAAACTACGATCACACCAGCAAATGGAAGGAGAGAGGGGCAGAGGGAAGGAGGAAGGGAGAGGGAGCGAAAAAGGGAGAAGGGAGAGGGAGCGAAAAAGGAGGGGAAAATTCTGAGGTACAAGCCCCCATCATCTATTTTTACGCTGCATTTAATTTACATTTAATTTTCCCTACTGATAACAGTGAACAGAGAACATGCGGAGGCTGACACTGGAGAGCTTCCTGGGTCAAAGGGTCAGCAGTTAACCTGTCAGTAAGCAGGGTAATGATTAGAATAATGCTACACACACACTCACACACTAGAGGTCGGCGCTGGACCCTGGTTCTACTGACGGACCCTGGGGGGGGGGGGGTGCTTTGCGGAATGGCTATGTACCTCTGATAAACCATAGGCGTCAGGCCTGGGGCGGTAGGGCAAGACCCTTCACCTACAGTATTTCACACAAGATCAAAAAGGGATCGCTGAATAAAAGAGAAAAGGAAAATACTCTGGACTGCCAACACACACACACACACACATAAAGAAACACACATACACAGCCACACCTATAAAGGGTCTCTGACACCACTGCTAAGCCTGCTGGGGAAAATAAAGAGCTGGCCAATATCGGCACTGACAGCGTTATGTAAACTTAACAGTCAAACAAGAGTATTTGCCATTCGGGAACATTGATTTAACATTGAAACCATCCCGAATACACCCGTGATGTTTGAACAAATCCATTGTTTGTAATCTTGTCCATCAGATATGTCATACTATGGGCCTTACACATTGGTTGTAGATTAGGTGATTTCCTACCTTTATATTGTACAGCACTTTGAGCACTTGGAGAGCATTATCTCAACTGCTGACACCCTCATTTTACCCTGGGGATCAATAAAGGCCGGTTGTGATACAGCCTGGAATTGAACCAGGGTCTGTAGTGACTCCTCTAGCAGTGAGATGCAGTACCTTAGACCGCTGCACAACTCGGGAGCTGTTCTATTCCATTCTATTCCATTTAAACTAAATCCAACATTATCATAACATTTAATTGTTATTATAACATTGTTATTATGATGTGTCTTGGCACTGCTCTTGGTGTAGCCTCTATCCTCTACAGAACTCTGGCATCCCTAAGCAGTCTAAATAGGGACGCGTTAACATAACAGTATCAGACATGCCTAAGGGTTTAACAATAAAACACTCATCCATCATCTCATCCTGTTTCCTGCAGGAAGTATGGTTGAAGCACGTTCACATTCACAGGTGACCTTAACACACACACCCGTGGTCAGTGTAGGGGCATATCGTACAGACACACACACACACGTACGTCACTCTGGCTCTCGACTCCACAGGTGTAATGATGCATTGAGACGAGGTGTGTGTGTCTGACTCTGTTACTGAAAATCCATGGCAGATAATAAGGACTGTAGGTCTCCAGTAGGACGGATGCTGGAATTACTTATTAAAAACATTGCAGCCCTTTCTTATTACGCAAGAATACTGTGGCCTGGTTCTGCAACATACATACTGTTGTCTGTCATACGGGCTCAGGATAGCATTTCACATCAGGTTAGTTTAAAACAGATCTGAGACCTGTTCAAATACTGCTTATAATGCTAAACTATAGCAACTCTCTGACGTGGTTGTTGTGTGAGTAAGTGGCATTCCGCAAGGTCTGTGAAAACTATGCAGTTTTGTAGCTAATCATGCTTCACTACACATTTTGCGATGAGGATGAGAGAAAATGTTGCTGTTTTATTAGTAAAACTAGTAATTTCCTGTAATTCTAAATGTTTTCGGCATGGCTAATGATGTGTTCAAATCCTATCTGGGGGGGGGGGGGGTTGAGCATAGAGATCCTATTAAATTACTAGAGGGGCTACGTCATAAAGCCCTCGAAAATCTAGAATGGGGTGGAAATGGCAGCCATATTGGGAGAAATCAAAACTAGTCTTATAGGTCGTTATCGTGTTTGATTTGGCTGCTGGGGGGCAAGGAGACCCCCAGCTCTGCTAAACCATTGACATAAGCATGTTGTTTTCAAGGGATTGTTAAATATATGTGATCTATTGGGTGTTAATATCAACACTTCTTGAAGAGGATAGTCACAACTACACATTTCAGATTATTCCACAATTATTGATAACCTATTGGAATGAATGGCAGTCAAGGCATAGTCCTGATTTTACTTAGCAAAAATTGCATAATAGAATTATTGTAAACCTAAAATATCGTCATATAATCATAAATACAGTTTAAATAGGTTTTATACAAATGTTCTGTATACTGAGCCTCTAAAAATATATGTAAACAGACCATACATTTAAAAAAATATATATTGTTAATTTATGATACAATATCATTGATTGTAGAATTTCCAACTTGTCTAAGTCCTATCATCTACTGATTTGAGCTAGTGTATGGCTGTGGATTGACTGCATTGTTTGAATGGAATGTTTGCATATTGGGAGTTCATTTGAAGACATGATGAAATCATTCCTCTAAAACTGTCCAGCTAGCTAGCTGTCAAACGAACATACGGTGCAGATGCATTCTTCAAATTCAATATTGTACACGATCTTATCACAGCACTGGCAAACCATTGTTGACCTGACCAAAATGGCTGACCTTTTTCCTATCATAAGAAGGTTCATGTCCATTCTACTATTCTAATTCCTAATTCTATGGGAGCGACCCCCAGGGGGTTGAAGGCCCCCAAAGCCTGTGGTTCCCCTTGCCTTGCGGGGGCTGCGTGATTCACCAATGGTCTGAGTCAGTGTCAGTCAATTAGAGAGAGAGAGAGAGAGAGAGAGAGAGAGAGAGAGAGAGAGAGAGAGAGAGAAATCGAGGTAGAGATATATGTGTATATATGTGTGTGCATGCATATCTTTATGTGTGCATGTCAGTGTTTGTGAGTTTCTGTGTGTCTGGTCTGTGTGTTTGAGCTCCTATAGCGAAGCAATCTGCATCCCTCTATAATGGGGTAAAAGAGGACATCTATTATTGGGCAAAGTGCAGTCTGATGGAACCTATTGATGTCTGAGTAGACTGTGATGCATCCCAAATGGGACCCTATTCCATGTGCCCTTTGGAATACACTCCGTCTCCCTAATTAGTACATAACACCCACAGTTTGGGCCTCTATAGGACACCCCATGGACAGCATTCTTTGCATTTCTACATTTATCTTTGATATTGAAAAATGTGTTTTCTTTACAGTTACAATAAGGAAGGCAAATAAAGTATTGATATAAGGGAAACCTCTACTGTAGTGTGTGTGTGCGCGTGTGTGGTGTGAGAGTGAGAGAGAGAAAGAAATGATCTCAACAGATAAAAATCTCCTCATGTGTGCTGCCTGTATCCCCCCGATAGAATCCCCATACTTTAACGATGACAGCTTCTCCATCCTAGATGGGGAGATCAACCATTTCCAGGCCCAGGGACATGCACTAGCCTGTGGAGACCTAAATGCCAGAACTTGACAAGAACCTGACACTCTCAGCACACAGGGAGACAGTATTACCTCCCAAATATTCCCCCCTAGACACAACTATGACAAAACAACCCAAAAAATGGGTCATAACTCCTGATCAAATGAGCCTAATTTGTTTATTAATAACTTTCCATGTTCAAAATTATGAACTCTCCTCAAACAATAGCATGGTATTATTATACTGTAATGGCTACTGTAAATTGGATATTGGAGTTAGATTAACAAGAATTTAAGCTTTCTGCCAATATCAGATATGTCTATGTCCTGGGCAATGTTCTTGTTACATACAACCTCATTCTAATTGTATTAGCGATTAGCAAAATAATGGTTAGCTCAACCGTCCCGTGGAAGGGACACCAATCCGAAGAAGTTTTTAACAACAATGACAAATGGTTTGATGAAGAATGCAAAAACCTAAGATAACATTTGAGAAAACTATCCATCTAAAACATAGAGACCCAGAAATCCTGAGTCTAGGCCTTCACCATGGCGAATCACTAAAACAATACAGAAATACACTATGGAAGAAGAAGGATCAGCACGTCAGAAATCAGCTCAATGTCATTGAAGAATTCATAGAATTTAACCACTTCTATGAAATTTGGAACACATTAAGCAAACAACAACAAGAAGAGTTATCTGTCCAAAATGGAGATGTGTGGAAAAACCACTTCTCTAATCTTTTTGGCTTTATAACAAAGAACAAACAGCAAAAATATATAAACTCAGCAAAAAAAGAAACATCCCTTTTCAGAACCATGTCCTTCACAGAAACTAGTAAAAATCCAAATAACTTCACAGATCTTCATTGTAAAGGGTTTAAACACTGTTTCTCATGCTTGTTCAATGAACCATAAACAATTAATGAACATGCACCTTTGGAACTGTCATTAACACAATAACAGCTTACAGATGGTAGGCAATTAAGGTCACAGTTATTAAAATTTAGGACACTAAAGAGGCCGTTCTACTGACTCTGAAAAACACCAAGAGAAAGATGCCCAGGGTCCCTACTCATCTGTGTCAATGTGCCTGAGGCATGCTGCAAGGAGGCATGAGGACTGCATGTGTGGCCAGGGGAATAAATTGCAATGTCTGTACTATGAGACACCTAAGACAGAGCAACATGGAGACAGGATGGACAACTGATCGTCCTCACAGTGGCAGACCATGTGTAACAACACCCACACAGGATCGGTATATCCAAACATTACACCTGTGGGACAAGTACAGGATGGCAACAACAACTGCCTGAGTTACACCAGGAACGCACAATCCCTCCATCAGTGCTCAGACAGTCCGCAATAGGCTGAGAGAAGCTGGACTGAGGGCTTGTAGGCCTGTTGTAAGGCAGGTCCTCACCTGACATCACTGGCAACAACGTCGCCTATGGGCACAAACCCACTGTCGCTGGACCAGACAGGAGTGGCAAAAGTGCTCTTCACTGACGAGTCGCGGTTTTGTCTCACCAGAGATGATGGTCGGATTTGCGTTTATTGTCGAAGGAATGAGCGTTACACCGAGGCTTGTACTCTGAAGCTGGATTGCTTTGGAGGTGGAGGGTCTGTCATGGTCTGGGACGGTGTGTCGCAGCATCATTGGACTGAGCTTGTTGTCATTGCAGTCAATCTCAACACTGTGCGTTACAGGGAAGACTTCCTCCTCCCTCATGTGGTACCCTTCCCGCAGGCTCATCCTGACATGACCCTCCAGCATGACAATGCCACCAGCCATACTGCTCGTTCTGTGCATGATTTCCTGCAAGACAGGAAGGTCAGTGTTCTGCCATGGCCAGCGAAAAGCCCGGATCTCAATCCCATTGAGCACGTCTGGGACCTGTTGGATCGGATGGTGAGGGCTAGGGCCATTCCCCCCAGAATTGTCTGGAACTTGCAGGTGCCTTGGTGGAAGAGTGGGGTAACATCTCACTGCAAGAACTGGCATCTGGTGCAGTCCATGAGGAGGAGATGCACTTCAGTACTTAATGCAGCTGGTGGCCACACCAGATACTGACTGTTTCTTTTGATTTTGACCCCCTCTTTGTTTAGGGACACATTATTCCATTTATATTAGTCGCATGTCTGTGGAACCTGTTCAGTTTATGTCTCAGTTGTTCAATCTTGTTATGTTCATACAAATATTTACACATGTTAAGTTTGCTGAAAATAAACGCAGTTGACAATGCTGAGTTTACTTGATCAATTGCAAATCTTAGAATCAGCTATTAAAGACTACCAGAACCCACTGGATTCTCCAAATACATTGAATGAACTACAGGACAAAATACAAACCCTCCAACTCAAAAAGGCCTGTGGTGTTGATGGTATCCTACATGAAATAATAAAATATACAGACCACAAGATCCAATTGGCTATTATTAAAAGGCTAAGCTTGTGTTTGAATATATTTATTTCATTTCATTTGCGATTTTCATGAATAGGAAAAGTTTCTAGGGGTATTTATGTCCGCTGCGTTATGCTAATGCATTTGAGGCTGCGATTACGCTCCCGGATACGGGATTGGTCGTCGCAAGAGGTTAACATCCTCCTCAACTCTGGCATCTTCCCCAATATTTGGAACCAAGGATAACCCCAAACCACAAATTTGACCCCAATAACTCTTTGACCCCAATCCTCTGCATTATCAATAACAGCAGACTTGTACATTTCTTCAGTGAAAACAATGCAGGGAACAAATGTCAAATTAGCTTTTTACCAAATTACCGTAAGACACACCATGTATTCACCCTGTGCACCCTAATTGACAAACAAACCAAAACAAAGGCAAAGTCTTCTCATGCTTTGTTGACTTCATAAAAGCTTTTGACTCAATTTGGCATGAGGGTCTGCTATACAAATTTATCGAAAGTGGTGTTGGGGGGAAAACATACGACATTATAAATCCATGTATACAAACAACAAGTGTGTGGTTAAAATTGGCAAAAACACCCAAAACATTTCCACAGGGCTGTGGGGTGAGACATGGATGCAGTTTAAGCCCCACCCTCTTCAACATATATATCAACAAATTGGCGAGGGCACTAGAACAGTCTGCAGCACCCAGGGTTGGGTAGGTTACTTTCTAAATGTAATCCATTACAGTTGCTATTTACCTGTCCAAAATTGTAATCAGTAATGTAACTTTTGTATGACCCAAACTCAGTCATGTGATCTGATTATATTCTGTTACTTTTAGATGACTTTCCCCTTAAGAGGTATTAGATGAAGACAAAAATGTATGTTATCAATTGAACAACATCTATTGCAGGATAAATCAATGTTAAAATTGACATAACCAATCCATACAGTAAAATGGCCAGCTATGTAGGCTTCTTCTAACCCATCGCTTTCTTTCTACTACATATAATAATTAAAATGATTAAATGATATCTTTACATTAAAACTTCTTTGGGATAGGGGGCATTATTTTCACGTCCGGATGAAAAGCATGCCCAAAGTAAACTGCCTGCTAATCAGGCCCAGAAGCCAGGATATGCATACAATTGTAGATGTGGATTGAACACACTTTCTCGTTTCTAACACTGTTAAAATAATGTATGTGAGTATAACAGAACTGTTTTGGCAGGCGAAACCCCGAGGACAAACCATCCAGGAAAAAATAAATTGAGCTCACTGTGTTTTCAATTGGTTTCTATGGGAAGCTCTATTTAATAGGAACCTGGTTGCAGTTCCTATGGCTTCCACTAGATGTCAACAGTCTTTAGAAATTGGTTGATGTTATTCTTTTGAGAAATGAGGAAGTAGGGCTGTTCTTTGTGAGTTTCAAGCCAAGTGACTCTTATGTTTGTTGCGCGAACAGGAACACGTTGTATTTATCCGGTATTGAACACAGTATATTCCGTCTTAAATTGTATTAATTATTTACGTTTTAGGATACCTAAGGTTGGATTAGGAACATTGTTTGAAATGTTTGGACCAAGATTACAGGTAACTTATTAGATACTTTGTAGGCATGTTGGGCGAGTTGGAACCGGTATATTTCTGAATCAAATGCATCAAATAAATTGACATTTTTGGGACATAAAGAATGACATTATTGAACATTATTGAACAAAAGGACCATTTGTGATGTTTCTGGGACATTTTGGAGTGCCAACAGAAGAAGATCTTTAAAGGTAAGCATTAATTATATTGCCATTTCTGACTTTTGTCGCGCACCTGCCTGGTTGAAATCTGATTTTCATGTGATTGTATGCGTTGCGCTGTCCTCAGATAATCGCATGGTCTGCTTTCGCCATAAAGCCTATTTGAAATCTGACACTACGGCTGGGTTAACAAAAAGTTACTCTTTATTTTGATGTATAACACTTGTATGTTTTATTAATTTTTATTGTGAGTAATTCTGTTTTTGAATTTGGCGCTCTGCAATTTCACTGGATGTTGTCAAATCAATCCCGTTAACGGGATTCGAGCGGGAAGGGATCACTAAGAAGTTAAAAACGAAAGTCTAGAATTCCAGTCATTCCTATAAATAATATACCACTTTATTTTCAAGAATAGGACTTGGAAATATGGAAGTATAGATTAGCCAAATAGTTTTGGGGTCATGCTCAGGTTAAACAAAGGACCTATTAGCTAGCCCTCCTCTGTTGTTTTTGTTTTGTTGTCATGCAGGACTAATTGGGCTCATTGATATGAGTTGAAAAATAAATGCTGCACTCATGGAATGGCATGCTTTGAGCACTACTGAAAAGTGCTATTTAAATGTGAAAAATGTATGCCATATGCTGCCTTTGCTATAGGCCTATTGTTTACCATTTTGTTGGTGGCACTTTGATATCTTGATATCTTGATAATATCCAGCAGTTTAAAGGGCAAATTCACAGATGAAACAATAACAAAATGGTTGCCCATCTCTGTTCCGGTATCCATCAAACACATTTGGTGTGTCATCATAGTGGTCTCTGACTTGTGGTCAGATCGCTCAGGTGGAACACATTTAAACCTGTGCCTTTTTTTCAAAGCTGATTTGAATGTCATTGAGAAAACAGAGAAGTGTCAAAGATTTTTTTTTCACAAACATAATTTCTGAATTTAAAAGTGTCCTTGAAGTAATCATCTAGTTTTTCAAAAGTATTTGTAATCTGATTACAGTATTTTCGCTGATAACGTTTTTTGAAATCCTTAAATGTAGCAGATTACATGTAATCTGTTACTCCCAACCCTGGCATCACCCGGCCTCACCCTACTAGAATCTGAAGTCGACTTCTGTTTGCTGATGATCTGGTGCTTCTGTCCCCAACCAAGAATGGCCTACAGCAGCACCTAGATCTTCTGCACAGATTCTGTCAGGCCCATACACTAAATCTCAGTAAGACAAAAATAATGGTGTTCCAAAAAAGGTCCAGTTGCCAGGACCACAAATACGAATTCCATCTAGACACCATTGCCCTAGAGCACACAAGCAACTACACATACCTCGGCCTAAACATTGGCACCACAGGTAACTTCCACAAAGCTGTGAACGATCTGAGTGACAAGGCAAGTAGGGCATTATATGCCATCAAAAGGAACATAACATTTGTATACCTATTAGAATCTGTCTAAAAATACTTGAATCAGTTAAAAGATCCATTGCCCTTCATGGTTGTGAGGTCTGGGGTCCACTCACCAACCAAGAATTCAGAAATGAGACAAACACCAAATTGAGAATGCATGCAGTATTCTGCAACAATATCCTCCAAGCCCAACGTAAAAAAAAAACAGATACTGCATGCAGAGCAGAATGTTGCTGTAGCCAGACCTGGCTCTCAAGAGAAGACAAGCTGTATGAACACTGCCCACAAAATGAAGTGGAAACTGAGCAGCACTTCCTAACCTCCTTCCAAATGTATGACCATATTAGAGACACATATTTCCTCAGATTACACAGACCCACAAAAAAATTGAAAACAAATACAATATCTATTGGGTGAAATACCAGAGTGTGCAATCACAGCAGCGAGATTTGTGACCTGTTGCCACACGAAAAAGATGTACTCTTTCTTCATGTGACCTGTTGTTCCCCCAGAGCAGCAGAACAGAGCCTGGTCCTTTCATCCTCACTGTGGAGCAGTGTGAGCATCACTGCCTCATCAATCATCCCTCTAGGCTATTGTTCGCCCAGAGCATCAGAACAGAGCCTGGGCCTTTTATCCTCACTGTGGAGCAGTGTGAGCATCACTGCCTCATCAATCATCCCTCTAGGCTATTGTTCCCCCAGAGCAGCAGAACAGAGCCTGGGCCTTTTATCCTCACTGTGGAGCAGGGTGAGCATCACTGCCTCATCAATCATCCCTCTAGGCTATTGTTCCTCCAGAGCAGCAGAACAGAGCCTGGTCCTTTCATCCTCACTGTGGAGCAGGGTGAGCATCACTGCCTCATCAATCATCCCTCTAGGCTATTGTTCCTCCAGAGCAGCAGAACAGAGCCTGGTCCTTTCATCCTCACTGTGGAGAAGTGTGAGCATCACTGCCTCATCAATCATCCCTCTAGGCTATTGTTCCCCCAGAGCAGCAGAACAGAGCCTGGGCCTTTTATCCTCACTGTGGAGCAGGGTGAGCATCACTGCCTCATCAATCATCCCTCTAAGCTATTGTTCCCCCAGAGCAGCAGAACAGAGCCTGGGCCTTTTATCCTCACTGTGGAGCAGGGTGAGCATCACTGCCTCATCAATCATCCCTCTAGGCTATTGTTCCTCCAGAGCAGCAGAACAGAGCCTGGGCCTTTTATCCTCACTGTGGAGCAGTGTGAGCATCACTGCCTCATCAATCATCCCTCTAGGCTATTGTTCCTCCAGAGCAGCAGAACAGAGCCTGGGCCTTTTATCCTCACTGTGGAGCAGGGTGAGCATCACTGCCTCATCAATCATCCCTCTAAGCTATTGTTCCTCCAGAGCAGCAGAACAGAGCCTGGTCCTTTCATCCTCACTGTGGAGCAGGGTGAGCATCACTGCCTCATCAATCATCCCTCTAGGCTATTGTTCCTCCAGAGCAGCAGAACAGAGCCTGGTCCTTTCATCCTCACTGTGGAGCAGTGTGAGCATCACTGCCTCATCAATCATCCCTCTAGGCTATTGTTCCCCCAGAGCAGCAGAACAGAGCCTGGGCCTTTTATCCTCACTGTGGAGCAGGGTGAGCATCACTGCCTCATCAATCATCCCTCTAGGCTATTGTTCCCCCAGAGCAGCAGAACAGAGCCTGGTCCTTTTATCCTCATTGTGGAGCAGTGTGAGCATCACTGCCTCATCAATCATCCCTCTAGGCTATTGTTCCCCCAGAGCAGCAGAACAGAGCCTGGGCCTTTTATCCTCACTGTGGAGCAGGGTGAGCATCACTGCCTCATCAATCATCCCTCTAGGCTATTGTTCCCCCAGAGCAGCAGAACAGAGCCTGGGCCTTTTATCCTCACTGTGGATCAGGGTGAGCATCACTGCCTCATCAATCATCCCTCTAGGCTATTGTTCACCCAGAGCAGCAGAACAGAGCCTGGTCCTTTCATCCTCACTGTGGAGCAGGGTGAGCATCACTGCCTCATCAATCATCCCTCTAGGCTATTGTTCCCCCAGAGCAGCAGAACAGAGCCTGGTCCTTTCATCCTCACTGTGGAGCAGTGTGAGCATCACTGCCTCATCAATCATCCCTCTAGGCTATTGTTCCTCCAGAGCAGCAGAACAGAGCCTGGTCCTTTCATCCTCACTGTGGAGCAGGGTGAGCATCACTGCCTCATCAATCACCCCTCTAGGCTATTGTTCCCCCAGAGCAGCAGAATAGAGCCTGGTCCTTTCATCCTCACTGTGGAGCAGGGTGAGCATCACTGCCTCATCAATCATCCCTCTAGACTATTGTTCACCCAGAGCAGCAGAACAGAGCCTGGTCATTTCATCCTCACTGTGGAGCAGGGTGAGCATCACTGCCTCATCAATCATCCCTCTAGGCTATTGTTCCCCCAGAGCAGCAGAACAGAGCCTGGTCCTTTTATCCTCATTGTGGAGCAGTGTGAGCATCACTGCCTCATCAATCATCCCTCTAGGCTATTGTTCCCCCAGAGCAGCAGAACAGAGCCTGTGCCTTTTATCCTCACTGTGGAGCAGGGTGAGCATCACTGCCTCATCAATCATCCCTCTAGGATATTGTTCCCCCAGAGCAGCAGAACAGAGCCTGGTCCTTTCATCCTCACTGTGGAGCAGGGTGAGCATCACTGCCTCATCAATCATCCCTCTAGGCTATTGTTCCCCCAGAGCAGCAGAATAGAGCCTGGTCCTTTCATCCTCACTGTGGAGCAGGGTGAGCATCACTGCCTCATCAATCATCCCTCTAGGCTATTGTTCCTCCAGAGCAGCAGAACAGAGCCTGGTCCTTTCATCCTCACTGTGGAGCAGGGTGAGCATCACTGCCTCATCAATCATCCCTCTAGGCTATTGTTCCCCCAGAGCAGCAGAACAGAGCCTGGTCCTTTCATCCTCACTGTGGAGCAGTGTGAGCATCACTGCCTCATCAATCATCCCTCTAGGCTATTGTTCCTCCAGAGCAGCAGAACAGAGCCTGGTCCTTTCATCCTCACTGTGGAGCAGTGTGAGCATCACTGCCTCATCAATCACCCCTCTAGGCTATTGTTCCCCCAGAGCAGCAGAATAGAGCCTGGTCCTTTCCTCACTGTGGAGCAGTGTGAGCATCACTGCATCATCAATCATCCCTCTAGGCTATTGTTCCCCCAGAGCAGCAGAATACAGCCTGGTCCTTTCATCCTCACTGTGGAGCAGGGTGAGCATCACTGCCTCATCAATCATCCCTCTAGGCTATTGTTCCCCCAGAGCAGCAGAACAGAGCCTGGTCCTTTCATCCTCACTGTGGAGCAGGGTGAGCATCACTGCCTCATCAATCATCCCTCTAGGCTATAGACTCATATTGTGATTGGCTCATATTATTAAAGACTCTCATTAATATTGACTCATATTAGCACCCTCTTAATTTATTAGTTAATTTGTTATTAATTCATTACATTCCGAGCCACATAAATCATCTTTCTAGCTTCAGATTCAAGTAGATTATGTGCCATTTGGTGGAATTAAAAGTAATATGTACATTAGAATTCTATGTACTGTACATAAATATAAAAAGTAAAATATCATTAAAAAATACATTAAATGTTCTAAGATCATCAAAGAAAATCAGTACAATCACATGTGCTAAAATTAGAGCTGTATTCGACGAATAGCATTTGCACATACGGTGGGGCAAAAAGTATTTAGTCAGCCACCAATTGTGCAAGTTCTCCCACTTAAAAAGATGAGAGAGGCCTGTAATTTTCATCATAGGTACACTTCAACTATGACAGACAAAATGAGAAAAGAAAATCCAGAAAATCACATTGTAGGATTTGTTATGAATTTATTTGTGAATTATGGTGGAAAATAAGTATTTGGTCAATAACAAAAGTTTATCTCAATACTTTGTTATATACCCTTTGTTGGCAATGACAGAGGTCAAACGTTTTCTGTAAGTCTTCACAAGGTTTTTGACACACTGTTGCTGGTATTTTGGCCCATTCCTCCATGCAGTTCTCCTCTAGAGCAGTGATGTTTTGGGGCTGTTGCTGGGCAACACGGACTTTCAACTCCCTCCAAAGATTTTCTGTGGGGTTGAGATCTGGAGACTGGCAAGGCCACTCCAGGACCTTGAAATGCTTCTTACGGAGCCACTCCTTCGTTGCCCGTGTGGTGTGTTTGGGATCATTGTCATGCTGAAAGACCCAGCCACGTTTCATCTTCAATGCCCTTGCTGATGGAAGGAGGTTTTCACTCAGAATCTCACGATACATGGCCCCATTCATTCTTTCCTTTACACGGATCAGTCGTCCTGGTCCTTTTGCAGAAAAACAGCCCCAAAGTATGATGTTTCCACCCTCATACTTCACAGTAGGTATGGTGTTCTTTGTCCTCCAAACACGACGAGTTGAGTTTTTACTAAAATGTTCTATTTTGGTTTCATCTGACCATATGACATTCTCCCAATCTTCTTCTGGATCATCCAAATGCTCTCTAGCAAACTTCAGACGGGCCTGGACATGTACTGGCTTAAGTAGGGGGACACGTCTGTCACTGCAGGATTTGAGTCCCTGGCGGCGTAGTGTGTTACTGATGGTAGGCTTTGTTAATTTGGTCTTAGCTCTCTGCAGGTCATTCACTAGGTCTCCCCGTATGGTTCTGGGATTTTTGCTCACCGTTCTTGTGATCATTTTAACGGCCATCGATAAAAGACAGTACTGTGCAGCCGTCTTCATCGACCTTGCCAAGGCTTTCGACTCTGTCAATCACCATATTCTTATCGGCAGACTCAGCAGCCTTGGTTTTTCTGATGACTGCCTTGCCTGGTTCACCAACTACTTTGCAGACAGAGTGCAGTGTGTCAAATCGGAGGGCATGCTGTCCGGTCCTCTGGCAGTGTCTATGGGGGTGCCACAGGGTTCAATTCTCTGGCCGAATCTTTTCTCTGTATATATCAATGATGTTGCTCTTGCTGCAGGCGATTCCCTGATCCACCTCTACGCAGACGACACCATTCTATATACTTCCGGCCCGTCCTTGGACACTGTGCTATCTAACCTCCAAACAAGCTTCAATGCCATACAACACTCCTTCCGTGGCCTCCAACTGCTCTTAAACGCTAGTAAAACCAAATGTATGCTTTTCAACCGTTCGCTACCTGCACCTGCACGCCTGACTAGTATCACCACCCTGGATGGTTCCGACCTTGAATATGTGGACATCTATAAGTACCTAGGTGTCTGGCTAGACTGTAAACTCTCCTTCCAGACTCATATCAAACATCTCCAATTGAAAATCAAATCCAGAATCTGCTTTATATTCTGCAACAAAGCCTCCTTCACTCATGCCGCCAAACTTACCCCAGTAAAACTGACTATCCTACCGATCCTCGACTTCGGCGACGTCATCTACAAAATAGCTTCCAACACTCTACTCAGCAAACTGGATGCAGTTTATCACATTGCCATCCGTTTTGTCACTAAAGCACCTTATACCACCCACCACTGCGACTTGTATGCTCTAGTCGGCTGGCCCTCGCTACATATTCGTAGCCACACCCACTGGTTCCAGGTCATCTACAAGTCCATGCTAGGTAATGCTCCGCCTTATCTCAGTTCACTGGTCACGATGGCAACACCCACCCGTAGAACGCGCTCCAGCAGGTGTACCTCACTGATCATCCCTAAAGCCAACACCTCATTTGGCCGCCTTTCGTTCCAGTTTTCTGCTGCCTGTGACTGGAACGAATTGCAGAAATCACTGAAGTTGGAGACTTTTATCTCCCTCACCAACTTCAAACTTCTGCTATCTGAGCTGCTAACCGATCGCTGCAGCTGTACATAGCCTTATCGGTAAATAGCCCACCCAATTATACCTACCTCATCTCCATACTGTTTTTATTTATTTACTTTTCTGCTCTTTTGCACATCAATATCTCTACCTGTACATGACCATCTGATCATTTATCACTCCAGTGTTAACCTGTTGATGCTCTGGGGGCGCTATTTCATTTTTGGATGAAAAACGTTCCCGTTTTAAACAAGATATTTTGTCACAAAAAGATGCTCGACTATGCATATAATTGATAGCTTTCGAAAGAAAACACTCTGACGTGTCCAGAACTACCAAGATATGTTCTGTGCGTGCCCTAGAACGTGAGCTTCAGGCAAAACCAAGATGAGACGGCATCCAGGAAATGAGCAGGATTTTTGAGGCTCTGTTTTCCATTGTCTCCTTATATGGCTGTGAATGCGAGAGGAATGAGCCTGCCCTTTCTGTCGTTTCCCCAAGGTGTCTGCAGCATTGTGACGTATTTGTAGGCAGATCATTGGAAGATTGACCATAAGAGACCACATTTACCAGGTGTCCGCCCGGTGTCCTGCGCCGAAATTGGTGCGCAAAAGACAGCTGCCAGTATTTTTCCATGGGATACAGAGAGGAAAGCAAGCTTCCACGAACTGCATATCAATGAAGAGATATGTGAAAAAACACCTTGAGGATTGATTCCAAACAACGTTTGCCATGTTTCGGTCGATATTATGTAGTTAATCCGGAAAAAGTTTTACGTTGTAGGTGACTGAATTTTCGGTTCGTTTCGGTAGCCAGACGCAATGTAGAAAACGGAACGATTTCTCCTACACACAGACGCTTTCAGGAAAAACTGCGCATTTGGTATGTAACTGAGTCTCCTCATTGAAAACATCAGAAGCTCTTCAAAGGTAAATGATTTTATTTATTTGGTTATCTGGTTTTTGTGAAAATGTTGCGTGCTAAATGCTACTCAAAATGCTATGCTAGCTTTGCATACTCTTACACAAATTAGTCAATTTCTATGGTTCAAAAGCATATTTTGAAAATCTGAGATGACAGTGTTGTTAAGAAAAGGCTAATCCTGAGAGCAGACGCATTATTTTCATTTTATTAGCGATTTTCAGAAATCGTTAACGTTGCGTTATGCTAATGAGCCTGAGGCTTTAGTCACGATCCCGGATCCGGGATTGGGAGTTCCAAGAGGTTCTGCAAAATTGTAATTATTTGCCTACCTCCTCATGCCTTTTGCACACAATGTATATAGACTCTCTTTTTTTTCTACTGTGTTATTGACTTGTTTATTGTTTACTCCATGTGTAACTCTGTGTTGTCTGTTCACACTGCTATGCTTTATATTGGCCAGGTCGCAGTTGCAAATGAGAACTTGTTCTCAACTAGCCTACCTGGTTAAATAAAGGTGAAAAAAAATAACAAAAAATAAAAATAAATATTTGACCCCACGGGGTGAAATCTTGCATAGAGCTCCAGATCAAGGGAGATTATCAGTGGTCTTGTATGTCTTCCATTTCCTAATAATTGCTCCCACAGTGTATTTCTTCAAACCAAGCTGCTTACCTATTGCAGATTCAGTCTTCCCAGCCTGGTGCAGGTCTACAATTTTGTTTCTGATGTCCTTTGACAGATCTTTGGTCTTGGGCATAGTGGAGTTTGGAGTGTGACTGTTTGAGGTTGTGGACAGGTGTCTTTCATACTGATAACAAGTTCAAACAGGTGACATTAATACAGGTAACGAGTGGAGGACAGAGGAGCCTCTTAAAGAAGAAGTTACAGGTCTGTGAGAGCCAGGAATCAATTGCACAATTGGTGGCTGACTAAATACTTTTTTGCCCCACTGTATGTGTTGGGTTTGTCCAGATGCCCAGAACGCTACAGAGAGCCAACGAGATAGCTTACTCCACAGACCGATTTGAGTGGTATAGGCAACCTGCAGGGGACTAGGCTTGAGACTCATATAATTATTGAATCGTATTTTATAGGTACCCTATGAATAGCATAGTCTGAATTGTACAGCCAAATGAACTATGAGGTCGTTTCTGTACTGTACAATGACCTCTGGATTCTGAGACACAGACCACTGCCTATTCTGTGATGAGATCTTCAACACAAGTTGTTAGTAACTGAACTTATGAGTTATGGCAGGTGTGAAACCACTGAAATGATCAAGGACAAGTCCATTACCACTCTGATGTCAAAGCTCCATATAACAGGTACACATCTCTCCCTTAGCCCCGCTCTTCCATTTCCTCTAACCTCTCCTCTCCACCCCAGCTCTGGGGCAACTCTAGCAGTCAATCGATGGCGTTTCAGACACAATGGCAAATTCAATTTCCCTGGGCCACCTCTTCCCACCAGGCCAGAAGCCCTGTCTGGGGCCGATAGGGCCCCCGACACCCCATCCACCATGACAGGAGGACTGGGGATTTAACCAGACCCCTCAGCCTTATCACTTTAATAGACACACATAACTGGATTGGTTGTGAGGTGGGGGGAGAGTGTGTTGGGTGGTGTACATCTGCCTGTGTGTCCATAGGAAGAGTGCAGCTACTGCTGGAACAAAATAGCATTCTACCTGGTTCTCTACCACCTCCCCTACCTGGTTCTCTACCACCTCCCCTATCTGGTTCTCTACCTCCTCCACTACCTGGTTCTCTACCTCCTTCCCTACCTGGTTCTCTACCTCCTCCCCAACTGGTTCTCTACCTCCTCCCCTAACTGGTTCTCTACCTCCTCCCCTACCTGGTTCTCTACCTCATCCCTTACCTGGTTCTCTAACTTCTCCCTTACCTGGTTCTCTACCTCCTCCCCTACCTGGTTCTCTACCTCCTCCCCTACCTGGTTCTCTACCTCCTCCCCTATCTGGTTCTCCCCTGCATTCATCCTGTCTGTCTCTTGTCTCACCATATCTCCCATGTGTCCTTTCTGTCACTCCGTGCCTCCCCTATATCCCTTGTCTCCCCCCTCTGTCTCCCTCAATCTCCCTCAGCCTCTCCTATCTTAACCTGCCTCTCACCTCTCTCCCCCAAATCTTCCCTATTCCTCCCATCTCCCTATGTCTGCCTGTCTCCCCCTACCTCTCAGTAGAAATTTAATGATGAGGGTTTAACTCCAGCTCCACTCTCCTCGAGGAGCATTTTAAGACTTATGGCAGGAAAGAGTGACGGAAGGAGGGAAAAGAGAAAGAGAGAGGGTTGGAGGAGAGAACCTCACCTGAGGTTCCTCCATGATGCTCCAGAAGTGAAGAGGGACAGATCTCCAAAAGGAGAGGTGAGGTGAGTACAGATTGGGAAGGGAGGAGAGGAGGCTTCACTCTCCACAAGCTGCCTGATAGCTGGTGACCAGCGAAGCAGAAGGATGAGGAGAAAGGCAAGAAGGAAAAGGGGAACAATTAAAGTCAGAGAAATGAAGTAAAAACATTTCAAATGCAAGCAAACACAAGTGATTGAAGTGCATTGTATTGCATCCTCCTCTCCTCTCTTTATCCTGCTGCTCCTCTATGGTCAGTTCTCCTCCTCCTGCTTCTCCTCTCCTCTCTTCCTCCTGCTTCTCCTCTCCTCACCTCCTCCTGCTTCTCGTCTCCTCCTCCTGCTTCTCCTCTCTGTCCTGTTCTCATTTTCCTCTCTGCACTATTTCTTCTCCTCTCCCTCCCTGTCACAGTAGCATGCTACGGGCCTCTAGTTGTGCTGTCCAATCCAATCAGAATAAATAATTTAAAGGTTAGAGCGGGTCCTAAGTGCACGGCCATCTCCTCTTGTACCCACACGCTGGGGGAGTGCACAGTAAACAATGCAAACAGCAGGCACAACAGCCCTCGGGCTCTGCATTCTGTGGAGGGAAGAATAAACACACACGTAAACACACATGCACAAACGTGCACACACAAACACAGCTATTTTTTCAGTGTGTGTGTGATCACGTTCGTGCATGTATGTGTGCGTGAGTTTGTCCTCCACCACTGCTCCGATGGGTTCGTGCTGGTTTTATGGCACAAACACAAACACAGAGATGACAACAGCTCTGCTGTCCAACACACCTGCATCCACAGGTTGGACAGCACCATAAATTGATTGGTTCCTTTTTTAGACTCAGCCCTCTAGTGTCTGGGGTCTGTTTGGAGCAGCTAGGGATTCTTTGATACAACCTGTCTACTAGGGCTGGGAAATGCCAGGGAACTCACAAAACAATATTTTCACGATACTTTGGTGCCAATACTATATGTATTGCGATTCCCACGATTCTTTATGTATTAGCGATTCAATAGTGTTATTTTATTGTGATTACAGTGGTGGAAAAGGTACCCAGTTATCATACTTGAGTAAAAGTAAAGATACCCAGTTATCATACTTGAGTAAAAGTAAAGATACCTTAAAAGAAAATGACTCAAATAAAAGTCAAAGTCACCCAGTAAAATACTACTTATAAGTCTAAAATAATTTGGTTTTAAAAATACTGAAGTATCAAAAGTAAATGGAATTGCTAAAATGTACTTAAGAATCAAAAGTAAAAGTTAAAGTATAAATCATTTCAAATTCCATATATTAAACCAGCCGGCACAATTTTATTTTATTTTTTTATTGACGGATTGTCACGTTCTGACCTTTATTTCCTTTGTTTTGTCTTTAGTTAGTATGGTCAGGGCGTGAGTTGGGGTGGGCAGTCTATGTTTGTTTTTCCTATGATTTGGGTATTTCTATGTTTCGGCCTAGTATGGTTCTCAATCAGAGGCAGGTGTCATTAGTTGTCTCTGACTGAGAATCATACTTAGGTAGCCTGGGTTTCACTGTGTGTTTGTGGGTGATTGTTCCTGTCTCTGTGTCTGCACCAGATAGGACTGTTTGGGGTTTTCACATTTCTTGTTTTTGTATTCAGTTGTTCATGTGTACATTTACGTATTAAAATAGCCATGGACACTTACCACGCCGCATATTGGTCCTCTGATCCTTTTCGCCTCTCCTCTTCGGAAGAAGAGGAGGAAATCCCTTACAATAACAAACGGCTCTGGTCGCCGGTACGCAGTTTTGGTCCAGGGTATCCTGCGCCGGCTCTGCGTGCTGTGTCTCCGGGGCGCTGGGAGGGTGCAGTGCGTCCTCTGCCTGCGCTCTGCTCGTGCCGGGCAAATGTGGGAGTGGAGCCAAAGGGAGAGGTGCGCGTAGTAAGCACTAGATCTTCCGTGTTTACCCACAGCCTGGTTCAACCTGTGCCTGCACTCTGGAGGGTCCGGGCTAGAGTAGTTGTCCAGCCTGGGGAAGTGGTGCCAAGGTTGCGCACCAGAGCTCCAGTGCTCCCCCACAGCCCGGTCCTTCAGGTGCCTCCTAACACGAAGCCTCCTGGAGGTCTCCCCAGCCTGGCGGTTCCTGTGGCAGCCCCACGCACCAGGCTGTCTCTCTGTCTCCTCCCTGCAGGTGGTCCTGTCTGTCCGGCGCTGCTGCCGGAGTCTCCCGCCTGTCCGGCGCTGCTGCCGGAGTCTCCCGCCTGTCCGGCGCTGCTGCCGGAACCTCCCGCCTGTCCGGCGCTGCTGCCGGAGCCTTCCGCCTGTCCGCCGCTGCTGCCGGAGTCTGAGGCGCCAGAGCCCCTCAGCCCAGAGGCGCCAGATCGTCCGCCCCTCTGTCCCGGGCTGCCCCTCTGTCCCGGGCTGCCCCTCGGTCCCGAGCTGCCCCTCTGTCCCGAGCTGCCCCTCTGTCCAGTGGGGTCATTGAGAAGGGTTGCCCTGGTTAGAAAGCCACGGAGGCGCACTATAAGGCGGACTAAGACGATGGTGAAGTGGGGTCCGCGTCCCGCGCCAGAGCCGCCTCCGCGGACAGACGCCCACCCAGACCCTCCCCTATAGGTCAAGGTTTTGCGGCCGGAGTTCGCACCTTTGGGGGGGGGGTACTGTCACGTTCTGACCTTTATTTCCTTTGTTTTGTCTTTAGTTAGTAGAAGAGAAGAGGAGATATAAGAGGAGGAAATCCCTTACACGGATAGCCAGAGGCACACTCCAACACTCAGACATAATTTACAAACAAAGCATTTGTGTTTAGTGAGTCTGGCAGATCAAATGCAGTAGGGATGACCAGTGATAAGTGATGTGTGTGACTTGGACAATTTTACTGTCAAAGTGTAACGAGTACTTTTGAGTGTCAGGGAAAGTTTATGGAGTAAAAAGTATATCATTTTGCTTCGGAATGTAGTGAAGTAAAAATAAAAGTTGGCAAAAATATAAATAGTAAAGTCAAGTACAGATACCCCAATAAAATACTTAAGCAGTACATTAAAGTATTTTTACTTAAGTACTTTACACCACTGTGCGATTCCATGGTCCAAACATATTGCTCACCATATGTCCGCTGCAGAGGGACAATAGAGAGCCATGAGAAAACAATTATTTGATAGAGTTAGGGTTCAACATATAATCTTAACTCCAAATTATCTAGCACCAAACCTAGCACCAGGAAATAAGTAAATATATTCATCATAGCAAAAAATAAGTCAAAACAGCATGAGAACAGGCTGGTGTGTGTGTGTGCATTTTTTCTTCTGTGTTTACCCTTGCATGTGTGTCTGTGAGTGTACACCCATGAGTGTGTGTGCTCAGATGTCATGTTCAGAGTGTGAGAGCAGATATCCCTGTGTCTCCAGCAGCACTCTGGATCCCTGGTGAGACGACGCTTGATGACAGATGCTGCTGGAGATTCTGCTGAGGCAACTGATTACCCAAACAGACCAACCAAACAATAGCACACACAGACCAGACCAAACAATAGCACACACAGACCAGACCAAGCAATAGCACACACAGACCAGAACAAACAATAGCACACACAGACCAGACCAAACAATAGCACACACAGACCAGACCAAACCATCAACAAAAAAGACCAACCAAACGATTACCCTAACAGGTCAGACCAAATTATTACGGAAACAGACCAACGAAACGATTACCCTAACAGGCCAGACCAAATTATTACCCAAACAGACCAACGAAACGATTACCCTAACAGGCCAGACCAAATTATTATGGAAACAGACCAACGAAACGATTACCCTAACAGGCCAGACCAAATTATTACCCAAACAGACCAACGAAACATTTACCCTAACAGGCCAGACCAAATTATTACGGAAACAGACAAACCAAACGATTACCCTAACAGGCCAGACCAAATTATTATGGAAACAGACCAAGGAAATTATTACCCTAACAGGCCAGACAAAATTATTACACAAACAGACCAACCAAACGATTACACACACAGATGGACAAGACCAAACAATTACCCACAAAAAAACAGACTAAATGATTACCCAAACAGACCAGACCAAATAATTTCACAAACAGACCAGACCAAAAGATTACCCAAAACAGGCCAGACCAAACGACAACCCAAACAGACCAACCAAATTATTACCCAAACAGACCCGACCAAACAATTAACCACACAGGCCAGACCAAACGAACACCAGCAACTTGAATCTTAAATGGATACATTTACAAAAATGTCCAAAATACATCTAAATTTGAAGAGTTGGACCTTAATGTGAATACATTGTCATTCAACAGTCAGACTCTCCAAGAGGTCAGCCTCTCCATCACATAGATCAATCAAATAATATGCCACCGGCACCTCCAATTGTAGCCATTTTCTAGTCAGGGCTTTCTTACTTACTACTGGAAGTCACCTAATGTAATCAAGTGTTTTTCTAAAGCGTCCCTGAGATCAAATGTAATGTTCCCTAAATATACGCAGGACCTCACCTCCGCATAGGACATCAACCTTAAATATGGTTTCCATGCATTTGTGCACATCCTGCCAGTATGGGACAAGCTGAGGATATTCAGAAAATATGTGATACTGGTTTGCTTCATTAGGGACACATAATCTCCAACACCCCTTTCCATTACCCTGATGTCTTTTCTGCAGAGGGGTGGTAAAAATAAATAAAACGCATCATATTTTTCCATTCAAATTCCCTCCAAGTCAATGAGCTTGTTCATTTCCATTGTGATTGGCATAAGGTTTATCACTTCTCCACAGCAATGACCGTGTTCCCCTCCCTTTCCCATTGCTCCTTTATGTGTAGTGTATTGTCACATTTGGACTTTAAGAAGCCACTATATATCCGACAGATATTTTGCTGCATGGTTCAGAATTATAAGCAGATTTGCATATGTTTAATACGCCATGTTCTGTTTTGCCCTAGAACTACACAGCTGATTCAAATAGTCAGCTAATCATCAAGCTTCGATCATTTGAATCAGCTGTGTTAAGGTGAGCGTTAAGGTTTTAAAAAATATATAAAACAGCTTTCACTGGATTTCAACTTGCAACCTTTAGGAATCAGAGGCAGATGCTTACACTCATCCACCATCCAGGGGAATCAACACCCGAGCAAAATGGATACCTACTTGAGGGTAACAGCTCTCACTGTTGTCCCTAGTGGCCAGTTTCCACATCATCTCCTGACATCCTCAGACGTGGATGGATGTTGAACACTGACAAGTATCACTGGTTACCTGGCCGGACAACAACAGAATATCTGGACTGAATCCATTTTGATGTGGATCATAATACAAGCTTTATAATGACAAGAAGATGCTAAAATATAAAGAACATACATCACATGTTCTTCCAAATTCATGCAATAGTCAACATAATGGAGAAGACTTTCAATCCATGTTGTATTTGATATGGTAAGCATGCTGCTATTATTATTGTTGTGTTTCAAAAGACGAGGCAGATATTACCATGCCAACTGTCTGTGTTAGAGTGAGTAAAGACGCCATAAAAGACAGCCCAGACTCCGACTAGTCTACAATGAGCTGGACGTGAGCCAAAATGTCTTCTCTCCAAACAATGTACATTTCACAAACACACACATGCACAGGCACACACACACACACACACACACACACACACACACACACACACACACACACACACACACACACACACACACACACACACACACACACACACACACACACTCACACTCACTCACACTCACACTCACACTCACACTCACACTCACACACACACACACAAACTTCAGACACTCCTTTCAACTTGCCCCTCACACAAAAAATGCAATAAAAGGCACAGATAATTACATTTCCTATGACTTAGGTAGGTAAGAAAAAGATCAGTAACACCCCTCGTAACACGCACAATTTGAGGAGAGAACGAAAATACAGTCAAAGCATTCTTCCCGTACAACGTGAGTACAGCGAGTTCCCTTCCCCAAAAAATACTAAACTAAAATAAGAATGTATAACATTTGTAATTTTGAATATGACCTTTGTCAGAGTTCAGGAGGTCCCCATCTGTGTGTGTGAGGAACAGAGTGGAGGAGAGCAGAGAGGGAAGAAGAGTGATGACCCTCTAGCAGCTTGCCTACGACTACCTGCTGATTCAAAAACACTGGCCAGACATGAAGCCCCTCCATAGTCAAAGGATCAAACAGAGGAGCAGAGAATACTGCTTATTTCAGAGAAAAAAACAGGGAGGGAGAAAGGAAGTAGAGAGAGAGAGAGAGAGAGAGAGAGAGAGAGAGAGAGAGAGAGAGAGACTGTGTGTGTGTGTGTGTGTGTGTGTGTGTGTGTGTGTGTGTGTGTGTGTGTGTGTGTGTGTGTGTGTGTGTGTGTGTGTGTGTGTGTGTGTGTGTGTGTGTGTGTGTGTGTGTGTGTGTGTGTGTGTGTGTGTGTGTGTGTCTCTGTGAGTGAGTTTGTGTGTCTCTGTGTGTGTCTCTGTGTGTGTCTCTGAGTGAGTGTGTGTGTCTCTGAGTGAGGGTATGTGTGCTTATACGGTATGTCTGTCAGACTATTTCTGTGAGCCTGTGTCTGCATGTTTTGAGCAGCTTTGGTCACCAGGGGAAGGATGGAGGAGAAACAAGGAACAGAGAGAGAAAGAGAGACAGAGAGAAACAGGGGAAGCGGACAAAAATACCAAACATCACACACTCTTTTTTTGTTAGCTAAAAACAAAACGTTAATGACTTTAGCTCCATTAGCTCTAAACTCCGTTGTAGTGGCGGTGAGCAGGAAACCAACATTGTCTTGATAATAACATTGCTGTTCGAAGCTTAATCCCCTTTAACATTGTTAATTAGGCAGTAAGTAAGCCTCTTTGTTGTGGCTATTGTGTGGAAAAGGCAGATCTGAGGCAGGGAAAACCCACTCTGGTCTGCTGATATAATGCTAGTGGTTCCAAATAAATACATGTTGTAGAAAGCTTAACACACTGTTGATGTTGCCTCTGCTCTTTTAGGGTTTTAGTGCTGGCTTGAATTTAGGGACTTTGTTACAAATTTATGGTACACAAACAATCATTCCACAATTCATTTTAGAAAACAGTTTTATCCACACTCAATTACTATCTGCATTGTGTTCCACCACCCGACAACCCCTCTTTTACGCTACTGCTACTCTATGCTCATCATATATGCATAGTTACTTTAAACCATATCCACATGTACATACTTCCTCAATCATCCCGACCAACCGGTGCCTATATATAGCCTCTCTACTGTATGTAGCCTCGCTACTGTAAATAGCCTCGCCACTGTAAATAGCCTCGCTACTGTTATAGCCTCGCTACTGTATATAGCTTCGCTACTGTATATAGCCTCGCTACTGTATATAGCCTCTCTACTGTATATAGCCTCGCTACTGTAAATAGCCTCGCTACTGTAAATAGCCTCGCTACTGTAAATAGCTTCGCTACTGTAAATAGCCTCGCTACTGTATATAGCCTCTCTACTGTATATAGCCTCTCTACTGTATATAGCCTCGCTACTGTATATAGCCTCACTACTGTTATTTTTCACTGTCTTTTTACTGTTGTTTTTATTTCTTTCCTTACCTACTGTTCACCTAATACCTTTTTTGCATTGTTGGTTAGAGCCTGTAAGTAAGCATTTCACCTGTTGTATTCGGCACACGTGACAAAATAAACTTTGATTTGGATTTGGATCAATAACGTTAATAAGGAGGTTTTCAATAATCCGGGAAACTGTCTGTCTGTCTGTCTGTCTGTCTGTCTGTCTGTCTGTCTGTCTGTCTGTGATATTATGTACATGTTTACTTTCATCATTCATATTGTGAAATTCCTAAGTGAAATTCCTAACACACCAAATGCATCTGTAGCAAATATTTCAACGTTTAACAATAGTTGTCAATCAAATAGCCTTCTTTGTGTAGGATTTGAAATAATATACTTTGTGAATATTGTCCTCATTTTTTTCATTTTTATCAATGTAAATGATATTTATTGTTATAATATATTATACTTGGTACATTTTGAGTGAGTCATTTAGTAAAATGTACTACAATTTAAAAACAAAATACTTTTTGTTGTGTTGAGTGTTAATCGTTTTTGATATTGTTTTGTTGAACAACCACCTGATTCGTTTTGTATTGGTTTGGTGGAAGACAAAAAGGCTACGTTGTGCATTCGCTACGTGGTTTGGGACATTGAGCAATGAGCCTTGAGTAATGAACCCTTGTTTCAACACAATTGGCTGGAAAACCTCAATGCTTCATCTAGCCATTGTTTCCCCATCACTGTGTAAGAAATCTTACATAATCGCACACATTTTTGGCCTAATAACATTTGAAATGTTACATCATACTTGTAAGAACACACACCGTTCTATAGAAATTGACCCCTAATCACAGAATTGAAATCTGTGGTCATAAATGGGTCAGGTTCTATCTGACATTACATTATATGTTATAAACAGCCGCCAATCACAGACAACCCCCATAAACCTCATTCACCATAACATACAGAGTCTTACTTAACATAACTTAACCCCACAGCCAAAGGAGCACACACCCCAACCTAAACACCATCCCCTCAGATCATTCCCACAAGCCAAAAAGTCAACTGAGGATTACATTTGAGTTGTAAAACCGTGTGTGTGTGGTAAAATGTCACTGTTTTAAATCAAATCAAATGTATTATAAGCCCTTCTTACATCAGCTGATATCTCAAAGTGCTGTACAGAAACCCAGCCTAAAACCCCAAACAGCAAGCAATGCAAGTGTAGAAGCACGGTGGTTTGGAAAAACTCCCTAGAAAGGCCAAAACCTAGGAAGAAACCTAGAGAGGAACCAAACCATCAGCCCCCCTCACAATTCACACCTTTATAACCCCAGACATTAATATTAACATGTTGTGACAGATTGGACCCGATACTATCTACTCAACTGTTCCTAGAGAGCCAGAGTATACAAGTTTTTTATTCAGCCAAGCCTCAACACAATTGATTCAAACAAATCAACTAATCATAATCTTCAATCATCATCAAGAGCCAGTTGTCTACTAGTTGTGACATCGTTCTGACTCAGGCTTGGGTGGAAGAATAGCAACATCAAAATGGAGTTATGCTTAATATGTCAATCATCATCATGCCATGCAAGCAATACAGTGCCTTGCAAAATCATTCATCCCCATTGGTGTTTTTCCTATTTTGTTGCATTACAACCTGTAATTTAAATGGATTTTCATTTGGATTTCATGTAATGGACATAAACAAAATAGTCGAAATTGGTGAAGTGAAATGAAACAAATAACTTGTTTAAAAAAAACAGAAAAGTGTTGTGTTTATTCACCCCTTTTGCTATGAAGCCCCTAAATAAGATCTGGTGCAAATGGTCCAATTACCTTCACAAGTCACATAATTAGATAGATTGCACACAGGTGGACTTTATTTAAGTGTCACATGATCTCTATATATATATACACACCTGTTCTGAAAGCACCCAGAGTCTGCAACACCACTAAGCAAGGGGTACCACCAAGCAAGCGGCACCATGAAGAACAAGGAGCTCTCCAAACAGAACAGGGACAAATTTGTGGAGAAGTACAGATCAGGGTTTTGTTCTAAAAAAATATCTGAAACTTTTAACATCCCACAAAGCACCATTAAATCCATTATTCAAAAACTGAAAGAATTTGGCACCACAACAAACCTGCCAAGAGAGGGCTGCCCACCAAAACTCACGGACAGGGCAGGGGGGGGCATTAATCAGAGAGGCAACGAAGAGACCAAAGATAATCCTGAAGGAGCTGCAAAGCTCTACAGCGGCGATTGGAGAATCTGTCCATAGGACCACTTTAAGCCGTACACTCCACAGAGTTGGGCTTTACGGAAGATTGGCTATAAAAAAGCCATTGCTTCAAGAAAAAGAAGCAAACACGTTTGCCGAAAGGCATGTGGGAGACTCCCCAAACATATGGGAGAAGGTACTCTGGTCAGATTGAGCTTTTTGGCCATCAAGGAAAATGCTATGTCTGGCGCAAATCCAACACTTCGAGAACACCATCCCCACAGTGAAGCATGGTGGTGGCAGCATCATGCTGTGGGGATGTTCTTCATCGGCAGGAACTGCGAAACTGGTCAGAATTGAAGAAATTATGGATGTGCCTAAAAACAGGGAAATTCTTCAGGGAAACCTGTTTCACTCTTCCAGGGATTTGAGACTGGGATGCAAAAGCAACACTCGAGTGGTTTAAGGGTAAACATTTAAATGTCTTGGAATGGCCTAGTAAAAGCCCAGGCCTCAATCCAATTGAGAATCTATGGTATGACTTAAATATTGCTGTACAAAAGCGGAACCCATCCAACTTGAAGGAGCTGGAGCAGTTTTGCCTTGAAGAATGGGCTAAAATCCCAGTGTCTAGATGTGCCAAGCTTATAGAGACAGTTCTGTTCTTTGTGTTATTTCTTGTTTGTTTCACAATAAAAAATATTTTACATCTTCAAAGTGGTAGGCATGTTGTGTAAACCAAATGATACAACCCCCCCCAAAAAAAATATATATATTTTAATTCCAGGTTTTAAGGCAACAAAATAGGAAAAATGCCTAGGGGGTGAACACTTTCGTAAGCCACAGTAAGTCTTGACCCGGTAGTGCACCCATCTTTTTCTGTCCTCAGTGTGAATGAGGCCTCAATCTAAATTTTTGCCTGGTAACTGACGCATATAGAAAGAAAGAGAGAAGGACCAACACGTGATTAAGATGAGCTTGATACTATTTTAAAGCAACGAATGATCTAATTGTTACAAAAAATTAATGCATGGGCTACATTTATGATAATAATACATGCATTTGGTTACCTTATCAAGCTTGAAGACAATACACTTATCACTCTAAGTGTCTGAGTGCACCACAAGCATCTTTCCAGGTTGTTGATGCAGCCTCTCCCCAATGAAGCCTCTTCCAACACCATGGATAGGGGAAGGGTATCCATCCATCTGATTTCAAGTCATATTGCTACTTTAGCTGTTGTGCTAACTAACGTGCTACAGAACAGTGTAGCTCAAACATGTCATCACCAAAAAATATGTGTTTAAAATATCCAGTAAATAATTAGTTAGCTAGCTAGCTAGCTATCACATTAATTGTGCAAAAATATGATAGCTAATGTTAGCTAGCTAGTTAAGTGTTAGCCATTAACTAGCTAGCTAGCCAGTCAGTGGCATTGACAGGTTGAAACTAACATAGCTTGCAACAAAATGTGTTTCACTCTATCCCAAAAAACATCACCTCAAATCAAAGTTTATTTGTCACGAACACAGATTTGAAGATGCTTTCACAGATGCAGTGAAATGCTTGTATTTCTATATACACATAAAATCAACATACTGTAACCCCAGGTTTGCCACAGATTAAAATAAAATCTCAAGATAATTGTTTGCTAGAAAAAAATATTCTACACATTTGCAAACTTCTGGCATCACTTTGTTGCACACTACTTGATTTGCAGCAAATTTGCCACAATCTTCCTGGAAGTTAGCAGCAACATATACATTTAGTAAGGGAAAATAAAATGAGGGGTACACACTGTTCCGAGTCATTTTCTAAGCACACAGTAAATGTTGGCTGCAGTCCAACTCTCTAACTGACAGGCCTTGTCACCCCGGAGATGAGAACAGACTAACAGGGCCTCTCTCTCTCTCTCTGGTGCAGTGAGGCCTATCATCCTATCCTAATACTGACACTACACATCATTACAGACAATAGCATACACCAGCCACTCTTGTGTAGTTATCAAACCCTGTGTTAGCTCAGTGAACAAACACGCATGATCACACACACAGATGTATGCACACACACATCCAGACACACACACACACATTCACTTCATTTTAGTTCGATGTAGCTGTATCATCCTTGAGCGAGACGGGAAAACTCTTGCCGTGTTTCCCTCTTGGCTTGTCGCGACAGTAATCATCAGACAAAGACCTTGCTCACCAGCCGTGAGGTTTGCACCAGAGGATGCGGTGTGTTTTTACACCTGAGGTAGACTGAAGAGTGGAGTGTGCTTACAACATAATTAATCATATAAAGTGTTTTATCAATTCATTTGATGTTTTAATGGCATTATGTGGAGTTATGTCACATTTTATTTGGAATGTTTTCATGTTGACTTGCATGTCCCAAAATGTCTAAGTATCTAAAGAAACTCAAAGTCGCCCTACCTGATCACATAAGAAAGGAAGTAGACGGAGGGAAATGTTGTGGTACGGCTATGTTTGATCTCCAAAAGGCATTTGATACAGTGGGTCATGAGATTCTGTTAATCAAACTAAGAGCCATGGACTTTAACAACTTAGCAGCAAAATGGGTTAGCTCTTATCTGCAATAAAGAAAACAGAGGGTGGATATGTCTAAGCCCAAAATCTTGAACTGCGAGGAACCCCAAAGGAGTGTGCTGGGTCCACTTTTCATTTTTCCATTGTATATAAATGATCTGAAATCTGCTTGTACTTTTTGCCTGTACCTTTTCCTGTATGCAGATGCTTCTGATCTGTTGGTTTCCCTCAAAGACAACAATGTGGTTGAGAAAGCCTTCAGTGCTGAACCTCTGAATGTCAGTAAAAGGCTACAGTATATGACAGTAAGCTGTCATCCCCTGGTTTTAAAGGCGGTAGTATGTGACATAGTGCTCACAGCAAAATACTCTTATTAATTATTGTTGATGTGTACTAGATAACCATCTGACAGGGGAGAGCATGGCACAACATGTTAACTCCAAAGTACACCATAAAATTAGGTTTCTGGCAAGAACCTCCAATTATCTGGGTAAGAATGCAATGGGGTCATTGGCAGGGACTCTTGTTCAGTGCCACTTTGACTATGCATGCCCTTCTTTGTACAATGGTGCCCCCAAGATAAAACAAAATGTTGCAGACGTCTTCGAATAAATTAGTCAGGATTATTCTTAAACTAACAGCACTTACACATCTTGACCCATCTTGACCCATATTGACCCATATTGACCCGTATTGACCCATCTTGACCCATCTTGACCAAAGCCTTAGATGGCTCAAAGTGGAGGAGAGAGTCTCTCAGATTAAATTGTGTTTAGTACGTAACGTTGTCTACAGTATGTTCCTCAGGTACTTGTGTAACTACTTTAACTTAGTAAGGGATAACCATAACTACTCCGCTACTAGAAGGAGTCAAACTGACGTTGTTCCTTTTAGATTTAGTGGTACGGGGAAAGAAACATTTTCATACTCAGCTGCCATTCCTTGGAATAGTCATCCGAATCATTTTTAACTGATAACCACCATAGGTTGTTTCAGGTTCTCACTGAAAATAATTCTGCTCTATAGTAGCATGTCTCAAAAATGAGTGGTAAGAGTATAACATGTGGCTGAGAAGGAAATGCCTGGGATAGCATATGGCCTGCCTTTGGTGCCTAGTGTGTATCATATTGTGATTGTCTTCTATATATGAGGGATTGATTATTTTATATAGTAAGGGTATGTGAGACAGGGAGATGTACCTGTCCATTGTTGTTGATTAGGAAAGGGAATTGGACTAATTACCCCATGTCATGAAACCAACAACAATTTTGTCTGTCGTTGTCTTGCCACAACAATTGGTGCCGAACCTTGTTGCATTCCCCCTTCCCACTTCAAAAAGACCACAGTGGAAATATGTTTAATTGTGTTATCCTTGTGCCCCGGCTGGAGTGCCCTTATGCACAGTTGAAGTCGGTAGTTTACATACACTTGGATTGGAGCCATTAAAAATCGTTTTTCAACCACTCCACACATTTCTTGTAAACAAACTATAATTTTGGCAAGTCAGTTAGGACATCTACTTTGTTCCTGACACAAGTAATTTTCCAACAATTGTTTACAGACTGATTAATTCACTTATAATTCACTGTATCACAACTCGAGTGGGTCAGAAGTTTACATACACTAAGTTGACTGTGCCTTCAAACAGCTTGGGAAATTCCAGATAATGATGAAATGGCTTTAGAAGCTTCTGATAGGCTAATTGACGAAATTTGAGTCAGTTGGAGGTGTACCTGTGGATGTATTTCAAGGCCTACCTTCAAATTCAGTGCCTCTTAGCTTGACATCATGGGATAATCAAAATAAATCAGATATCAGAAACAAAATTGTAGACCTCTACAAGACTGGTACATCCTTGGGAGAAATGTCCAAATGCCTGAAGGTACCGTATTCATCTGAACAAACAATAGTACGCAAGTATAAACTCCATGGGACCATGCAGCAGTCATACCGCTCTGGAAGGAGACACGTTCTGTCTCCTAGAGATGAATGTACTTTGGTGCGAAAAGTGCAAATCAATCCCAGGACAACAGCAAAGGATCTTGTGAAGATGCTGGAGGAAACAGGTACAAAAGTATATATATCCACATTAAAACGAGTCATATATCGACATAACCTTTAAGGCCGCTCAGCAATAATGACCATTGTTATGTTTGGAGGAAAAAGGTGGATGCTTGCAAGCCGAAGAACACCATCCCAACCGTGAAGCACGGGGTTGGCAGCATCATGTTGTGGGGGTGCTTTGCTGCAGGAGGGAATGGTGCACTTCACAAAATAGATGGCATCATGAGGGAGGAAAAATATGGTCTTCCAATTAGACAATGACCCCAATCATTCTTCCAAAGTTGTGGTAAAATGGCTTAAGGACAGCAAAGTCAAGGTATTGGGGTGGCCATCACAAAGCCCTGACCTCAATCCTATAGAAAATGTATGGGCAGAACTGAAAAAGTGTATGCGAGCAAGAAGGCCTACAAACCTGACTCAGGTACACCAGCTCTGTCAGGAGGAATGGGACAAAATTCGCCCAACGTATTGTGGGAAGCTTGTGGAAGGCTGCCTGAAATGTTTGACCCAAGTTAAACAATTTAAAGGCAATGCTACCAAATACTAATTGAGTGTATGTAAACCTCTGACCCACTGGGAATGTGATGAAAGAAATGTGATGAAAGCTGAAATAAATCATTATCTCTATTATTATTCTGACATTTCACATTCTTAAAATAAAGTGGTGATCCTACCCGACAGGGAATTTTTACTAGGATTAAATGTCAGGAATTGTGAAAAACTGAGTTTAAATGTATTTGGCTAAGGTGTATGTAAACTTCCGACTTCAAATGTATGTATTTAAAGAATTGTCAAATAAAGTCAATCAATCAATTCAACCTGCTTCTAAAGATATTTTATATACACTTCAGCTGTATGACTCTCCTCTCACAGTAAGGAACTCCATCTGGCAATCTTAAAAGGGTGTAATGAACACACACACAATCTCACATACACATGCTGTGACATGTAAAATCTCTACCATCCAAAGCAACCTTACAACACTAGCTTTCCAATATTTTAATAGTTACCAGTTGCACAATAAAAGGCAGTCTCGTTCTACATTAGATTAAGCCTATTTTTTTGATTGGCGATCTGGCTACTCAATGGCAAATTTGTATTCAATTTAATTTCAGTTTAATTTCTAGCTAATAAGCAAAATGATATTCACTTTATTCAATTTGTTAATTAAAGCTGCTCCAGCTGTGTCTCCTGTGTGCCAGCAGTGCCACAGGCCTCAGCCACATCAGTATCAGAGAAGATATTTGATGAAGTATCAGTAAAGAAATACCATTCTTGAGAGAGAGAGAGAGAGAGAGAGAGAGAGAGAGAGAGAGAGAGAGAGAGAGAGAGAGAGAGAGAGAGAGAGTCATTTGAGGCTAAAATGTAGTTTTTTTTAGTACTAAGCTATGCCAGGTATTTCTGAGACATTTTCATCAAGAACCAATAAGTCATCAACATGATTTCAAAAATGACTCAGCCATCTGTGAATAGCCATGAATTGATTAATTCTGTTTTATCAGTTTGTAAAAGTAGCCCATAAAATAAGTGGTAACTGAAATTCATGGGAATATAATTAACTAGAACCCATTTGTTAATAGGGCTGGAAGGAAACAATAAAGGGGAATACGATGTAAAGACTAAAACACTTCGTTATTTATTTCTATGAGTTAGTATGGACACCTGATTAGACATCCCTGTCAAAGTGTACATGGAACAGTGCAATAAGGGCAGCAGACAGTTATTAATGAATGTGTCAACGTCCCCTCTGTCTTTATGTTTACATTGTAGTAGACGGACTGTTGTCAATGTGTATGATTTGCATGTGATCCGTTTCATTCTAGCATGGTGATGCCAAAGAACAATTTCCGTCCTTAGATGGGCAGTAAAGTTCTGTTCTATTCTATTCTATTATTTGTTTGACTTAAAAATATAAATCTATTTTCGTTAGGCTACAGTAAAATACCATGATCACTAAGCACAGTTTTTATCTTCATTTAAATAGGCAAGTCAGTTAAGAACAAATGTCTTCTTTTCAATGACGGCCTAGGAACAGTGGGTTAACTGCCTGTTCAGGGGCAGAACGACAGATTTTGTACCTTGTCAGCTTGAACTTGCAACCTCCCGCTTACTAGTCCAACGCTCTAACCACTAGGCTACCCTGCCGCCCCAGTTGGTTTCTATAATTACATAAAACCAACCAAACAACAATAAATCATCCCTAACTATAAATGACACAGCAATAAGAACGTATTAGGGAAACAGACTCTGGTGTTTGCTTTTATTTACAAATCAAAGGCACAATCTATACATAACCACAAAGCTGCATCCTCTTAAAACAGACACGCACATGCACACATACACAAACGCACATGCACACATACACAGATGCACAAGCCTACTCTTCTCTCTCCTAAAATACATTCATATCTCTTTCACATTCATATATTTCCTATTCTTCCTTGTGTATTGTCTGTGAAGTTAAACTCTGTGTGTGTGTGTGTGTGTGTGTGTGTGTGTGTGTGTGTGTGTGTGTGTGTGTGTGTGTGTGTGTGTGTGTGTGTGTGTGTGAGTGCGTGTGTGTGTGTGCGTGTGAGTGCATGTGTGTGTGTGTTTATGTAAAGGGGGTGCTCTGGAGGGCCTAATTAAACATTCTTAACTGGGGTTTAGAGACAGACGGCTCCAACACGCACACACAAACGTGAACGCCCCTCCAAAACACACATACCTCCATCCCATATACCCGACAGACACCCACACTCTCCCCTGGCCTGGCTTCTGTCTGCCGGTCCACAGAGTGACAATCTGATTAAAAACACCAACAAGAGGAGGGCCCTACGACGGCCGCCCATGACAGGACAAAAGTGATCGCCATGGCGATGGGTAATTACAGCTGTCAACGCGTCCACCGTCCTGCTGGCAGAGGTTTGGTTCAACGCAGCAAAAATGATAGACAAGCTTAGCATGCACATTTGCCAATCGTATGACCCCCTTCTCTCTGCCCCATTTAGCTAACATGCAACATTAACATGGACACACAACAAAACTACCACCTACCACATTCAAGTCTTTTTAATCATTTTTTTGTGTTTTGTGCTACCCTCTCCAACAAGCCCCCCTCTCCCCCTCTCTCCACTTCTCCCTCTCACGTGGACAGCTCACAAGCGAAAGTGTTATTACATGAAACTCCCGCTGTAGCATTAATTGAAGGGAGATATGGTGGGACTGGGACAGCGGGGGGTAGAGCATGTCCATTATCACTCCTGCTTTCAACAGGTTGCATGTTTAGAAACTGCAAATTGCAAAAACTTGCAAGGGCAAAATGTTTGACATTATTTGATCTGCAACCATATGGTGGAAAAAAATCCCAGAGAGGAGGGGTGGAGGAATAAATAAACAAACAAACAAATAAATAAATAAACATGGATGAAAAGCAAAAAAGGGGGGAGGGGATACAAACATTGAAATAAACACAAACAAATAATTGAAATAATGATTTAAGTTGGGTAATTAACATGGGGGTTTGCTTCAGAAGGTGATGCCAAGTGCTCTTGGCTGCCTCTCTACCTCCTCCTCTACTTCTCTGCTTCTTCTCCTACCTCCATCCTCACCCATGCCCTTGCATCCTATCCTATGGCTGACAGGGTCGATAGCCATACTGCAGATGCTACACAGCCCCTTTCTGAAGAGTGGAAGGAAGGACTACAAGTTCACATTGAGAAATACATACACTTTCTGCTAAGGCTC